>NC_067138.1:31687098-32002848 GCF_903995435.1 Acomys russatus
TGTGACATTTGGGATGGTAAATACACACCAGTGGTAATTTTTTTCCTGAGTAAAATGGAAACTGAAGACTGGTCTCAAAAATTATCTGCAAAATTTTTGATCAAGCGAGGCCAACTTTTCAGAGTCCAAGCTGAAGAGGGCTGAGAAAATACGGGTTCTTCGTTGAAGGACCTTGCTCCTGCCTATTCTGCTACTGTGATTGCCCAAGCACACAGTAGTGTAATGGCCCATTCCCTATAGGGAGGTGCTAGGGAGCTGCATGCTAGAACAAAGACCAGTTCATGGAGGTTAATGCTGACTGCACATCGCCAAGTGTGATGGAAGTCCTGCTATAATTAGCAATCTGTTGGCACTTCCATTATAAACCACATTTCTAAGCAGCCTATAACTTGCCTGTTTTTAATGAGAAATTGCTCTTCAGAATAAAACTTGGTATAGATGGATTAAAACAGAAATTCTCAAATTCATGAGAGCAGATATAAGCTGATCATCTTGGCATAGCAGGTTCCATGAAAGCAAATCACTATCAACCAAAGCAGACCATGAACCACTGATTCTGAAAGCACACATTCAGAGAGGACTCAGTAAAAAGGTGTCAACAACTCAAAGAAAGGCAAATGCAAGGAAAACATGGTATGTTTAAAATTGGTAAAAGTGAACATTCAATTTAAATAAATGTTACGACTAAACACTTCAAATGAAAGCTTGTTGAAGCCAAGGAATATGAGTGGGGGTCATGGTATCTATGGCTACTTCCTTTTTCTACAAGCATAAACTCTAGGATTTGGTTGCATGAGTTTGTTCTAAGCAATACACACACACACACACACACACACACACACACACATACGCATATGCGCACACACACACACACATACACATATGCGCACACACACACACATATGCATATGCGCACACACACACACATATGCATATGCGCGCGCGCACACACACATATGCATATGCACGCGCGCGCGCGCACACACACACACACACACACACACACACACACACACGTATATGTTTGTTTTTCAAGACAGGGTTTCCCTGTGTAGCTTTGGCTGTTTGTCCTAGACTCACTTTGTAGACCAGAGTCCTCTAACTCACAGCAATCTGCCTGTCTCTGCCTCCCAAGTGTTGGGACTAAAGGTGTGTGCCACCATTCTTGGCCTTACAGATATTTTTAAGGGTACAATCATTAAAAGGGTTTAACAAACTCATGATGATCATAGATCATATTTATTGAGACATGAACACAACTCCTACATAAGAATTCCTGGAAAAACTCAAGATTAGCATTCAGACAGTTAAAATTCAGGGTGGTCCCACATCTAAACTTAGTTCAATAAATTCAGCAGGGCTAACTCTTCCCATTTTAATGTTTTGGGGTGTTCTTATAGGAATATATGCAAAAGATAAATATTTTCCCTCCGGAAGTGTAACATACCTGACCTAATGTACATGCCCACTAAGGGTCACAGTCTGATTCATCTCTGTACTTTTCTGGAGTCCAACAGAAGCTTTCATTCTTAAGCTGAGCTTCATGGAGAATATCTCTAAGCTTATTGGGTTGTAGGAGGAAGATGATGGTCTAGCAAAAGTAGCCATAATTACTCTTCCTCTCCTGTACCATATTTGGGTTTCTTGGCCTATTGCAGTATGACTATAGTGTGAGGCTAGACGGTAACTATGAGGGAGAGTGTTGGGGCTTTCAAAAGTAAGAGCCAATTCTAATTAACCACAAAATACAACCAGGATCTTCAGGAAGAACAGGTAGGTTAACATGATGAAGGTAATGATGATGTTAACAGCAAGGGGAGCAAAGCAGCCAAAAACATCAAGTCAAGGGCCTGCAAAGGAGCCTGAAAGTAGGGAACCCAGGTCCCATGGGCTCATATGAAGGCTGGGCAGGACAGTACCCAGGCCAGGGTTGTTCAAGGAGTAAGACAGTAGAGTGGGGCTGTGGGCTAGGATATGAGAAGCCTAGATACCCGAACAGATATCTCTTTCTTCCAGTGTCCTAGGTTATCCCCTCCTGAGCTCAGCCCATCCCATATACAAAGCAGCATGAAAAGACCACTACAAACAACAGCCCACACCCCAAACCAGCACGACTTCCCCTACTGCCTCAGCTTTCAGATTTATTTTTATCACTGTCTTGTTCTTAATCTCTTAGCAAGCATATCACAAAATTAATTTCAACTCTATACTACATATTCAAGTAGCTATAAAATGTTACTTTAGATTTTATACCTAAGCAAACTATCAAATCTGCTTAGCATTATCATCCAGTAAAATTTAAAATATACAATAAAATTTCAGAATACTAAGCCACCCACATATACTATGTTAAAAATAACATAAGATCTCTGCAGACCTCATAACTATCATTTTTTTGGCACATTTAAAAACTGGGATTGGTGACACTGAAGTATCTCACAAAGTCAAGATGGCTACATTTAAAGATTTTGTGTGCTATAAGACTTAGAGTCTCAAACTACATGGTTTCTTGGTTTATGATCTTTCTTGTCTATAAACTTGTCAGCTTGTAGAAGGTTCTAGCCCATATAACTCCAACAAAGCTTTGGTTGTACAAATAATGTATAGGATATCAATATATACAGAAACATATTGGCACAAGTTCTAGTACTTGTGGACAAGACTAATCACGTATGATGTTCTGAATTGCCTACAATCCTCCTCCTTGCCCTCTTCCATTCTCTGTCTTCCTGTTCCCCCTCCTTCTATCCTCCTCTTTCTTCTTACATTTATTCATCAAAATAGGAATGATGGCTCTATCTCAGTGTGCTTGCAAGTCCTGCATTTTAGTCATGATGTGTTCTGTCACATCAAAGTACATTGTTAACACAATCAAAGAGGGAAAATAAACCGAAAGATGATTAATAACGTTTTACTCAAAAGTTATCACAGATGTAACATCTGTCCACAAGTGGTCCTTCCTCACATGGAAAGAGAGCTGAATCACTTTCCATTTTCATTGCAACACAAAAGCATAGATTTCCAGAGGCTTGCCATCCTTTACATCATACATAGCCAGTATTCAGCCTGAGTTTATGTGTAGGGCTCCTAGTTTTTAAATCCACCCATGGAAGACTCAGCCAGCATATAAGCCCATATGAAAAGCCCCTGTGCACAGTAAACACTATGATACCCCTCCCACTGATGGCCAGGTCAGTATTTCTGTCATTAGCCAAGCCATAACATGATTGTATTAGTACTCCTTACGTGGGCAGATACTGAGCAATAACCAAATGCATCATTGCAAAAATGAAAAAGCTCTTTGTCCCATTTTAGCATAAATTCAGTGAAAACCTTCTTTAGATATGACACTGCACCAAGAAACTGAAAGCTGTCATTACTCCTGAAGGTATATTTTCAAACTGATGATTTGACATCTTCAACTAGAACAACAAAAGACAAGGACTATATTTTGCTACTGAGCTCCAATTGGGAACTAGTTTAATCCAATTTCTTTTGGTAACATTAAGTTCAATTAAGGGATACATTGTTACTTAAAATAGTCTAATTGGATGACACTCTGCTCTGGTACCCATCTTTCAAGGTCTACAACAGAAGAACTATGCTTTCAGTTGCAAGAACTGAAGGCTGTTTCTTCCAGCCTACATGTTTCTGGCCAGTCTCTGAGCTCCACCACTCTTTCAAAAGCTGACCTACATACAGCATGCACCACGGCAGCAGTTCTGGCAGTTTGTATTAAGGGAGGGGATGCCTCATGCACTTGCTGTAACGGACATGATTTGCCTTGTCCCCTTATTGGACTACGTGGAAGCAAAGGCCAGTGTGCACTGTGGTGTGCTCGTCATGCACAGGGCTTTCACAAAAAAGCTCTGGGTTAAACTGCTCCGAAATGTGCCTCCTACAGAGTTTATTAACTGAAAAACTAAACAGCATTTTGGCAATGAACAGAGTAGTGGGGCTGGGAAGTGTCAGTGGAGTAAAACAACCACATTTCAATTCAGAAAAGTACAGAAAGAGGATATTCATTTTCTCAATTAGGGTCTCTTCTGTCATAAAAGAAAAAGCCACCGGAAAACTATATTTACAGTTGTAAGACACCAAAGCACAGAAAGTTATGGTTCCCCTAGGACATAGCACACCAATGTTAAACTGTACACTGTTGACAGGTATAAAATAAAGATAATTAGTAATTTATGATCTTATCAACCTGTTAAAAACTAATAACCCAACAAAGTGACTGTTATTTTCAATAAGCTGCACAGTCATTAAATCTCACAGGGAGAGCGGGTTTACTTTGCAATCCGTCTCTATAGGAGAGTCTGATCCAACTTGGATTTTGCTAAATATAGATACAGAATTCTTTTTTTCACCTTTCCAAACTTCTCCCCTCCTCCCACATCTCTACACATCACTGCAAAATGAGCACTAATTGACTGAATCCTAAGCAATTCAAACAGTGGATCTAGGCAGGAATTTTATACCAATGCAAATCACCACGGAGTAGGGAGCAACTGCCTGGTCTTTGTAGGACCTTGAAAGGTTCTCAGTATGTGTAATACAATCAAGGATCAGTGACAAATATATTTGATAGACTGTGACACAGAGACGGTCAGGGGAAGAGTCCCTAGAGAAACCGTTTCATGAGGTCTTTTTCTACTAGAAGAAACAAGTCTTATGACTTTGCATTTTTAAAAATCCATTATTCCCTCTGTAAGTTAAATAGAAGACTTGCAACTAGTCTATAGAAAGGATGGCTCATTTGCATTTAAAAAGAACAGTTTGCTTCTTACACACAGGATGACTTAAAAGGAACTTCAATGAGCTAGTAAAGAAATGGTGAAGACTTTCAAAATTAATTTATTCAATTCACAGCACAACCCTCTAAAATTATTTAAGGCACTTAATTGGAAAATGATTTAATATATTGAGGTAATTCCTGATTTTCCAAAGCATTTAACTTTTAAATTAAATCTGACCCTACTATCACAAGAATGACAAGTGAAATGTGTATTCAAGTCATTACCTTCTTTTTTGGAGCCTAAGTTCACTGATAAATGTAATGGGACTTGTATAGTTTTATTGCCAAAATGTGGTGTCGATATTTTGATTCTGGTAACAACTACAGAACAAGCCTTTAATATCTAAGACAGACCTGTCACTTTAAAGAAAAAAAAAGAACACATAATAGTATTCTTGTTATAACAATGACAAATAACAAGCAGAAACACTGGGTTTTAAAGTTAGGCTGCAAAACTGGTGTTACCAGTGAAAAGTAAAACTTCATTTCACCAACTCCTCTGTGCTTGCTGAAGTTCCCAGTACCTATCAACTAGCCCCTGGCACAAGACCTCGCTATGTGTATGATTCTTTCTATTTTACTCTCTTGCCTAACTCCTAACCTCCTTAGCACACAGCTCTTTGGGTATTACAGTGGACACGGCACCCAGTTGCTTCTCCACAGCGTGATGTCTGCAGCTTTTGTAACTCACAGCTGTGTGTGTGTGTGTGTGTGTGTGTGTGTGTGTGTGTCCTAGATTGAGAAATGAGAACTACTAGCCTGTCTCTTGGTAGGGGAGCCCAGGGTCCAGGGGAGCAGCCCTCTAAACACCTCTATTTCACATTTAAAAGTGATGGCTCCTTAGGACCCAAATGTTAGGAGTCCCAATAACTTCTTTGCTTGGAATTCACCTACAGGTCAATGAGAAGTGCCTGAAGGGACTGGGAAAATCTGGTGATTTTATCATCAAGGCAGAACTGGGGGGGGGGGGGTCTAAAAAGCATGCTACGCATTGCACAGGACTCTCTACACCAACCTCTATCAGCCAGGATTGCTTAGACACGTCCAACAAACCCCAGGCGAGGAGAGATATGGCCTGTGGCTGCTCTTGGGAGCCTATCCCTCTGTGTCCCTCGGGTTCTGCGTGCCTGAAGACAGGAGAGTTATGATTTCCCTAGAAACCTCTGATTGTCCTATCTTTGGGCCAAGCCGAGCTCTGGAGCAGCTTCGCCAGTGTCCTTGTTTTGGGTCACCAGCACGCAGTGCCTTTCTCCTGTCCCGGGTGGCCCTTGTACTAGTGGTCAGCCAACTATGGTGTAGCCCAGCCAGGAACCCTGCTTCAGCAGGGGACCAGCATTGGAGCTGTACATTTGAACGCGAAGCCCTAGCTTGGCTTCCAGTAAACTTGCTATTTCCGCGCACCCTAAAGCAGATCTGTTCTCCAAAATCATAATAGGACTAGTACACTGCGCCCTGGGTCACAAGGGCCAGCGTCGGAACTCCGGATCTGCTGCCGGAACAGAAAACAAAAGAGTTACAGAATAATTTTCACGGTGCTGGAACGCCGGAGACTCTGGGGTCCTGGTACCCCAACTCCTGGCTGTCCCTCTGGCAAGTGTTCCGGAGCAAGGAAGTGATGCCACGAGCCCCCGCTGTCCAAGAAAGGGAGAAGAAACTAGAAAAATAAAGTGAATTCTACTCTGCCTCAGTTCCCAGACCCCAGACACACCCCCAAAGTATTCCGTGGATTTTCTCTCTCTCTCTCTCTCTCTCTCTCTCTCTCTCTCTCTCTCTCTCTCTCTCCTCTCTCTCTCTCTCTCTCTCTCTCTCTCTCTCTCTCTCTCTCTCTCTCTCTCTCTCTCTCTCTCTCTCTCTCTCTCTTTTAAACGTCTCCCGGCAAACCTAAGCAGGGCTCCTTAGTGGCGAACAGCAGGAAGGAAAGAATCCGAGCAAATCGTGTCACTTTCCGCACAATCGCGTTGTTTGGCAAACCCCTGGAGCTGCTCCACAATATTTACTACCCGAGCGCACGCAGCGCCGCCGCGGGCTGCGACCAAGCGCGCCCGGGACGGGCCTCTGCGAGCCGGCCCAGTCCACCCGGCCGGCCCCAACACGATCCATCCACCGCCGCCCCCCTCCCGGGATCGAGCCGCCAGAATTGGTGCAGACAAAAGCAGAGCGTTCACCTTGTTGCAATAGTAGGGGTCCAGGCAAGGAGAAGGTCCCAGACAGGGAGCGGCGGGCGCAGCAGCGGGCTGGGCTGGAGGTGGATAAAATCTTACGTCCATTTCACTCTCACATCAAGCAACTCCTTTTCTTTTCCTTTTTGAAAAAAAAAGTGCTCAGCAAAAAACAAGCTTAGACGGAACAGAGAGAGGCGTCTGGGCTCAGGAGTAAAAGAAACACCTTCCTTCCCTCACATCCGTTTGTGGTTTGTTTAAGAAGAGGAGAAAAAAAAAGAGAGAGAGAGAGAAGAAAAAAAAAAAAAAAAAAAAAAAAAAAAAGAGGGTGGAAAAGCGCTCAACTCTCCCCCCTCAAGCCACGGCGCGCACCCGTACACGCCGAGCGCGCAGCCTGCCTGGTCCGCTCGGCCTCGGCGCTCTCGGGCCCGCTGCCGCCGGGCAGGTAACTTCACGCGCTCATTGTCCCCCCCGCCCGCCGCCCCATCCCCGCCTCCCGCGCCCCTCGCCGCCCGGCACTCGCGCCGGGGCTCGCGGTACTGGGCGTTTTATTGGAGAGTCAGCCTTGCTCTGCTTTTAGTTTTTCTCCACGTTAGAGGCCTGGGATGGGGAAGTTGGGGAGTGATGGGACCCGGGAGAAGATCAGGACCCGAGGAGACTAGCGCCCCGGGGCGGGAGGGGTGCGGACAGCAGCGAGACACGGCCCAAAGGCTACTGTTGAGGGCCGGGGAACAGGAGGAGCGTAGGGGGCGGTGAAAGAGAGCGCGGCCCGAGCAGCAGTGGCGGGACCCTGGGCAGCCTCTGCTGTGCCCGAGTCAGCACCTCCGGGTGGATGCGGTGGAGGTGGATACAAAATCACACAAAGGGGCTGTAGAGACTGAGCACCGGCTGACTGGGGCACCGCGGGGCTCTCACAGCAAGGGGGCGCTGTGGCGCACCCGCCCAGCACCCCACAGCCCCGCCCCCTGCCCCACCCCTTTCTCTGAGCCCCCCCTACTACCTATTCCCGCCCTGGAGTGGCTGCACCAGCCAACCTCTGCTCCCCAGAGGGGAAGAAGAGTGTGCCTCTTGGTGCAGCTCCGGGGCCTGCAGAGAGCGTGACCTCTGCGTGAGGCTAGTGGGCAGCTGTCCAAGGGACCCCAGTTAATCCCAGAGCGAAGAGCAGTGCTCCTGGGATTGGTGCTTAGAGAGTCTCAGCATCCTGCTTCAGTACCCTACAGCAGAGTTTGTAGAGCTGAGCCTGCCTTTGGGGGCTCACAAAAAGACCCTAGGAGTGCTTGGAAGGGTAAATAAGAAAAGAAGTTATCAGCACACCATAAGCTACAGAGAATTCATCTGGGTTTGTTAGTTGCCTCATGAAATTATTCTTTGACTGCCTGACCCTCCATGCAGTCTGCTTCTCGGATTCTCTCTAGGTCAGTCAGATAAGAATATCACCACTCTTTTGCTTTACGTGGTCAACACCCCCAATCTTGCAATATCGTGTCCCCTGGCATCTAGGAGAATTTTGGGGACCTTGGTCACTGTCCAAGGACACCCTCCACTCTCCTGAGAAAGGCCTCAAAGGAAGTCTAAGTGAGAGTGGCCCTTGTTTACCTTTCAAGAGTAAGTTCCTCACTGCCGCACCCCTTAGGTTCCAGAGAGGGCATTGCAAAGAAGTCAAAAACTGATTTCCACAAGTTACTGGTGTCAAACAATATATAGAAACCATCTTGCTCTCCCCATACCCTTTTAGTCCGTGCTGGGTGGTAGCCAGCTACTCTCTTGCTCTCTGCGGCTTTCTCCAGGTTTCTCTTCCCCTGTAATTAGGAGCACAAGTCAAATACAAAGACCTGGAGAAACTGCAGATGCCCTGTAAAGAAGGCAAATTAGCATCCTGGGGCCTCTTCTCTAAGCAAAGGCCTTTGGGAACTTTTTCTTAGACATTGCTCTCCACCTCTTTGCAGCCTCTTTCTCTTAAGCCTTTGTCCTCGGGTCTTCCTTTTATAGGTAACAAGAACATAGCTTCTTACCTCAAGACTAATATGATGGATGTTGGGGTGAGAAAAAAAAAAAAGTCAGGAAGAATTTGCCCTCTGCATTTAAGCCCTTTGAGTTACAAAATAAGCAAAAGTGTGATCTTTCCTCTAATAATGGTCCTTATAATAACATTTACATGAAGTTCTGTGGTTCAAAACATTGATTTTAAAATTCATTTATAGAGGCTGGGGAGATGGCTCAGCAGTTAAGAGCACTGGCAGCTCTTCCAGAAGACCCCAGATCAAGTCCCAGAACCAACATAGCAGTTCACAACTGTCTGTAACTGTTCTGAGGGATCTGACACCCTCACATAGACAAACATGCCAGCAAAATACCAATGCACACAATCATAATTATATCATTTAAAAATTCATGTGTAGATGTTAAAAATGTCTAAGTGCATCCTCCCAGGATAAGCAAAGTTTTTAGTATTAAATGGAACATAACCAAGCTTAAGTTTCTGTCATCAACAGATATTTATTACCAGCAAGTCACGTTACATAAAGTTTGAGCTTCATAAAGTTTCTTAGGATTCACAATCAACTTCTGTTTGGCTCTGTGAACACCAGAAAACTAAACTGGTTTACAGCAGGAATGGCATTACTGTCAGTGTCTTGATACCTTGGACATACTGGATGTCTCATACCACCTCTACACATTTCCGTTATGAAAACCCCAAATTCTAGGGATCTGGCACCAGTCCACAGCCTGATTTCTCTCACAAGAAGTATATGGAGTCAACATGGCGTGTTTGAGTTTTGCATGGTGAGGAATTTGAGCTACTAGGAAGAAAGTAAGTTTTTTATTTTATTTATTTATTTATTTTTAATCTTTTATCAAGACAGGGTGTCTCCTGTGTAGCCTTGGCTGTGCTGGACTCCCTTTGTATACCAGGCTGGCCTTGAACTCATAGAGATCTCCCCAATTCTGCCTCAAGAATGCTGGGATTACTAGTGTGTGCCACCATGCCTGGCTAAGAAAGTACTTTAATCGCTAGAGATTTTAACACTAGAGCATGGTCATCTCAATATAGTTAAAAATACCCACAACTGCCTATCATCCTGCCCAAGGTCTACAATATACTGAATGTAATATTCCATTCCATGAAAGGGAAATTTAAATTGCTATACATTAGAGTAGATATTGCTTTAAAAATAAAACACTTCTCTTGCAGCATGTTAGGTTATTCATTTATTTCTCCAGTCATTTATGTATATAGGACTAAGCAAAGATAGGGAGGTACACAAAGCTGTACATGGCTTTGGAACAAAAAGCAATAGTTAAAACTGGGCATAGCGAGGAAATGGAAACTTAGACACCTATCAAAAAGAGGGTGGATAACGAAAACGTGATCCTTATGCACACTGAAGTTTTATGAAGCTGCAAAGGAAAAATGAAATCAAGAAATTTTTTAGGAAAATGGATGGAATTGGAAAGTATTATATTGACTTAACTCAAAAAGAGAAAAATCACATAATTTTGGTTAGATGTAGAGCCTAGGTTAATAGTCATATGTATAAAAGTTGGAGTGAGTACGTACACAGGCTATAAAACTAGAAAGGAAGACGTGAGATGGAACTTAGGAAGTGTTGAGGAAACTGGGAAGGCAATAGAACACGGGAGACAGGAAAATGGAAAACAGGGGAGAGGAGTACAGTGGAAGGTTACAAGGAGGGAGAGTCAGAGAGACGGAAAGAAGAATTGACAAAAACAAATTTAGTTTGAAAATGCTACAAGAAAGCTTAATACTGTATATATGCTAGTTAAAAAAATAAGTTAAAAAAAAAGATGGTGGCAGAGGGATCAGAAAGTTCAAGGTCATTTTCAGCTATACAGAAAGTTGGAGGCTAGTCTGGGATACAAGAGTCCCTGTCAAATAAAAATGCAGTAAGTAAATAAAATTATAATAAAAAATGAAGTGCACTGCTGAAAATGGTTCCTTGTCTAGATGAGCTACAGTTTTTTAGAATCATCTTTTCTCAAACTTGTTGGGTCTGTGAAGTCATCTTAACAACATTCAAAGGTGCTCATGCCTCCTGGGTGAGTGGCACACACCTGTAATCCCAGAACTCAGGGAGGCAGAAGCAGGAAGATCTCAGTGAGTTCAAGGCCAGCCTGGTCTACAAAGTGAGACCAGGATAGCCAAGGCTACACAAAGAAACCCTGTCTTAAAAAAAAAAAAAAATCAAACAAAGAAACCACAGAAAAGTGCTCATGCCTGGCCACCAGCCCCAAGCATTGTGGGTCCATTTATTTAAGGATGGGCCTAGCCTAAGGAATGGTTAACAGTTCTCCCCTGCCTTTAATCTCCAGGAAAGATGGGAAACCAAGGATATATTGCTAAGATGAGGACTCAGAAAATTGTAAGAGCAAAAAAATTGTTATGAGATACGCAAGGTGGTCTTGTGTAGGATGCCACCAAGGAATACCCCTACAAGACCTCTTCATCTGCCCTGCCCATTCAGAGATGAAGTTTCACCTTGTTTACTCAGGCTCTCTAAGTGAACACTCATGAACTGTAATCTACATGTTTAGGTTACAACTCCTCCTCTGAGACTAGGAACTTCATATACTCTAAGAGAATATCGGTGTCCATGAACAAACCTCTCCTTGATAATTTCATATCATAAGACCAATACTTTGGCTTGTAACACACCTACTGTGTCTTAGACTTCATCTAAGTATTTCTACATTTAGTTTCACAATCTCATATTGATGCTAGTTTTTAAACTCGATTTTATTTGGGGTATTGATGCCTCCATTCCACAACCCTTTAACCTTTGATATGAGAAAAAAAATGATAGTGGAGAGAGTGGGCACAGACTCTTTTACATACCTCAGCTGTTTAGGGCAATACCAATCTCTGTCAACAGCAAGCACAGCACGCAATCTCCTCTGAGGCATTGCTTTGAAATGTTTCTCTCCATCCACCATACTTTTCTATGGTCTCTCCAAACTGCTACATGCCACCCACCACCACAGCATGCCACGCTTTCTCCAGGCTCTCCTATTTATCTTCCTCAAAGTCATAGACCACACCCCTCTTTGTGTACCAGGAGGCAGGCCCTTACCAGGTGGCAAAGACCATGCCCTGCATGAGACAATTATCACCTGTGAACAAACTAAAGCCCAAACTAAAATCCCACTCTTTGGATTAAAAGAAAAACATATTTACATAACATAACTGAGTTTACAGAGGAACTGAAACTTCCATTACAGCCTCATTTAATTTTATAATTTTATAAATTACACTGGAGAGCCTAACCAAAACACAGAAAGCATTTTATTTTGCTGTCTCAAGGTCACCTCTGCTAATTTTAATTATGGTTTCATAAATTTTTTGTGTCTTCAAATTTACAGATGTTTGCATTGACCACGTTTTGTGTTTACTGATCCTTTCTATCATATACACAAACCCTAAATCTTGTAGGAATTTCTCCTAATCACATACAAAGAAGGGAAATATCTTCTAGACAGCCAATCCTACCTGTGAATTATGAAAGTTTTATAAAAATCATTCGATGGAAAATGGTACTTCCTGCCTAGCATTTTTTATTAGAGTTTGCTGCTAGTTTCTCTACAAGGGTAGACATCTTCTGTAGATAAACTATCAGAATAAGCCATCAGTCATGTAGAGGGGCTGTCTGTATAAAGATAGGCATTAAAACTCAATTTCCACTGAGCTGGATTGCATAACTAAATTAGAACTCAGTCCTTTACTGACTTCTGGCTACAAAGATGGAGATTCAGGACCTGCTGATTCAGCATCCTTTCTGTAGATGCCAGCGACAGCCTTTGCTCTTTAAAGGCTCTGTATTTGGCCCCTTGTATGACTCCCTGTGTTGTAAAGCATGGTGTTAATGCAGGTGTGCTCAGATTTACCTTCCCAAAGGCATTATGGGAGCAGTCCTGTGTTTGTTTCATTAGAATCATAATTGACACTCAGTCCTTCTCATTCTAAAGATTTCAAAAACATCATTAATGGTTTTGATAGAAACCTTTACATTTTCTCAATTTACTGGTTAGAACTCACTGCTGTCCAGGGTTATTTAACATTTTTTTCTAAAGTAATTTAAATGTAAACTAGAATGATGTGCAATAAGTAATTCCTTACAGTGGAGGAACAGAAAGCACTGAAGTTTATTTCCTGGGGAGACGAGTGAGAAATGACTAGATTGTAAGTCTTTCAACCAGAAAATAAAGGATTTCAGAATGATGAGGGAAGTTTGAAGGAAATGCTACTGGGTGCACAGATACCTCACATGGCACTAAATGACTCATAAAACGCAGTATTTCTTACATAACATGGAAAGTGTGCCATGCATGTACCTCTCAACATTGAGCGTGGTACAGTACTTTGATCTTCAACAATATACAACATTTGAGGCATAATAACGGTAATGGAACTATTCAGGCCTTTTACACTGCAGTGATCCAGTTCTCTCTCATCAGGATAAACCGTGAGGACAAATCCTTTCAAAATCAGATTGAGTTCCTTGTAGAAGAGTGCGACTCCAATTACGCTTTAAATAGGAGCAGCTGCAACATAGTATGGGCTCAGAGTGTGCCAGGGAAGTGTTTTTCCAATGCAATTAAATAGATTTTTTTTTAAAAAAAAAATGCAAACTAATATTCTGTTAAAAGTCAACTGAAAGGTGAGTAGCTATGGAATTGCTGAGATGAAAGCAAGAATCATTTTGCTTACCTGAATTAGTACTCCTGCCTGAGTAAATGCTATTTTGGTGAAAATGGATAATCAAGACTCATATTTTCCCATGACACGGGGCCCCAAGTGAAACAAGGAGAATACAGAAGCAACATAATTTTAGTTTATTTGTTCATTCCATATCATATTTTCAAATGTCTTCATAGCTATGTTTTGATATTGTTGGTTTTCAAAAAGGTATGTGTCAACTGCAATACTTCACTTTCAAGAGGAAAGGCGATACCTGGGTAGAGACACAGAAGCTCCAGAATGGGAAGAAGTCAGTGTCAACATTCAGAAGGAGATGAAGGGGGTGGGAACTTGCTGTTTTCTTCCACCAAGATGATTGAAGGATTGCAAAATAAGGCCGTTAAGATGAATCTTTAGGGGATATGAAAGGGGCCATCTAGAGAGGCCACTGCAGAGAGACAATGTCCTGACCTTTAATCTGAATATCAAGGGGTTGATCAGCAGCAGTAAGGAGCAACATCTCCAAGAACTTCCTGTGTGATTTTGTCTCAAATATTGCATTAAATAAAGTTTATCTGATGATATACCATATAACTTCTCAAAAACACCTTTTAAGATATAACTGCTGAACAAGGTATTAGATAATAGACCATAAGATCCATATTTGAAGTAAACTCACTGTGAGTTTTGAAAGAAGATCCATTGAGATTAATTTACCTATAATTAAATGTATGTGTATGTCTTTGAAGTTTTGATAAATGTGTGCATTCAGGAAGCCTTGCCATAATAAGAACCCAGAAGTCCCGTCCGTTCAAGTTCCCTAAGCCCCTTTGTTGTCAATCCTTTCTCCCAGACCTCAGTCCTGAGAAACTATTCACCTTATTTTTGTCCCTCTAGTTCCCCACTCCAAAGCATCCTATAATTCTACCATTCAGTATGGAACTTCTATGCCTATTTTCATAATGCATTGCCATTTACTTGAGTTGTTATGTAGGTCAGTAATTTGTTCCTTTGGTTTTTTTGTTTTTTGTTTGTTTGGTTGGTTTTTTTTTTTTTTTTTTTTTTTTTCGAGACAAGGTTTCTCTGTATAATCTTGAACTCACTTTATAGACCAGGCTGGCCTTGAACTCACAGTGGTCTGCCTGCCTCTGCCTCTCAAATGCTGGGATTAAAGGCCTGTGCCACTATGCCTGGCAATTTGTTCGTTTCTATAATGGAATAGTATTCTATTGTGAATATAAATCAAGATTTTTTTTCTATTCACTGGTTGATAGCTATTTGGATCATTTCTATTTTAACTATTATGAATAAAGTTCCTATGAAGATTCTATACATGAATATATATTTTCATTTATTTTGAGAAAATATCTAAAAATTACTTTAGAATTTACAGGTTACACATTTTTAAAATTTCAAGAAAACACTAAACTGATTTCAGAAGTGGACATGCTGTTTTTCACCCTAACAAGTGAAAGAAAAAGTCAAGTCTGCTCACGACCCCCAAGACCAAGTTCTCAGATCAAGTTTTCAGCATAAAGGTGATTTATTTGCCCCAGAGGGATAGAGGGCCAGAATGAGGAACAAAGAGAGTAGACAAAGAGGGAGAGGGAACAGGGACAAAGAGGAGGGAGAAAAGGGGAAATGGAAAAGAGCGAAGAGCATTTGTCCGGTAGTAAACAAAGGACTCCCTCCAAATAGAGGGGAAGCAGACATGGCACACAGGAAAGTGTCAGCTTATAAATGTACAAGGAGAAACTGTGCTAGGATGATGTGTTTAACTTTAATTGGGCATGTTAATTAAATGATCTGAAGGGGGCTTTTGGTTGCTGGACTTCAACACTTTGATAGCTGGACCTTGGTTGTCAGCCTCAGGAGAAGAGATTGGATATGTAAGGGAATAGACCTTGTGGGCTAGCTTTAGGGATGTAATCTGTTTTTAACTAGGCAGAGGGAATTGGGGAGAAGGGTAAAGCCTGCCACAACCATGAGCTGGCCTCACATGAGCTGGCCAGAGTCCCTCCAATGAGTAAAATATGAGAAATCCTTGCCAACATTTGGTGCTATAGGAGTGTTTAAGTTAGCCATGCTAATGTGTCTGTAGTGATGACTCATTAAATTTGTGGATAAATGGATTGAGCTAGAAATGATCATAATGAGTGAGTTAACCCAGAAGCAGAAAGAATCAAATGGTATATACTCACTGATATCTGCATACTAGCCCAAGGGGCATGTCCCACAAAAGCCTTCACTTACCAGGAAACTGGGACAGAGGGGAAGGCATCCTATTGGGACTCTAAATGAGAGACGCATGGGAGAACAGCAAAATAAAAGGATCCAGAGGGTCCTAGAAATCTACAAGTAGAACAATATGATAGGCAGATTTTGGCCCAGGGGTCCCACTCAAACTAAGGCACCAGCCAAGGACAATACAGGAGGTAAACTTTAAACCCCTTCCCAGATCTAGCCAATGGTCAGAATATTCTCCACAGTTGAGTGGAGAGTGTGATACGACTTTCTCACGTACTCTGGTGCCTCACATTTGACCATGTCCCCTGGAGGGGGAGACCTGGTGGCACTCAGAGGAAGGACAGCAGGTAGCCAAGAAGAGACTTGATACCCTATGAGAATATATAGGGGGACGTAATCCCCCTCAGGAACAGTCATAGGGGAGGGGAATAATGGGAAAATGGGGTGGGGGGGAGGAATGGGAGGATACAAGGGATGGGATAAACATTGAGATGTAACAAGAATAAATTAATAAAAAAAAAAGAAAAAAAAAAAGAAAAAAAAAAAGATCTATACACCCCTGCGATGTCTTCACATTTGTTACATTTCCCTAACAACTAAGATATCATTTTGTACTTAGTTATTAATAGTCATTCATGTGTTTTTGGTGAAAATTCTGTTAAAAATGTTCCTTTTACAAAATGTCCATTTATTCCTTTGAATGTTGGCTTTTTAAAAGGGTTAATTTCTTCTAATAATAAAATTACTTAAATTTTTTTCTCCTATATATTACACCCCAACTACAGTTTCTGCTCCCTCTATTCCTCCCAGCTTCTCCCTCCACCTCCCCTTTCTCCCAGACCCACTCCTCCTCCATTTCCCTTTAAGAAAAAAGGCAGGCCTCCCAAGGATTTCAAGCAAACACGGATTAGCAAGTCGCAATAAGAGGAGTACAACTCTGATATCAAGGCTGGATGAGGCCACCCATTAGGAGGATGTGGTGGTTTGAATAGAAAACGGCCCCCCGTAGGCTCATAGGCAGTGACACTATTAGGAGCCATGACCTTGTTGAAGTAGATGTGGAGGAAGTGCATCTCGGTCTTTCTTCCCACTGCCTACTGAACCAGAAGTAGAACTTGTGTTCATTCTCTAGTGCTATGTCTGTCTGTGCCCCACTATCCTTCCTGACCATAACAATAATGGACTAAACATCTGAAATTATAAGCCAACCCCAACTAAATGTATTTTTAAAAAGAGCTGCAGTGGTCATGGTGTCTCTCTACAGCAATAGAAACCCTATCCAGGAAAAAAATATCCTAAGCACAGTAAAAAAAAAAAAAAAGGTTAGGAGTCCTACAAGAGCACCAAGCTACACAACCGTAAGATATACACAGAGGACCTAGCTTATGTCCATACAAGGTCTGTGTTTTCCATTTCAGTCCCTGGAAGCTCCCATAAGCCTTCTAAGTTGATTCTGAAGGCCCTGTTCTCATGGTGTCCTAAACCCTTCTGGGTCCTATAATCTTTCTTTCTTCTCTGGGGTTTCTCTTGCTCTGCCTAGTGCTTGGCTGTGGGTCTCTTCATCTGCTTCTATCAGTTGCTGGGTGATACCTCTCTAATGACATTTGGGCTGCACACTGATATATTAATATAACAGAATATTATTAGAAATCGCTTCTTTGACTTGCTTTGATCAGTAGTGTTTGCATGTTTGCTTCTATCCTAGGTCTTGGATTATCTAGCCTCTGGTTCATGGGCATCTAGGAAGTATCAGGCACAGGCTCCCTCTCATATGTGAGCCTTGATATCAGCCACCTCGATAAATTCTGTGGCACGATTGCCCTGCCACATCTGGAAGGTAGCACAGATTTTAGGCCTGAGGTATTTTTTTTTTCTTTTTGTGCCTAGGTTGATGCTGCAATCCCACTGCTGGGAGCCTTGCCTGGTTATAGAAGAAGGCCAAGTCATGCTCTATTTTCCCTGCTACTAGAAGACTTTAATAGGGCCACTCTCATAGATTCCAGGGAGTTTCTGACTGCACTAGATTTCTACTTCAGGCCCCCAAATGCCCCAAATTCCAGTTGTCTCTTCCACTACTTTCTCCCTCCATCCCTAGGTCCTCTGCTTGATCCCTCCTGTTCTCATCCTCACCTGCCTCTAGTCAATCTGCAAAATCTATTCTATTTACCCATCCCAGGGTGATACATCTGTTCTCCTGCCTCCATCCCCAGAATCTTCTTGTTACTTTGCCTCTCTGGTCAGTGGATTTTAGCATGATTATGCTTTGTTTACAGCTAATATCCCATTGTAAGTGAGTACACGCCACGTTTGCTTTTCTAGGTCTCCATTTCTTCATTCAGGGTGGTTTCTTTTTTAGTTCCATGCATTTGCCTGAAAATTTCATGATGTAATTGTTTCTAATAGCTGAGTAATAACTCAATTGTGTAAATATACCACAAGTTTTATGCATTCTTCTGTTGAAGGACATAAAGGTTGTTTCCAGATTCTGGCTATTATGAAATAAGCTTCTATGAACAGAGTTGTGCAAGTGTACTTGTGGTAGGATGGAGTGTCCTTTGGGCACATGCCCAGGAGTGGTACAGCTGAGTCTTGGTATAGATAGGCTCTCAACTTCCTGAGGAACTGCCAGCAATGGATGACTGTTCCCCTTGCTCCACTCCTCACCAGCATGAGGTGTCACTTGTGTTTTTAATCTTAGCCATTCTGATAGGTGTAAGATGGAATCTCAAAGTGGTTTGGTTTACTTTTCCATGAAGACTAATGAGGCTGAACATTTCTTTTAGTGTTTCTCAGTCATTTGAGTTTCCTCTACTGAGAATTCTGTGTTTAGATCTGTACACCATATTTTAATTGGACTATTTGGCTTTTAATGTCTAGTTTCTTGGGTTCCTTATATATTTTAGATATTAGTCCTCTGTCAGATGTGGTGTTGGTGAAAATCTTTTCCCACTCTGTAGGGTGCCATTTTGTCCGTTTGATGATGTCCTGTGACTTAAAGAAGCTTTTTAGTTCCATGAAGCATCATTTATTGGTTGTTTATCAGAGTGCCTGTACTATCAGTTTTCTGTTTAGGAAGTTGGTTCTTATGTCAATGTGTCCAAGGCTATTTTTTTTTTTTTTTTGCAGATGATATGACAGTATAGATAAGTGACAGCCAAAATTCTACCAGAGAACTCCTACAACTGATAAACACCTTCAGCAAAGTGGCTCACTTTCTCTTCTATTAGGTTCAGTAAATCAGGTTTTTGTTTGTTTGCATTTTTGTAACTTAGTCATATTACATCCCAATTGTTATCCCCTCAAGCTTATCTTCCAGTTCTCACCCTCCCTCCCTCTTCCATCCTATTCCCTTCCCCTAGACCTCTGATGGGAGGAGCTTCTTCCCCACTGTTTAATCACATCGGATCTCATCAGGGTTGCCTATACCCCCTTCCTCTGTGTGCATCCAAGGCCAGCCCTCCAAGGGGAAGTGATTGAATTGAAGGCACTAGAGTTCAGGTATCTGGCTTTATGTTGAGGTCTTTGATCCACTTGGACTTGAGTTTTCTGCAGGGTTGAAGCTATTGTAATAAAGGTCTTTCACTTGCTTGGTTAGACTTATACCAAGATATTTTATATTATTTGTGGCTATTGTGAAAAATATAGTGTCATTAAATTCTTTTCCAGCCCATTTATCAGTTGTATAAAGGAGGGCTTCTATTTTTTTATTTTTAGCTAATCTTGTATTGAGCCACTTTGCTGAAGGTGTTTTTCAGTTGTAGGAGTTCTCTGGTGGAATTTTGGCTGTCACTTATCTATACTGTCATATCATCTGCAAATAACAATATTTTAACTTCTTCCTTTCCAATGTGTATCCCTTTTAGCTGTCTTATTGCTCTGGATAAAACTTCAAGTACTATATTGAATAGTTATGGAGAGAGTCATCAGCTTTGTTTGTTCCATGATTTTGGTGGAATTGCTTTAAGTTTCTCTTCATTTAATTTGATGTTGGCTATTGGCTTACTGTATATTTCCTTTATTGTGTTTAAGCATGCTCCTTTGTATCCCTGATTTCTCTAATACTTTTATCATGAATGGCCTTTGGATTTTGTCAAAGGCTTTTTCAGCATCTAATGAGATGCCCATGCTTTTTCCTTTTAGTTTGTTCATATGGTAGATTACATTGACAGATTTTCATGTTTTGAGCCATCCTTGCATCCCTAGGATGAAGCCTACTTGATCATGGTAGATTATGTTTTTGATATGTTCTTTGACTCAATTTCCAAGTATTTTATTGAACACTTTTACATCAATGTTCAGGAGGAAAATTAGTCTGATATTCTATTTCTTTGTTGAGCCTTTGTGAAGTTTAGATATCAGGGTGACTGTGGTCTCATAGAATGAGTTTGGGAATGATCCTTTTATTTCTATTTTGTATAATAGTTTGAGGAGTATTGGTATTAGCTCTTCTTTGAAGGTCTGATAGGATTCTGTGCTAAAACCATCTGGTTCTGGGATTTTTTTGGTTGACAGACTTTTAATGACTGCTTTTACATCCTTGATGTTTATAGGTCTACTTAAATTGGTATTTTTTTGAGGGGTCTTGATTTAACTTTGATAAGTGATATCTATCCAGAAAACTATTTTCTTTAGATTTTTCCAATAATTTGGCATATAAGTTTTTGATGTAAGATCTAATGATTCTTTGGATTTCCCCAGTGTCTGATGTTATATCCCTTTTTTTTATTTCTGATTTTATTAATTTGGATACTGTCTCTCTGACTTTTAGTTTGGCTAAGGGTTTGTCTACCTTGTTGATTCTCTCAAAGAACCAACTCTTGGCTTCATGGTTTTCTTGTATTGTTTTCCTTGTTTCTAATTTATTGATTTCAGCCCTGAGCTTATTTCTTACAGTCTACTTCTTTTGTGTGTGTTTGCCTCTTTTTGATGTAGTTCATTCAGGTGTGTTGTTAAGTTGCTAGTAGAAGATTTCTCCAGGTTCTTTATGAACGTACTTAATGCTATGAACTTCTATCTCAGAATTACTTTCATTGTGTCCCATAAGTTTGAGTATGTTGTGCTAACATTTGTATTGAATTCTAAAATGTCCTTAATTTTCTTTTTTTCCTTGGTCTAGTGATCATTGAGTAGAGAGCTGTTCAGTTTCCATATGTGTGTAGGTTTTCTGCTGTTTCTATTGTTGCTGATGTCCAGCTTTAATCCTTGGTGGTCTGATAAGATACAGGGTGTTATTTCAATTTTCTCATTTTTTTAAGTTGATAAATGCAAGAAAAATTGATTTAAGTACAGAACTTTGAACTCACCAAGATAAGATAAATAATATTCTATCTTGGAGGAGATTTGGAAATCTCCAAGATTGCCAAATATAGATGGTGTATACATTGTGAATGTAATTCTTATCTGTTTTCATAATTATTCTTATTGAATAATATAGCTTATTATTGTAAAAAAGACTCTTTTATTGGACTAAAAGAGGGAGATGTTCAGGGATGATTTTGTGCAATGTGTATTCAGATGCTGATTTCTCTGCTCAAAGAAATCTGAGTACAGTTTGGACATAGACATTTTTCATATCTATGAAGAATTTCTTGTTTCAATGTTATGTAAGAATTGTTTTCCATCATCTCTGATGGATGAATAAAGAGCTACACATTCAATAGCTGGGCAGGGGAAAAAGACTTATTTTAAAAGACTAAAAATAAGATAGTCTATTTATTACTTAGTTATGAGAGATATTTATATATTTTTGGATGAAAGATTGTTATCAAAATCTACAAAGGAACAAATCACTAAAACTAATGAAGTAATCTAGAAAAGCTGTAGGATGCAAGGAGTTGGCAAAAGCAGTTGAATTTGTATATATTAGTAACAAGTGAATCTCAAAAATGTCTATAACATTAGTAAAAAACTTTGAAGTGAGTGACACCAAGTATTGAAGATATCTACACTATGAGAAATGAAAGAAGACCAGGAAAAAATGGAAAAAATCTGTTTATAGTTTGGGGATGCCAATATAATCAAGATGTAATTTTGTCACATATAGAGTATATGAAACTAATAAAGTAAATAAAATTGCAAACAAAGTACTATATATTTTGTTGAAATAAGTTTATCTTACATTTATTTATGAGAAACAAACACTTAAGGTAACTTGTAAGGAATTGAAAACAATAAATTATCTGACTTGTAATGCTTTTCTAGAGGTACCATAATGAAAACCTAATGACACTGGCCTGTGGATAAATACACACAGCACATTGGCATGAGAAGTTTGCAGATAGACCCACATAGACAATTGAATTATCAACATAGTTACTTCAGTAATGCTGTTGAGAAAATTAATGTATCTTCAGGTGATTCTGCTACAAAATTTGGATATCCATATGTAAAAAAAAAAAAAAAATAAAGCTGCTTTACACTAAACTAAAATTAGAGAAGCATAGACATACATATGAACTAAAATTATAATAAGAAAATACATGATCGCATCGTTGTGATGGGTTTGAAAAAACTTCCTGATGACTTCCATGAAACAAATTAAGGACTTAGGAATTTAGCTTATTAATAGAACACATATGACAAGATGCTCTGGATTCAGTCCCCAGCATGGGAAGATAACAAAATTTAAAGGGATTTAAGATTTAAATTAGTCCATTGAAATTTTATAACAATTGAAAATGTACTTTTTAGTAGATACTTCATAAAATGAAAATCCATGTGATGGTTTGTGATAGAACAAAACTGACACAATCCATAACTTTCATTATTTTAAACAGTCTCTGATTCATTCCGATGTTTGCTCTGTCCAGGTTGACCTGTCCCTTTGACACCAGTGGTTGAGGTCTGTGCTGGGATTTTCCAGGTTCTTGGCTTGTTATTTAAGAATGAAATCAAAGCTCACATAGATTGTAAAGCTGCTATGAAATTTTATTCAAAGTTGAAACAATAATACAAGTCAGAAATTATGTTGTCAAAAATGATAAGGGGTCACACGAGTAAAAGAGTACTCAAGGGCTCTCATTACTATTTGGTGCCTCCTATGGAATTAAGGAGAGTGTTTTGGTTACTAAGGAAACAGTTTGGATAGTTCTGTATCATGACTGATAAGCTTACTTGGATTATGTATGGCCTTGCTCACTTCCCCTGCCCCCTTTCATAATGCATATTATTTCAAATATATGCATGCCCAATTAATTATGCACTGCCTTTTTAGGTGGAAAATAGGGGTTTCATCCTCACATTCCTTTAGGAGACATTTGCTTTACAGGATAGTAGCCTAAAGCTAGCCTTGACTTGATAAGCTCATTGCCTTAATAGTTTCTAGACTGTACCCCAAGTTGTATTCAATTGAAAGAAAGAAGGAGTATTGCTAAGCAGAATAACTTATTTCCATAATTTAAAACAAGATAGTGTTGCTCTATTCAGGAAAGGGTCTTAGTTGCTAACTGGTTACTGAAAGCATTGCTTGGAGAAGAGTGTGCATATAGTCCAAGCCAAGTGGACCCTCAGATTCCAAGCCATTCGCTATGTCCTCCTGCTTCATCTCAGTTATCCCAAGAGCCATTCCTCTTGTCCACTCAGCCTTGGCATCGTTTTCTTCAGTAGGCTTTACGGACTCTCCCAGTTCGCACATATGGGCGGCTTATAGCAGGTCACTTTGCACATCTATTTTCCCATGACAAACAGCATGCTGAGGCAAGGACAAAGCTCTCTGCTGTAAATATGAGAGAGAAAAACAGATGCAGAGGCTAGGGTGGAACTGGATAATTAAATGCTCAAGATATACTCCCAGTGTGGCAGCCTCATTGTAAAATTTTTCTGTAATTCTTTGATGATAAATAAATGCACAATCTGTTTTTTAAAAAGGCTCTATGCTGTATTGAGCACTTCACCTGAAGAACACTCACCTTTCCAAGTAGCCCCAAAATCCTCTGTCTCTACAAAGGGATTTTAATATTCCTTCATCTCCACTATCACTCTACACCTTTCCACCACACTGCTTTTAAACCTTTTGAAATAATGCCATATTTCTTCTTCTTCACCCCACACAATTATTCTCTAAAGCTAAGCAATCTGGTATTCTGCTCCTGAGTTATTATCCATCACAACCATTCTAGTGAACCTATAACTGTTCCTTTTGGGCATTCTTGATTTTTCCTTATTTATTCCATTATCTGACTTTCCTAGAGCATTAGAAGTAGATTCTGCATGAAATTATGAAGCCTGCTAAGCAATGGACACAGCTTTACTTCTCAGAGTAAATAAATAGTGGGGAACACTCAGATGAAAAGAACCAGGAGATGCGGAAGCTATTTGCCCAGTAAGACACAGAGAATATCAAGAGAGGATAGGGCATGGCACTCAACAGTCCAAATGAGAATTTTCCAGGACAAGGTACAAGGCTATTGTGTAATACAAATGCTGATTTCTGTAGCCCCATATCTGGTTGTAATCCTTGTTCTGAGAATCTCCTGTCTCAATATTGTGTAAACTCTGCTTCTCTGATTGTCCCCTAATATGCCAATAAAGCAGCTTAAAGCCAATTTTTGAGCAGGAAGACAATAGGGCTGGACTTCCTCTCAGCCAGGGGAGGAGAAGTTAGAAAAGGAAGTAGAAAAGGATTCAGCCAGGTGATGAAGCATAGGAGAGAGAGAGAGAGAGAGAGAGAAAGAGAGAGAGAGAGAGAGAGAGAGAGAGAGAGAGAGAGAGAGAGAGAGAGAGAGAGAGAGAGAGAGAACTGGAACAGGAAAAGCTGCAAAGTGTAAGTAGCTTAGAGGGTTAATAATAGAGTAATAACTGCTCAGTTCTTGTGCTATGAATCTTGTTTAAAATAATACAAAATAATCTCAATTTTATGTGTGATAGCTGGGTTAAGAGAGAAAGAAACAAATACTGTTTTATGAAAATAACATTAATAAGAGGATACTAGTTCTTCATATGTTCTTTACACAGTTGGTTATCTTTCAACAGTCCTTCACTCTATTCTAGACACAGTGCTAGGATCCAAGTTCACAAACATTCCTCTACACAACTCCTTTGGTGGCCATCTTTCCCCAAAGTTCAAGTACCATTCGTTTTAGGAATCTTCTCAAACCCATGTCCCTTTTCTATGTTTTGGATCCTAAGCTCCTTCTTCCAACCACCTATAGCTCTATTTAGTTGTATTTCTGCTGGCCCTAAATTTGATAGACACAATGTATGTGTGAATTATTTCCATCTAAAATGTACATCTAATTCAACAGTAAGTGCTTGGTATCCAACTCTGAGAACTAATTACAGCCCTCAAAATTTATCAGGTTTTATCTGGGCCACTGCTATGGTCCAGAATTCATGGATATCCTTGCCTGCATTCAGATATATCTCCTCAATAGTGTAAACTAAACAGACTCTCTAGAGGACAGCCTACTGACCCCACTCCCCACTCGGTAGTTTGTCAGCCTGCAAATGCTTGGATGCTCAAAAGACTTTGCAGCTACTGCTCTGTCAAGGAATTTCTTCATTACATATTTGCATGACTACTCCAAACAAACATGTTCAAGATCAATTCAGACAGATTTAAGTAAGCCTTGTCCACTGCCCTCCATACAGTGAGTTTCTTCTTCTGATGTAATGATTTTTTTCATAGACTCTTCTTCATTCATGATTACCTCTCTATCGTCTTTGTCCCATCCAACATCTGAAATAAAAATAAAGTGCAAAAAACTCATCTTGAAAAGACAAATAGTGTCAGGTGTTGACTTGTCCAGCTTTGTGTTAGTGTCATTTGGGAACATTGAACTTTATAGTGAAAACAGTGCTCTACAAAGACTCAGCTATTTCCTTTACTATGGTTTATCTTTTCCTTAGAGAACCTAGAATGAGGTTTTTTTTTTTTTTTAATAAAATGATTGAAAAGGTACACTGAATCTCCAATTTAATTATTTCAATTCTTGCACAAAGGTCTTTCACAGAGGCTGCTGCTTGGCAAATGTGATAAAGTTCAAATGCATTCTTAAAAATTGTAAATTAATTTATAAATTTCCATTCAAAGTTGAGCTTGCTATTTTCAAATAGGAAAAATTATAAAGCTACTGTCTATTGACTTAGTATCTCTACATGAGAGTTTAAGTTAATATTTAATTACTTTCTGGAAACTTCCAAAGGTTCTTGATACACACCAGAGGGACGGAACGCTGTCCATGTTTGGAGTTCAATTAAAGGTCCTTTCCTTGGGAATCCAGATTCTGATTTATGTTTCCCATTTTATTGCTCTCAACTTGTGTGTTTTCACAAAAGAAGACAATTCCCATTCTCTTCCCATGCTCTGAGTTTTGCCTGGATTTTGTTTGTGATGTTTTGCGTGTTTTCCCTTCTACATCCCATCACTGGCCTCCCTCTTCTGTGCTACTGTCTCCTGGAAATCTCCCTTGGACTGTCCAAGGCAAGCTAAGGTGTTCATCTTCACATTGAATTGTACACTTGGTGACTCTTTAATAAAACATCTTTCATAAGCTTTTTATTATTTATTCAGATTATATCTCAATTGTTATCCCTTCACTTGTATACTCCTGTTCCTCTCTCCCTCCCTCTTTCACCCTATTTCCCTCCCCTAGGTCTGTGACAGCACAGCAGGGGACATCCTCCCCCACCATATGATCACAGCCTATCAGGTCTCATCCTGGTAGCCTACTTATCCTTTCTCTGAGTGCTACCAGGCTTCCCCACCAAGGGAAAGTGGTCAAATATGGGGCACCAGAGTTCATGTCTGAGCACATGCTGGCAAGGATGTGGAGAAAGGGGAACACTCCTCCATTGCTGGTGGGAGTGAAAACTTGTATAACCACTTTGGAAATCAATCTTGAGCTTTCTCAGAAAATTGGGAGTAGTGCTACCTCAAGACTCAGCTATACCACTCCTGGAAATATAACCAGAAGATATTCTACCATACAAAAAAGACATTTGCTCTTCATGGTGGTTTTATTTGTAATAGATAGAAACTGCAAACAACACAGATGTCCTTCAACAAAAGAATAGATAAAGAAATTGTGGTACATCTAAACAATGGAATACTGTTCAGCTATTAAAAACAAGTGCATCATGATAATTTCAGGCAAAGGTAAGGGAGTGTTTTTGCTTTCTGTGATTTAACCCAGAGGTTGTAACATGTCATACCAGCACTCTACCATTGACTTGTACTTCAAGGTTCTCCGTACACCCTACTCAATTTGCCAAGGCTTTCTCTCTGTACATTCTCCCAGCTGGGAAAGAAATATTTTCCTGTCATGATGTCTTCCATAGGATACCATGAATTGTTAGCCACACGTGGAGCAATTCCCAACCAACGCAGAGACTGACTTCCAGGACAGTGATTCTGACTTGCGTCTCAGAGCATCTCCTGTGGATTCTCACTATGAAATAGAAAATCCTAAGCCATCTCCAAAGCCAATCAATCCAGGAGCCAACTCAAAATAAACAGATGCAAGAGAAAAACTTTTTTTTGTGTGCCCTAAACAGCAATGTATTCTGATCCATAATTTACAAATAATTTCTAATGAATAATAGGAGAAAAAACACTGTCAATTTACCAAAAAATAAATAAAAGTACTCACATTATCTTAAATATATAAGGTAAACTTTAAAAAATTACTCCCTGACATCCCCTTCCATAAATAGAAAGAGTGAAACAGAAAGGAAAGATTTATATACAATGGGCTCATGAATAGTTAAGAACAATTAAGAAAGCATCTTTTTTGTATAAGCATGTTATTGTTGAGCCAGAGAGCGCTTTCATAACCCAATATCCCTGGCCTGATGGATTACAATTACCCTCCACACTTTTGGACATTACAAGTTCAATACTGATGTTCCTGCCAGCTTGGTTTTCCTGAAAACTTCTTGTCTTGATGTTGAACCTGACAAGATCTCCCATTTGTGTGAGAACATGTCATAATATTTCTTTATTTTGGATGATGACACACACTAAAAACCTCATTTATCAGAATTATTCATTGATATATGTGCCATTCTGAGTACCAGGTTTGGACTTTAATATGTGAAGGTTTGGAAACTACAGTTCAGTACAGACTCATAATGGCTATAGATAAGTAACCAAATAAAAATAAATCAGCCTGTTTTATGAACAAACCAATTAAATAAAAATTATTACTAGTAATCTTTAAGTTTTATATGGGTTAAATAGGGAACATGTATTTTCCTTCATCACCATCATTCATCATCATCATCATTATTACTATTGTTATTATTATCGTTTTTACATGACAGGGTTTCTCTGTGTAGCCCTGGCTGTCCTGTACTTGCTTTGTAGACAAGCAAGTCTCTGCCTCCAGGAGTTCTGGGATTAAATGCATGCACATATATTTCTTTAAGTAGTCTTGAAAGTTTGAGAATTACAGTTTGTCCTGTTTAGTGTTATTCAGGATTTTTCAAGTCATAACAAAGATAATTGAAGTGTTACATGCAGAAAACATAGAATCATCAGAAGTAGAAGTTGACTAGAATCTTTTGTTTGTTTTGTCTTTGCTTTTTCAAGACAGGGTTTCTCTGTGTAGCCGTGGCTGTCTTGAACTCACTTTGTAGATCAGGGTGGCCTCAAACTCACAGAGATCTGCCTGCCTCTGTCTCCCTGAGTGCTGGGATTATAGGTGTGCACCACTATGCATGGCTTTCCATTTTAATTCCACATATCTCTCTTTTCTCGGCAGTTTATCAAAATTCAGGACATTTGTGAAGAGACCCCAAGGCCACTCCCAAGATGATGGAAAAACATGGTGTCAGAAATTGCCTTTGTAGAGTCACTGAGTGGAGCAGGGGCTAACCACAGTTACCTAGCCTGCATCTGACTTCTATGCACTAAGCTACTAGGCTCTAGGGTTAGTGTTCCAACAATTATAATTAATTCTTATGACAAATATATCACCACGATTAGCTCCAATCTAGAAAGTAAGTTGAGTCATCAAAATGAAAAACGTGTGCATCCTTTCAAATGGAAGCTGTTCTTCTAGGAAACAAACTTAATTCAAACTGGGCTGGAAGTGGACAATTGCAGTAGGAAGAAAAGTGAAGCGTATTCTCAACCATAATAAACCATTTAAGTAAATTATGGCACATTGGTTTATTACGCCTACAGAGCTATGAAAAAACAGGAAAAGCTCTGTGCACTGACCTAGATATTGACAGTAATTTGTTCAGGAGACCTGAGGGCAGGCAAACATTTATAGCACAATTAATTCTTTTTTATTAAGGTCACATGTGCAAACGTTAATGAATTTAAGACAAAATTAAGAAGAAAAAACATGCATCTTTATTCAAAATAACTACTTTAAGCAAGTAGATTTTTAAAGTAGCCCAACTTGTACTTCACTTTCGTACACAAATACCTTGCACTATGACTTTGGTTTTTTTTGCCCCAGGAAGTAGAATTTATTTCTCTTATGTCTGAATTAGAATCGGAACCCACAGAACAACAGAAACATGATGCACAAGTTCTAACACAGGCTCATTCTCTTTCTGAGCTATGTGAGTTGCAGTAGGGGCAAGCTTAGGATGTCATGGTGGGTGAGACCAGTCAAGGTCAGAAAGTTGATAACACACACACAAGCCTCTGAGGCAACCCTACCCGAAACCAGCCATCTGTAGAACTTACCCCTCTACTCCTTTCTCTTCTCTTCTCCTGTCCTCTCTCCCTACTCCCTCTCCCCTCCCCCTCTTTCCCCCTTCCTCCTCTCTCTTCCATTTATACTCCTTCCCTCTCCTCCCCTCTCCCCTTCCTTCTTCCCTCCATTCCTCTCTCCCCTCCTCTCTTCTTTCCTCATTCTTCTCCCCCCTCTCCCTGCTATCCTCCTCTTTTTAGTATTTCTTCAAGCAATGATTAGCTGATCTTTTCCTTGTCGTCCTCATTCTCTTCCCTCTCACTCCCTCTGCAGCAGTATGCTCAGGGCTTCACTTGCATGAAGCATGCTTAATCTCAAGGCTTCACCTGTGTGTGTGGCAAGCTCTCTCCCACTGCCCTCATGCTCAACCCCTTCTCTTCCAGTAAATACCCGAGTTTTTTTTAAAGGTCTTCATAAATGAGATTGAGTAATTCAATAAACCATCATATTGCCCTATAGTGGTTGAGAGTAGGAAAAATATTTCTTATCTACCATGAATTGAAAGGGTGAATGGCCCCTTCATGAAGTGAGTGTATTGGCAAAAGTAATGCAAAAATTATCACGATAAGACGAAAATGATTACTTCTATAAAAATGTTCTTAGCAGTAGGCTTAGAACTAAATTTCTTAAGTTTTCATATTTTAAGTTCAAGAGTATATATGTATATAAATATAATTTTGGAGTAGAAGTATAGGTATATGCATAGTACATGTTAAATATGCTATTAATATATTCTATGTAAAATATATGTTCATGCATTTACATTATAATTTATATATGTATATATTTTCTTTTGTCCTTGCTGCTGCTCTCTGAGACAAATGAGTTATGTGTATGTATTTTCATCCTTGCCTATGGCATATGTGCTCAACTGACCCTCTCTTCCTTGCTATAAAGAAATGGGAAAGCATACAGCTCTTTTGGAGTAGTGTACAGTTTCATTGGGATAGCCACATTTCCACTTGAGTAGTCCTCACACAAGAAGAAGTATTATGAAGAGTTATGACAGTGATGAGAAGAGAGGGAAATGAATGAATGACTGTGCCATGGGTGCAGCACATGGAAAAATGTTTTCCAGAAGAAAAAAGGCTGAATTCATATGAATGCAGTGAATGAGTGAAACCAAAGGAAGCTGGTAGGCTTGTCAGTTGTATTAAATTGAGGCCATCAACACACAGTTGCTCAGCATTTCATCAAACAATGATTAGCAGATCCTTTTCCAAAGACAACGGAAATGTACAATATGTCGAGCACTGTCTTGGTACAGGAAAAAAGAGCTGAATGTTTCCAAACAGCCCTGCAGCGGAAGAACAATATCAACAACGGGAAAAAAAAGAAAGAAAGGAAAAACAATCTTTCATAGAAAACATGAAATTACACTGACGCTCATTGTGATTTTTCAGAATGGTAAGATGGGGTCTTTTTCTTGGTATAGCATTGTGTTTGCTCATCAGAAGTGATCATTTGCCACTAAATTTCCTAGCATCCTTATATAATGGTCCCCTTGTATACAGTTAGTCCACAGGTATTGAAAAAAAAAAAAAAAAGAATGGTGGGCTCTGAGCTAATCTTCCTCTTTAATGCAGTACTAAACATAGATAAAGATTCAAAATGTCATGAATGAAGAGGTGAACACAGTCCAAATCTGGATGAATAAATCTGCTCACTACTCTTACATGGCAATGGGCCAAATAGCACATACCGTGTTAGCGTTCATCCTCCCGAGCAGGCAGGAGATGTGGGTCAAATCCCAGATAGTACATTACATTTCACCCACCACAGGCTGCAGTGGATTCTAAACTGCTATTACCTTTCTAAAAAGGCAATTTGGCAACATGTATGGAGAGTTCAAAAGAGTTTATACATTTGGCATCCAAGAGACAAAGAGCATGTGAAGGAAATAATCAGAGATGTAAATGTTTTTCCACACTTTTCACAGTGAAAAATATATATTATATAATTGTCTTGGTACACTTTTTATAGTGAAAATTTATTAGTGAAAATACTAGTATTTTTGAAGTAGTTTGACAATAGGATTGTTAGCTAAATTATACATCATTTCTATGGTTAAATGTTGCAAAGCCAATAATAGTCACATAATTGAAGGACATGTAATGATAAAATATCCTCAAGGTAAGTTTTATACTCAACTGGTGTGTGTGTGTGTGTGTGTGTATGTGTGTGTGTGCTTCACAAAGAAAAGCAGAAAGTAACACACACACAGACATACACAAAGAGAAAAGGGACAGAAAAAGAGAACACAAAAATTTTGTGTTTTGACTTAAGATAAAGTTTCTCTGTGTAACAGGCCTGTTTTTCCTGGAACCCATTTTGTAGACCAGGCTGGCTTTGAACCCAGAGACCTGCCTACCTCTGCTTCCCGAGTGCTAGGATTACAAATATGTGCCACCATGCCCAGTGAGAACACAGAATGTTTGAAAAGCAACTTCCTAAAATATACTTACAAAAGTGTTGTAATGAGTGATGAAGTTTCTGAAAAAGGAAAGTAATTTCTTGGTGGGTAGAGAGGGCAAGAAGAGAGGAAACCACTAAAACGAGTCTCTCATTTGGGAAAATATCTCAACTTGTTTAATGAGTCCTGTGTGCTGAGGGTAGAAAACATACTCTGAGGATGTTCAGTGGTAAACTGTCACTTATGAGTATCCCAGTAGCTAGCTGCTGAGCACCCTGCATCCCCAACAGCCTGGGAGAACACACTATAGGGAGATATGGGGAAGCATGCAGAAGTTCCAAGATGGTGGCGCTGACCAGGCACTGTGTCTGATTAGCAGGACTGAGCCAAGGAAGAGGGCTGGGAGCTACAGACCACAAGATAAGGAGTGTACTAGTGAGAGGGGCCCACACTGTGTAGAGCAGAGGTGGATCTGGCTTCTGGACATCCAGCTAGTTCGTGGGGGAGTCCGTGATTCCCTGCAGATGGGTGCCCAGTCCTCTGAGTCTGGATCCATACCTGTCTGCGACCTGAGTTTAAACCCTACTTCTCAGACTCTGTGTCTCCGACTGAACTGTGGGCTGAAGCCTAGGGTTTGGAGCTCGAGTGGATCTGACCTCTGGTCCCCAAGCCAATCCATGGAAGGCGCCAGGGCCCAGGAGGGCATGGGCATGGTCACCAAAGCCTTGCCACACACCTGCCAGCGAGCTGCACCCACACTCTGTCTCAGGCTGAAGTGTGAGCTGCAGAGCACCAGGGTCTGCAGCTGCATAGGTGGATATGACCCCAGCTTACCCTTCCAGTCCAGGCAGAGTTCCCAGGTCCAAGCAGCCACTGGCACAGGCTCTAAAGCCTAGCTAATTGCACACGATGGAGGCAACACCAGTTCTTTGTGTTTCAGATGGAACTGGGGGCCAAAAGGTGATAGTGTTTGTGTCTTAGAGCCTAGAGAAGACCCCCTTGGTGTAGAGCACAAGTGGATCTGATGTCAGGCCACCCAGCCAATCCAAGGAAAGACCCTGGATCTGAACCAAGGTCACCTAGCTGATGTGTTCCCTAATCCCCGCAGGTGAGGGGTCTCAATCTATAGCTACTCACAAAGCAGGCCTCAACAGATACAAAAAGCTTAATACAACACCTTGTATCCTCTCAGACCACCAGGGACTAAAGCTGGACCTCAACAACAACCGAAATCACTAAATGCCTACACACACCTGGAAAGTGAACAACTCTCAACTCAATGATAACTGGATTAGAGAAGAAATAAAGAAATTAGGAACTTACTAAATTTTAATGAAAATGAAGGCACAACATACCCAAATTTATAGGACACATAGAGAGCAGTGCTAAGAGGAAAGTTCATAGCATTAAGTATCTTCATAAAGAGATTGAGAGCATCTTATACAGGCAACTTAACAGGACATCTGAAAGTCTTAGGAAAAAAAAAAAAAAAAAAAAAAGAAGCAGAAAAACCCAAGAGGATTAGATGGTGGAAATAATCAACTCAAGGGCTAAAAATAAATTAAAGAAAGAAAACAATTCAAAGAATCAATGAAATGAAGAGTTGGTTCTTTGAGAAACTCAACAAGAGAGACAAAACCTTAGTCAAAAGGCAGAGAGACACTGCCCAAATCAACAAATTCAGAAATGAAAAGTGAGACATAAAAACAGACACTGAAGAAATCCAAAGTATCATTAAGTCTTTCTTCAATAGCTTGTATGCTACAAAATTTGAAAAATCTAAAGGAAATGGACAATTTTCTTAATAGATTCTACTTGCCAAAGTTGAATCAAGATCAGGTAAACAAATTAGATAGTCCTATTTCTCCTACAGAAATAGAAATCGTCATCAAAATTCTCTCAACTAAAAAAAGTCCAGGGCCAGATGATTTCAGTGCAGAATTCTACCAGGCCTCCAAAGAAGAGTTGACAAAAGGCAAATATCCAAAATATACAAAGAACTGAAGAAACTAAATTTCACCAATCCAAATAACCCAGTTAATAAATAGGGTTCAGAGCTAAACAGAGAATTCTTAACAGAGGAAAATTAAATGGCAGAGAAACACAAAGAAATGCTCAAAATCCTTAGTCATCAGGGAAATGCAAATCAAAACCACTCTGAGAGTCTATCTTTTTTATTTAAAAAAACATATTTTATTAATTTATTCATATTACATCTCAATTGTTATCCCATCCCTTGTCCTCCCACTCCTCCCTCCCTCCCATTTTCCCCTTACTCCCCTCCCCTATGACTGTGACTGAGGGGGACCTCCTCCCCCTGTATATGCTCATAGGGTATCAGATCTCTTCTTGGTAGCCTGCTATCCTTCCTCTGAGTGCCACCAGGCCTCCCCATCCAGGGGAATTGGTCAAATATGGGGCACCAGAGTTCGTGTGAAAGTCAGACCCCACTTTCCACTCAACTGTGGAGAATGTCCTGTCCATTGGTTAGATCTGAGTAGGGGTTTGAAGTAAAGTGCTAGAATGTCTAAGATTTAAAAAAAATAAAGTGACAGCACAGGTTGGCAAAAATGTGGAAAAAAAGAATACTACTCTATTGTTGGTGGGAATGCAAACTTTGGAAATCAATCTGGAGCTTTCTCAGAAAATTGGGAATAGTGCTACCTCAAGACCCAGCTATACCACTCCTGGACATATACCCAAAAGATGTTCCATGACACAAGGACATTTTCTCAACTATGTTCATAGCAGTCTTGTTCATAATTGCCAGAATCTGGCAACAACCTAGATGTCCCTCAATCGAAGAATGGATAAAGAAACTATGGTACATTTACACAATGGAATACTACTCAGCTATTAAAAACAAAGAAATCTTGGAATTTTCAAGCAAATGGATGGAACTAGAAATGATCATCCTGATTGAGCTAACCCCAAGCCAGAGAGACACACATGGTATATTCTCACTTATAAGTGGATATTAACCCAACATGGATGTCCTTTGAGAGTCTCCACTTAGCAGGGGATCAGGACAGATGCTGGAAATCATTGCTGGCTCCAGGTGAGTGTGGTATGGAAGAATGGGGCAACAGAAGGACCCAGAGAGTCCAGAAACCCCATGAGAAGACAATTAAGGCTGCTGCATCTGGGCCCAGGGGGTCCTGCACAACTACTGCATTAACCTAAACCTCCCTGTTCAGATCTACCCAATGGACAGCTAATTCTCCACAGTTGTGGGGAGAGCATGGACTGCCTTGGTGGAGAGGCAAGGAGTAACACAGAACAAGGCGAAGCAGGCTATCCATATGAGACTTGATAGGCTGTGGTCATATTGTAGGGGAAGAGGTCCCCTTCTGTGAGTGGCCTAGGGGAATGGAATAGGGCTGAAAAGGGACAGAGCGGGGAACAGGAAGATATAAGTCAGGAAGTAACAGTCACGGTGTAATATGAATAAATTATAATTAAAAAATAATATTTGGGAGCTGGGAGTTAGTTTGCCTTCATGCAGTATGCTTCCCTGCACATACTCATATGCACCCACAAGCATGTATATGGAACTACATGCTTAAGTGTGTGCCATAAATATTTGTTTATACAGTTCCCATGGTGACATTTGATAAATGTAGCACTCAACCAGGAAGAGAAAAGAATTATTGATGAATTGGATTAGTATAATTTAAAAAAAAAAAAAAAGAAGAGGAATCACTGTAAGTTTTGGTATTTGATTTGGCTACAGGGGAATCATGCTTTCTTTTGGACTTCAAGGCATATCTCTTACACAACCAACTTAGGTCACCTAATTTCTCCTTCGTCTCATCATATATTCAGTGAATATGTGAATTCTTGCGTCATTTAAAAATCGTTTAATGCATTATTTTAACACAAACACTTCAGTGTCATTCAAAACATTCTGTTACCACCTCCCTCCAGTCCCCGGAAGTTTCTGTTACTCCAAAGTGTGACCATTTACCTATTAACAGTTTCATATTTTCCTTCTTACTACATCAGGACAACCAACAATCTATATGCTTCCTCTATGGATGTCACACAGGATATTTGTCTTCATGTTGTTGGGGATCCGCTCCATGAAGTCGTTACTGCTCTTTTTCTGAACGTTTAGCAGCTGTTCATCCACCTCCTTCATGCATATGTGACCACAAAAAACGGCAGCCATGGTCAGGTTTTGGAGTGGAACATCTTGTGGGTGAGCTGGGCAGAAGTCAGGGCTTAGTACTGCTGGCTTCTCCTAAGCTAAGGAAGCTTAACCAAATGAAAAAGCTGTGTGCAATGAGTTTGGCTGTGAGAATATGATTCCTTATAGTTCTAACTGTTCTTAGTTCCCTCCCTCCCTCCCTCCCTCCCTCCCTCCCTCCCTTCCTTCCTTCCTCCTTCCCTGCCTTCTATACTTCTGAACTTGTTTCATATGGTAGTTCCAATTGGACGTGAACTTCCAATTGTCCTGCTTATCTTCCTGGGAGGATTTACACAAACACTAGCAAGCCTGACTTAAAGTTTTCTTTTCTATGGAGTAGTTACCTAAGGTCAATATAGTGTAAAAAAAATGGAAAAAATTTAAAATTTTAAAATAAAGAAGTCATAGTTTTTGTCTCACTTAATTCTCTACAGAAGAAAGAAATTTCATGTTGCATCATTCTATTCTGTCTGGAGCAATTGTGAGTCATCCCACATCATAGTGCATCCACTCTTTCTATGCTACCCACTTTGTGGGACTGAGGCAGCGGTGATATACATGGAACTTTTAATGTAACATGTTGTTATAAAATTTTCTTTCTTTTACTATATATAAATCACAGCATGCCTATGTGACTGTTCAGGTAGCAAACTGTCTCTTTCCTTTTTTTCTCTTATCATTAAATTAGGAAGCTGCTAACCCGTACTTCCTGTTTGCTAGGTAATTCATTTTACTTCTTCTCAAGTCTCTGATGGGGTTAAAGACCAAATAGTTGAGTGTCACAATTGAGCCTAGTTGTTTGGGGATTGAGACGTCTTTAGGTCTAGATAGATGTTTTAAGTTGATAGAGATGAGATATGATAGATATTGAGTTACATGCAGAATTTTAGACTCATCAAGATAGAAAAATGTTTTCTTCAGGGTTGCCAAATACAAACAGCCAAAGTGCTATAAATGTAACATGAATGTAATTCCTGAATGTTCTGTGGTTCTTTTGCTATATATAGTTTGTTTTATGTAGGTGTAATAATATAGATGTACATGTAAAAAATGTTAATGATGATGATGATAATAATAATAAACAAGTATAGGGACTGCTACATTCAGAAGCAAGAAAGCTTCTTGAATGGGCAGGCCTTGAACTTCTCAAACCCTATAGCCCATGGTCAAGAGCAGATCTGGTGCAGCAGCAGGAAAGGTCTTGCCCAGCTGTAGCCACAGGGAGTAGAGCAGGCACCTCCAGTGGCTCAGACTGACAAGTCTGAAGCAGCTTTACAGGAGAGCTGCTATGGCAGCTGAGATGAGGGGTGGCAGTTACGAGGATGCAGGTAGCCATGGTGAAGAGAGGTATCCTGCAGCTTCTACCGTCCCATGTACATGACAGCCAGGAAAGAATTCTGGGCAGGCATTCAGGAGATCTTAGCAGAGCAGACTGGAGTCTCAGACCTATGTGAGCTTTCTCACATAACATGAATCACTAGTCGGTGTCAAATTCCACCACAGAATAGGCTCTCGAAAGTGACACTTTACAACATTCATACATAGCTGCACGCTTCTGTGCCTGGAATACTACTGACACAATATTGTGACAAATAAATACAGATAAATGTACACCAAATTAATGAATAAAAGAATAATAGAAAAGATCTCTTAGCTATTCTTATTACTAAAGTACACTGGGGATACAAGAGTTAATATGATTTTTGAAATGTAATTCTTTCCTTAATTTAACTAGATGGATCCAGATTGCCAATATGTGTATAAAACACAGCCAAATGTTCCTTCCTTCCCAGTCATATCTTATCATTGTCAGTTGAAGACAAAGCCTTGTTGTTGAGAATTTTTTTTTTTAACAGAACCTTCCTTCAGAAGTAGTGAAAATCTGAAAAATGAAAAATCAGCCTCAAGTCTGTTTTGCAATAAAATGTATCAAAATCCACATTTGGTTTCAGTATAGTTATTAATTAAGACCTGCAACAGAAAAGTAACTTTTTTTTCTGATTCTGTCCTGATTGAATAAGGGGATGTAAGGGCAGTGCTTAAACACACTAATAATGTCATTTGGCGGTATGTTGTATTTTGGGCTCTGATCCACAGTTATAAAAGTCACCCCCTATCTTCATGGGTTCAGGGACAGAAAGTGACAGCATACATGATGCATGAATAAGCTGTGCCATGCCTTGTGGAAGATGAGTGGCCTTGTCCAAATTCTGTGGGCTTTAAGAAGGTAGAAGCTGATGTTTTTAAGCACTAGCTCCAAGTGCTCAACTCCACCGACTTAAGAAGACACCTCCATGTGACAGGGAATGAGGCAGAGACAGAAGTAGGATTTCCACTCCAGGTAGTGGCAGAAAAGTCATGTTTCTGAGCTACAACTAAATCATATTATCAGTCACTAAGAAATCACATGCACATTTTAAAGATTAAAAAAAAAAAAAAACTTTAGTGTGTGGTGTGTGTGTATGTGTATGTGTGTGTTTTTCATGATGAACCCAGAAGAGAGCACCAAATCAGCTAGAGCAGCATTTGCAGGTGGTTGCGTACCACCCCTACATGGGTGCCGGATCTAGAAGAGTCCTTGGAAGAGCAGCATGTATTCTCAAGCAGCAAAGTTTCTTTCTAGCCCCCAATTCTGACTCTCTTAACCAGATCACTTGAAGAATCACATGTTGTTTTTTATTTTTGTTTTGTTTGTTTTTCTACACAAGGTTTCTATGTGTAGCCTTGGCTATCCTGGAACTTATTCTTATACCAGGCTAAAGTGATCTGCCTGCCTCTGCCTCCCTAGTGCTTGGGATTAGAGGCGTGTGCCACCACCACCTGGCTGCGTTTGCATCTCTTCTGCACTCTGTCAAGGTGAATTACAAGCAAGTCAAGAAAATACACAGTAAGTGCCCCTGAGGACAAAAGGCAAGCTGTTCTTCACTGTGGGCCAGTCCATGCTAGTAATCAGTCTCTGTGCTGGCACTGCTCATGCAAACGTTTAGTGGTGAGATGAGAGACTTCCACCTGTCACTGTGCATCTGTGTTCTTTTGAATCTAAAGCCTTACCATGCAAGGCTCTGTTTTAGTTTGCTTTCAATTGCTGTGATAAGCATCATGACAAAAAGAAACTTGGGGAATTAAGATTAATTCCATGTTATCAACTATCACTGAGGGAAGTCAGGGAAGGAACTTATGGCAGGACACAGAGGTAGGAGTTGAAACAGAGACTACAGAGGATGGCTACTTAATGGCTTATTGAACAGCCTGCTTTCTTTCTATTTTATTTTTTTATTTAATTAATTTATTCAGATCACAACTCAGTTGTTATCCCATCACTTTTATCCTCCCGTTCCTCCTTCCCTCCTGCATTCACTCTATTCCCCTCCCCTAGGTCTTTGACCAAGGGGGACCTCCTTCCCCACTATATGGTCATAGGCTATCAAGTCTCATCTTGGTAGCCTGCTTATTGTTCTTTGAGTGTCACCAGGACTCCTACCTAGGGGAGGTGGTCAAATATGGGGCACCAGAGTTTATGTCAGAGTCAGTCTCTACTCTCCACATAACTGTGGAGAATGTCCTGACCATGGGTTCAATGTTTACTACTTGTATTGTCCTTGGTTAGTGCAATAGTTTGAGCAGACCCCCTTGGGCCCCAAGCCATCCTCAGTCACAATGTTCTTCTTGTAGGTTTCTAGGACCATCTGGATCCTTCTAGTTCCCCATCTCCTATATTTCTCTTACCTAGAGTCTCACTAGGCTGTCCTCACATCTATCCCAACCTCCTGGTAAATGAAGACTTTCATGGGACATGTCTTTTGGGCTAGTGCCCAATTATAAGTGAGTATACATCATGCGAGCTTTTCTGCTTCTGGGTTAATGCACTCAGTATGATCATTTCTAGTTCCATCCATATGTCCACAAATTTTGGGATTTTCTTGTTTTTAGTAGCTGAGTAGTATTCCATAGTGTAAATGTACCACAACTTCTTTATCCATTCTTCAACTGAGTGACATTTAGGCTGTTTCTAGGTTCTGGCTATTGTAAATAAGGCTGCTATGAACATGGTTGAGCATATATTCTTGTTGTGTGGTGGAGCATTTTATGGGTATATTCCAAGGACTGGAATGAATAGTTGAGTCTTGAGAAAGCCCTATTCTGAGAAAGTGCCAGATAGGGTTCCAAAGTGGTTGTACAAGTTTGCATTCCCACCAGTAATGAAGGAGTGTTCCTCTTTCACCACATCCTTGCCAGAATATGGTGTCACTTACATTTTTGATCTTAGCCATTCTGATGGGTGTAAGATGGAATTTCAGAGTTGTTTTCATTTTCATTTCTCTGATGACTAAAGATGTTGAGCATTTCTTTAAGTGTTTCTCAGCCATTCAATATTCCTCTGTTGAGAATTATTTGTTTAGTTCTGAGCCCCATTTCTTAATTGGGTTATTGGGTTTGGTAGTATTTAATTTCTTGAGTTCTTTGTATATTTTGGATATTACACCTTTGTCATATGTAGGGCTGTTTAGATCTTTTCCCAGTCTATAAGCTGTCATTTTGTTCTGTTGACAGTGTCTTCTGCCTTACAGAAGTTTCTCAGTCTCATGAGGTCCCATTTATTGATTGTTGACCTTAAGGCCTGGGATGTTGGTGTTCTGTTCAGGTGTTGTCTTCTGTGCCAATGTGTTCCAGGCTCTTCCTCATTTTTTCTTCTAACCGATTTAGTGTCTCTGGTTTTATGTTGAGGTCTCTAAATCCACTTGGACTTCAATTATGTGCATGGTCACAAATATGGGACCAATTCCATTTTTCTACATGTAGACATCCAGTTAGACCAACACCATTTTTGGAAGATACTATCCTTTTTCCATTGAATGGATTTAGCCTCTTTGTCAAAAATCAAGTGACCATATGTGTGTGGATTCATTTCTGGGTCTTCCATTCGATTCCATTGATCAACCAGCCTGTTGCTGTGCCAGTACCACGCTAATTTAGTTACTGTTGCTCTATAGTCCAGCTTGAGAATAGGTATGGAGATTCCTCCAGTGGGTCTTTTATTGTTTAGAATTGTTTTATCTATTCTTTTTTTTTTTTTTCCACATGAAGTTGAGAATTGATCTTTCAATATCTTTCAAAATTTGTGTAGATGTTTTGATAGGGATTGCATTGAATCTGTAAATTGCTTTTGGTAAAATGGCCGTTTTTACTATGTTAATTCTCCCAATCCACAAACAAGGGAGATACTTCCATCTTCTGATGTCATCTTCAATATCTTTCTTCAAAGGTTTAAAGTGTTTTTCAAACAAGTCCTTCACTTGCTTGGTTAGAGTTACTCCTAGATATTTTATATTACTTGTGGCAATCGAGAAAGGTGTAGTTTTCCTAATTTCTTCCTCTGCATGATTGTCATTTGTATATAGGAAGGCTACTTTTTTCAGTTATTTTGTATCCAGCCAATTTGCTGAAGGTGTTTATCAGCTGTAAGAGTTCTCTGGTGGAATTTTGGGAGTCACTTATGTACACTATCATATCATCTGAAAGTAGGGATAATTTGACTTCCTCCTTTCCCATTTGGATCCCCTTGATCTCCTTTTGTTGTCTTATTGTTCTGGCTAGAACTTCAAGAACTGTATTGAAGAAATATGGAGAAAGTGGGCATCCTTGTCTGGTTCCTGATTTTAGAGGAATTTCCTTGAGTATCTCTCCATTTAATTTGATATTGGCTATTGACTTTCTATATATAGCCTTTATTATGTTTAGGTATGTGCCTTGTATCCCCGATCTCTCCAAAATTTTAAATATGAATACATGTTGGATTTTTTCAAATGCTTTTTCTGTATCTAAGGAAATGATCATGTCTTTTTTTTTTCTTTCAGTTTGTTTATATGGTGGGTTACATTGATGAATTTCTGTATATTAAACCATCCCTGCATGCCTGGAATGAAGCCTACCTGGTCATGGTGAATGATATATCTTTTTCTAATTCTGAGGAGGAAGAGGCAGCTTTAACCTCTGAAAGATGGGGCCTCAAGAAGAAATTGAGGGAGTTTAAGATCAAAGAAAAAGAAACTAGAGGAGAGTGGCTCCTGGCGTATAACCCAGATTATCGAAGGCAATTATCTTTGGCAGAGCCTTCTGCTCCCTCTCAGGGAGTAGTCTTTCCAGTAGTTGAAGTGCCTCACCCAACTAACCCAGAGCAAATGCAGAGACAGCATGAAGCCCTCTAGTTTAAAGTAATAGCTTCTGCTGTTCAGCGACGGTCACCTTCTGGGGGAGTCCGGCCGAAAACATGTTTCAGATGTGGCCAGACAGGACACTTCAAGGGAGAATGTACTCAAAGGGAGACTGGACAAGCTTGAGACAGAGTTGATCATACCAAGTCAGGCTTATGTCCTTGTTGCCAACGAGGGTATTATTGGAGAAATGAGTGCCGCTCTAAGACAGATAGGCAAGGGACGCCATTGCAGGGAAACGGGCCTTGTGGTCAAGACAGGTGTGTGGAGCCTTGCAGACACCTGCCCTTCAAGTGATTCCACCTGTGCATTTTATCCCACAACTTTTCCTTTTTGTTGTTACTAATGACTCCCTTGAGGGGGAGACTTTAAATTGTTCCCTGAACGTTTGCCATTTAAGAAGTTGCTGGAGTGATGAGATGACTGCTGTGGTGGCACGGACACCTGGAGTGGTTCCCTTTCCTGTGGTGCATGATGGTGGGCAAGGCCTGGTGATCTATCCTGAAAGGAGAGATTTCGGAATTACTGCTGTTGTTATTGTTGCCATTGTTGTGGCAGCTACTGCTGCCATAGCTGTGGGCATTGCCATTTCCCAGTCTGTTACTACTGCACACACGATGGATAAACACTCAGGCGAGGTGGCCAGTGCATTGGTTACTCAGACTTCCCTAAATTCTATGACACAATTGGCTATCCAAAATCTTAATCAGTGAACAGCCTTATTACAGGAGACTAGAGTTCCACCCATTATGGGGAATACCTTTATAAAGGGCCTACAGATGTTGGGAAGCTTGCTGAAAAGCTGAAGCAATGCTGTAGCGCTAGGCTCCCTGCTATGTGGCTTAGGAGATTTTCTGTTCTGCAGCCTCTGCCGCATGTGAAAGCAATAGCATTCCAACAGTTCCATACCAAACAGGTCCTCATGCCTTTGGCAGGGCATAACCTCACTGTCCTGACTTGGCTGAGCCTTGATAAATGAGTATCCAGTGATGGGTAAGACCATGGAGGTACCTATCCACCTACGACAAGAGGATTTTGATGCACAAAGCCTTTCCAATGACCGGTAAGATAGGAAACTAATGTCCTGGCAACCTAAGACAGCAGTTCATTTGTATTTTATATAAAGGGGGGACCTGTGGGAACCAGGCCCGACTGGGCGGCCTGCCTGTCTTGCTGTTACATGTCCTGTTTTTAGCAGCTTCCATGTCTGTGCTTATGTTGGTTAGCTAGTCATGGTTACTGCTCTGAGAACACACCCCTCCCTTCCTTGGGACTTTCCCTCATGTGTGCAATCACCTCTTGAGGGATTTCACCTGTGAGTGGCATTCCTGCTTTGCTGCCTATAAAAAGGCTCTTTGGATGCTGAAGAAAGGCCGTTGCTCTCTTAGCATGAAGGACCCTCTGTTTTATTGTGTGTTAAATCCGCAGTCCCTCGCACTTGACTCGTGTGTGGTGGTGCAGGCGCCACAGTTGTGGCCACAGTCCAGACCCCTCAGGGTTGTCCAGCCTCTCCCAAGAGCATGGGGGACCCCGCTGGGCCTAGGGTACTGGCTGGGCCAGGCTTTATCTGCCAGATTGTCCAGGCCCGGACCGCTGTGACCTGCAGTCTGGTTCCTGCATAGACCAGTCTAGATAGTATACCTTTGGTGGTTCAGTCCCACTGAGTTGTGGCCGCAATTCAAACCCCCTTCCAGACCCTTGAGGGCTGTCCAGCTTCTCCCACATGCATGGGAGTCCATGCCGGGCCTTGTTGACTTGTCGGGTTGGGTTCTGTCAGTCCAATCTTGCAGGCGCGGTCTGCTGAGGCCAGCTGCCTGGCTCCAGCCTGGACCCCTTCAGACAGTGCATGCTCTGTGGCTGGGCACCGTGTTCACGGCTGCCTGTGCTTCCCTGCGGCCTCCGGGCTCTCTGTGGACTGGTGTGGGGCGGGTGGGGCTGTCTGAGGACAGATTCACCTGTTTCCCTGAGACTTCTCCAAGCCAGGAGCTCCAGTGTTCCACCATCCCACACACTGCCTTTGGACTATTAAGGCCGGCTGCAGTCCGCAGATAGGTTCCTTTCCAAAGTCTGGGGAGTGGGTTCAGGTCCTCCGTAAGCTGTTGTTTGATGTGGGGCCAGGCCTGTCTGTGGTCTACACATTTTGAGACCTAGTGTTCTCCAGTTCTTGCAGTCTGTGGCTCCCAGTCTGGTCCCTGGTCTCTGTGCAGTAGATCAGATACAGTGTGTGATAGGCGCTGCCATCTTGGAACTCCACAGCCTGCTTTCTTATACCACCCAGGACCACTCACCCAAGTACAGCACTGCCTCTCTGTGGTATGGCCCCATCCATATCGAGCATTAATCAATTGCCCTCCCTCCCCCACAGGCTTGCCTACAGGCCAACTTGATGGAGGCATTTTCTCAGTTAGGTTCTCAGCCGGGCCTTGACTCTAACTTATTTCAAGTTGATGTAAAATCTAATCAGAACTGCCTTCTAGCCCAGCTCTTCTCCATTCTTGTCTCTCTACCTTTGCCACTCCTTCTTTTAGAATTATTTTTTATTTATGTGTATGTTTGAGCGCTTGCATTTAAGTCTGTGCACACATGCATACAGGTGCTTGTGGAGGCCAGAAGAGAGAGTTGTATCCTTTGGAACTAGAGTTACTGGCTGTTGTGAGCTACTCTGTGGATGATGGGAGCAGAATCCAGGTCCTCTGTAAGAGCAGCTAGTCTTAAGCCCTGGACTCTCTCTCCAGCTCTCTACCATTCACTTATGAATAGCACTTGCAGGAATCTGTCAAAACTCTGTCTAGAATAAAGTCATTTTCTTTGTTAAATCTCCCCATGTGCACTCTCTTCATAAGAGACATGCCTTCCCCAGTTAGGCATTCTTACCTACTGTGGCTCTTCCTGACTTTCCCCTCCACCACTGTCTCTCTTGCTCACATACTAGTCTCTGAATTCTTAAGTACACCAGTTTCTTCCATGCCACAGGGACTTTGCTCTAGCTGCCACCTTAGCCCACACAAATCTTCTCAGGGTAGCTCCTTTCTTGCTCCCCAAATTGAGAACAATGCTGCTACAGTTTCATTTAATGTCTCCACATAAGTCACCACATGGTCATGTGGCCATGGCCATATTTCCCAGGGACACATCTATCATGGCCACACTGCTGCCTTCTTACAGTTCTTATCCTGTGGACATGTTTACTGGGATATGCACACAGGGTGTGGGTTGCCATGATGGACAGATGTATCATATCTCAGTGCGCAGAAGCATCCCGGATTTCATTCCTGATGCTAGGATTTGCATCTTTCCATTTTTAGCCTCTTCACTTCTGGTAGAGATTTTGACTTTGATTGACTTTTCTTTTTAAAGAACCCCCATTGTTTCATTAATGTTCCCTAATTTCTCCCTAGTTTCAATACCACTGATATCTTTTATCTATATGTTTTTCCTATATTTGTTTTGGGCTAATTTCTAGTCTTTTTCTAGGATCTTAGTGGAAAGATGAATTATTAATCTGATACATTTATTGTTTCCTAATGTGAACATTATTACTCTAAAGTTGCCTCTCAGCACATTTATGTTGTACCTTCCATGTTTTGGTGAACACTTTGCACTATACCTCCATTATATTTTTCAATTTATTTTACATTTTCTTCATTTGGCATGAAGCACTTGGAAGTGTATTTAAGTCCCAAATGTTTAATCATTTTCCTGTTGTCTATCTGGCTATTGATTTTTAATTTATTTCAATTGTGGTTGGAGCATATATATTGTCTATGTGACTTCAAAATTGCTTGTGTTTCCTAAGGTTCAAGCTATAACCTATCTTGGTGAATACTCCTGGACTCTCGCAGGGAAAAATGTGTCTTCTGACATTGGAGTTTTCAGTTCAAGAATGTCAGTGGAGATGGGTCCTACCGGAGTGTTCCTGTAGGGCTCTGTCTTAGTCTTAGTAGTTTTATTAACAGCTCTATGTTATGAGAAGCAATAAGAAGTCTCCAGGTGGAACTCCAGCATTTCTTCTTTTCACCTGTTAAACAGCACATGGTTAGGCATGTGTATATTCAGAACTATTATGGTTTTTATGTTGATCTTTCTTCAATGTATATCATCCCTATCTCTGGTAATGTTCTTTGTTCTGAAATCTACTTTTTCTGGACATTGATAGAGTTACTCCTGTTTTTGTGTGTGTGTTGTGTGTGTGTGTGTGTGTGTGTGTGTGTGTGTGTGTGTGTGTGACACTTTGTGATATTTAAGTCATGTGCCATCTGGTTCACTCACTAATCTGGAAGGTTTTATAGATTCCCAGTGTTGGGCAGCCATCCTTACGGTACATTTCAAAACTCACAAAAGAAACCCCATGCCCTCCACTCCTTTCTCTGGTTCAAGAGGTTTAACTGAACTGTCTCTGTAGATTTACCTTGTAGAAACTTAGTGAAAAGGGACTAATGTAAAATTTAGTCTTCTGCAGCTGGTTTCCTTTAATGAGTGACATGTTTTAAAAGTTATTCCATGCTGTAGAATGTTACCAGTACTTCAGTCATTTTTATAGCTAAATAATTTCCCACTCTATGAACCTATCATTTTTATTTATCCATTCCTCATCTAGTAGGATTTTGAATTATTTCTGTCATTTCACATATAAAATTTGTGCAGTGTATGTTTCTGTCTCTCTTTGGTATCTTTCTACACAGAAATGCCTGAGATGAAGGCCCAGGCCATGTTGAACACTGTGTGTAATTGCAGCAGCAACATTGACAGTTGCACTAGCTCCTATGATAGTCTTCATTTTCACCAACATGTGTTGTCTGCTTTTTAAATTCTGGGAAAAACTAGTGAGTACATAGAACTATTTTGCTGTGGATTTGACTCTCATTTCCCTAATGATGAATATCTTAGAGTGTATTCCATGTATTTATTGGTCTTTTCCATATCTTTGGAGAATTTTTTATGCCAGCTGTTTTCTAATTTAAGTGATAGACCATCTTTCTGTTTACAATCAAGCTGTAAGTATTGGATGTGCCGTCTATAAAGAATCATCTCTAGAGATTCATGTTTGTTTCCATTGGTGAGTTATCTTACCTTTCTTGACAGTGTTCCTCAAAATGGTAACTGAATTGTTGTTGCCATTGCTCTCGTTTTGTTTGGAAGAAGTCCAAGTTATACATTTCTTCTTTGTTATTTGCATTTTTAGTGCTGGGACAAACAGATATTCACATGTGAAAATGTGAACTTGGACATGATACCTGACATTGTGCCTGACATTTACACAAACCGTATTAAGGACCCGATGCTAGGAAACTCTCGGAAGAAAGCAAAATCAGTCTGGTGACTATGGGCTCAGTTCAATGCTTCTTCCTGCTACTTGGACTCCGTTTTCTGTCTCCTGTCACCACGCCAAGAATCTATAGTTGCCCATAGCAGGAAGAACAGTGACAGACTGCTTGATGCCACTTTGTCCCGACTGGAAGCACTCAGTAGCATCAATTTCAGTGTGTCTCTCTGCTTTCTTGGTATCATCTACTGGGGCTCATCCTATCCAGGTACCTTCTGTTTAAGGGACTTTATCTCAGGTCATGAAGGGGGCTGTGAGCTGCTGTCAGGGAGCTGCTCATCTCTCATTTCTATTCCATCTACTTTTTTTTTTTTTTTTACAAAGAGAAGTGCAATCAATCATTGCTTTGTTAGGTCAGCGAGAACGAAAAGAGTGATGGGTGCTTCAGAGGGAGGGTTATGGTGTGCCAACTGTCGTGGCTCTTCTCAGACAGCCTTGCCACAGTGGCTGGGATCTCCAACTTCCCCAGTCAGTCCATTGATTCCAAGAAGGGAGGCCAGGCACAGAATTCACTAGCTGAAATTCTGCCAGGCTCTTACTTCTTTGTTTGCCTTGCTGAATCTTATAATGCTGCTGATTATTCTTTGTGTGAGAAGGAAGAGATGAGATGGTCTGCATAGAAAGTCTGCATATGGTCTTTGTTTGTGTTGTCTGCAAATGAGTCCTGATTCAAAGTAGACCTTCTGTACTACATTGGTCGGCTGCTTTGTTTGGGAATGACATTCCAACGCAGGGTAAGATATTTAGAGGCTAGGGTCTCATACAAAGCCCTTTGTGATGCAGCTCAAGCCTGCATCTCAGACTGTTTCCACCCCATCATATGTACTTCTACTCTTAATTGGTAAAAGTTTCCTTATATCCTATTTCTTTATCTATCTGCACACATTTATTCATCTTTGAAAAGAACATCTCAGCTTTTCTGTTTGTTATGCTTAATTTTTCCAATAACCTGAATGTGACTGTAACATTCCGGAGTAGCTTTTCTGAAGCTTTTCACCCATCCAAGAAAATCGGATATATTGGGCCAGAAGGCTGAAGATGATGCTCCAAAGTTATAGAGAGCTGTGGGTTACTTATTCAGGTAGCAAACGGTCTCTGTAGTCTTCTCATTTGGGAAGCTGCTAACCTGCACCCCCTCTATACTCAGGTAATCAAGTTTTATTCCTTCTCAAGTCTCTGATGGAGTTGAAGAGTAGATAGTTTAGTTTTGCAATTAAGCTTAATTGTTTAGGGGTTAAGATGTTTTTAGGTCTAGATAGATGTTTTAAGCTGATAATGATGAGATTTGAAAGATATTGGTTTACAATCAGAATTTTAGACTCACCAAGATAGGAAAGATATTTTCTTTAAGGCTGCCAAATACAAATAGCCAAAACACTGTGAATGTAATATATAACACACACACACACACACACACACTAGCCAAAACACTGTGAATGTAATATATAACACACACACACACACACACACACACACACACACACACACACACACACACATATATATATATATATATAATCCCTGATTGTTTCATGGTTCTTGCTGTAAGTTGTTTATTGTACATATGTGTAATAATACAAATGCGTATGTAAAATATTTAATAAAAATAAATCAGGCTAAATAAGCCCCCCCAAAAGAATCTAAATCTCTAATTTTACTAACAGCAGGGTTTTCATAACAGGCTGTAGAGTGGCTACAGATGACTTAAAAATTGGAATAATAGTCAATGTTGATGAGTTCTATGTATTCTAGTATATGAACCAAATGAGAAATTTAGGTCTAATAATTCATATGAAGACATGAAATTATGTATGTTTTGTGGAAAATGACAGGCGCTATTTTTCAAGCAAATGATTAAGCCATTTAACTGTATTTCTTAGCACTCTAGCATTCAGATGGGGCATGTGAATATCTTTGGCCAGTGTAGTTTGAGCATAACTGTAAGTGTCATGTCTAGACTGAGGCAGAGAAAGAAACCATGCCATGTCCTCATCCCACATGCCCTCCGACCGTGTTCTCACCAGCATCCTTCCAGCTGCCTCTGACCTTTTGGCTTTGCAGTAAAGATGCTGGAAAAACAGATGTCACAAATGAGCACATACTGCACCACCTGTCTTCTGATCTTCATGGGACAAATTTTCATGAGCATTTAAGCAATTATGACTGACACATTTTATTACTTATCTGAATATTCTCATAGGCGTCATCGTTCTGTACATACAATATATAATTTTGAAGTGTGTTCACTAGCTTTCTGTCCCCTCAAAATTTTTATAAGTTCTACATGAGATGAGCTTATAAATATTTATTTATAATTTTATGGAGGATTAATACACCAAATCCAGGCAAAGGGAATGCTACTGGTATTCCTGCTTCTAAAATAGCTCAAAATTTGTTATTAATATCTATTTATAGTCATTAATTTTATCTTGACCTCTATGTAAATGCCAAAAGATGCTTAGAAACCAATATTCACACAGCTTCTCATATCTTTTAGAAAATAGTGGTACATGTGCCCAAGACATATTTTTGTTTCTTAATTAAGATATCATTCTTTAGTACTTTTAGGTTCATAGCAAAATTGAGTAGAAGGTGCAACATTTTCCCATATGTCCCACTTGCATGTCACATGGATGGATGACTTCCCCATTAACAAAATTTCATCCAGTTGGCACCAAATGGCACAAATGGGCCTGGAGAGTCTACAGTGATTTCTTTTTATCTAAAGGCCACAGTTTACACCAGAGTTCTGGTCTCATGCTGTGCCTTCTATGGATTTGGACAATACACATTGACATATATCTGCCATGATAGCATCACAGAGAACATTTTCTTTGCACTGAGCACCCTTAGTGCTTTGCCTGTTCTCCCCCAAGCTCAGAAACCCCCAAAACACTTAGTCTTGTTCTTTTTCAGAATATCATATAGTTGTAATTACATGGATAGTAGCCTTCTTATATCAGCTTCTTCCATTTAGTGATGTCCATGTATATTTTCAGCACTTTTGTGTAACATTCTAGCTCACTTCTGCCTAATGCTGTGCAGCACTCCATTGTTTAGATAGATCACAGTTTACCCATCTACCCACTGAAAGATGTTTTAGTTGGCTTCTTGTTTGGGCAATTATGAATGAAGTTGCTGATAAACAACAATATAAAGTTTTGCTGGGACCATACATTCTTAACCACTTTGAATAAATAATACCGATATGCATGCTTGCTGAATTTTATTTTTAAATGCTTGATTTTGTAAGAAATCGCCAAACCACTTGTGCTGGCTAATTGTCAACTTGGCACAGTCTAGATCATCTCAAAGCAAAGCCTCAGTGGAGAACTTGCTTAGACAAGAGTGGCCAGTGGGCATGCCTATGGGGAAATTTTCTTGATTAGTACAGAAGGACCTGTTGTTGTGGCCACCATCCCTAAACATTTGACCCTGGCCTGTACAACGTAGCTATCTAAGCAAGAGCCTACCAGCTACCTGCCAAGCAGCATTCATTCATAGTTTTGATGCACTTCTTGACTCAGTGAGTTGCTTCATCTGAGTTAAAGCTCCATGGAATAGCAAACAGTCCTCTCTTGCATGTATGTCCCAACTCCCTTTAACGATGCTTTAAACCATGCTACTTATCAAAGCCACAGGAAGAAACTAGGACACCATCTTCCAAAGTGACTGTAACATTTTGCCTGATTATCAGCAAGGGTGAGAATTTCCTCCTTCCTCATCCTCACCAGCACATTCTAGATTTGGGCTATTCTAGTAAGTGTGTGGTAAAATCTCATTCTCTGACAGGATACAAAGAGCATGTTGTTATGCTAATTATTTCTCTGTACATCTTCTCTGGTGAGTTTCCTTCAGGTCAGCTCCATTGCTAGAACAGGTTTTTGCTTTCTTTTTACCAAGCTTTTTCTTGGTTGGCAGTTCATTCACTACATATTCTGAAGGGGAAAACCTTTTTTCAGAAACGCCTTCACATATATATTGTCAGATTCTATGGGGTTTTGTTGTTTTAATTCTCTTTTGGCAATGTTTTTAGCAAAGTTGAAAACTTATTTTATTGACATCCAATATATCATTTCTGTCCTGGATCTCACCTTTGGTGTCAGGACTGTTTCACGGATTTTCTTTGTTACTTTCCAGGATCTTCAGTTTTTCACTTTGATCTAGATTTGTGATACAGCTTCAACTAATTTTGGTAGAGTTTTAGGTCTTCCTGCTGTGTCACTTAACTGTCTCTTTTCACTCAGTCTTGTGTTTCTGTGGTCTATGCTTCACATTACCTATGATGTAATGATATTATCTTTCTGAATATCCTTTAAGTTGTCACCTATGAGTTGAGACCAAAATCCTTACGCCAAATGGGCCAGCTCATCTTCCATTTTCAGATTCCGATTACATATCCTGCCGTGTTTCCTGCTTTCTCTGTTCTAGCCATTTCTTCTTTGTGTCTCTTGTGGCACAGTAGGTTTTCTTTCACCCAAAGGCTCCTTTGAGAACACATCTTTCATTATCTCAAGTTTTAAGTCAAATGTTAGCTTGCCAAGAGATCTATGTTGGATCACCTCACTTAACACTCCACTAGAAAACGCTCAGCTTTCTCTCTAGTTCTTTGACTGATTCCTTTGTGTGCCTCTGTTTGCCTAGTACCTGTGCTTTGTACGTTTAATCAACCTATTTAGTGTGTTTATTATTGACCAACACCTACCACTTCTCTTCCTTCTTCCTGCTAGAACAGACATTCCACAATGGAGGGAATCTTGATTTTTTTGTTCATTGATGCATTCGAGAAGGGAAATATCTGGCACAGCACACATTCTAAACATATAATTATTAAATAAGAAAACCAAGCAAAGGTGCCAGAAAGAATATTTTTCTTTTAAAAACTATTTATTCTTTAATGAGCACACAAAGTATTATGTTTTGTTAGGCCATCTAAAGGTTTTGTGTGTGTCTGTCTGTGTGTGTGCATGCATGTGAGAGAGAAAGAGAGAGAGAGACAGACAGACAGACAGACAGACAGAGACAGAGAGACAGAAATAGAGAGACAGAGAGACAGAGTCAAACAGAGAAAGAGACAGAGAATATGTGTAAGTAGTTGCAGGAGCTCAAGGAAGACAGAGGTACTCTACCTCTCCTGAACTGGAGTTATAGAATACTATGATTTGCTTTTCATGCATTGGGAACTGAACTTGGATCCTCTTGCAAGAGCAGAATGTGCTCTTAACTGCTGAGACATCTCTTCATCCCCTCATTAAAGTATTTTCAAACATATTTTGTTTTTGTTGAATCTGCTGCCTCAGTTCTTGTCTGCATCCTCTGGCCTTCCTTCTGCCTTTCTTCTACTATTTATATTTCTCAGCACAAAGAATCATTTTTAATTGTTAGGAATCATCTATTTTTTAATTTGAAAAGAAATAATTCAACAGATGATGGGAAAAGTTATAAAAACACATAAATATGTATATGAACCATAAACATGTAAACTGCCAGCATCATTTTTCCAATCAATCGGAGGGACTTTCCCAACAACAGAAGGCCCTTAGTGCTGAGGCATAAACAGAAGCCAGAACGCCAGTCTAATTAGATTCTCCAATGCAGAATATGAACAACTCAAGTCCCTGAGACTGTTTTCAGCACTCATTAAAGTACACCATTCATATTAATATCATAAATAATACTTGGAATGTGATTTTGATTTGCTTTATTAGCCCCATGGTTTCATTAATATGACTATTGATTGCTTTTAAATTATTATCTAAAAATTGCTTATCCTTGTAGCGTCTTAGCTAATATCCCTTCAGATGTATTCAAAGAAATGTTAACAAGCATTTCATAAGAAGTGGGCTCCAGGCTCAAGAACGTTAAGGAAACACATTGAGCAGTATTTCTTACTAAGCAACTGCATGTGGGTTTAAATTTGTCTTGAAAGATATTTGGTAGAGCATTCCCTAAATAAATTTGATCCTTGAAGCTAATAATCAAAGACTGTCTTGAGTTCTGGGAAATGTTGGTGCAACTAAAAGCGTGCTCCAGTGTCATATTCCTGATCACACTTGTGTTTGTGAAGTTCACATCTTCACAAATGATTACTTAGCAACAGTATTTTTTGGGCCCGGGACCTATGAATTTTCAGTTGCCTAGATGTGATGCACAAATTTAGGTAGAGGATTCCAGATAGAACACCAGCTGGACTTTGAAAGAAAGATAGTACACAGGGAGAAAATAGAAGTTTTAATACAAAGGATAGAGGAATGCTTCTACTGGTGAAATCTAGATTCAGGCAGAGGTAGAGAAGCTTGGGAAGTCATGACCCAAAGGAGATGATCCAGACTAGGGCTTCCTCCTCCTTTCTTCAAACTATGTTTGTATTAGATTTCTCAAGTGTTAGCAAGATTCATACAATATGAATTTTCCTAACAAAAGACCAAGTTTTCCTCTCAAAATCAGACACTTGTGGCCTTTGTTGCTCTGTCATTACTAGTCAGTTTCAGATCCCAAAGGCCATCTGATTAATTATGTATGTGTGACACTGTTGAAAATACATACTGTCTGTATCATAAATGTTGCTTAATGGCAGTGGTAGGAAAAAGAGTGTGATGTCAGAGAGAGATGGACACAAATTCTCAACAAATATCAGTTATATTTAGTGGGGGTATTGGTAGACAGATTTTTATTAGTTTGGTTTTGTCCCAATATTAAACATGTTTATTTTTGAGTTATAAAAGTATACCATACTGAGATATTGCTATGCATAGAAAATGCTCATTTGCCTTTGAATATGCCATTACCAGCCTGCAAGTAGTTATATTGATATGATTATATATAACAATTATATATAGTTGACATTTAATCTTTTTTATGCAATAACTTTTAAACAGACTTGACTGAAATTTGTACAGAAAGAATATTTAGTAGTGGGGCATACATCTTGAATGAGAACTGTGGCATTTTGTATTCTATCATCTAGCAGTTAGTTTATAGCTTTTCCAGATGCTTACTTAGCAAGACATGTGTTACTGAGTGGATTTTTTTCTCTGTTGCTGAAGCTTATTGTCAATTGGTGCCTTTTCATCTTTAGGCTTTAGTCTTTGTAGATGTTTCTGCAGCATTCATACTCACAAAGTGATAAAGTATTTGTTTTTTAGCCTGATGGTTTCCATTGTTTCTTAGCGGCTCGAATTTCAGGACCAGAGCATGGTCCATCACATAACAAAAACATCTTAGTTTATTACGTCTGCCTCCTAACTTCTGCCTTAATGTTGGAAGCAAGAAACATGCTACTAAGTGTGAAGGGATGAAAAAAAATGATACTGTTCACTGTACATCATGCACTGCTTGGTGGAAAGCACGTGGTTTGTAAAGACGTAGTGACCCTATAGAAAATATACTTCTATGGAGAAGATGCTGGAACCAAGACAGCAACCTGGGTTTTTGCAGCCGCCTAACAGTTGTATTCTTTTCTCAACATAACCACACCTCCTTTCTGGATTAGAAAGTAAAACTAAGGAAAATTATGTTTTACATGCTGTAGTCAATGGTGTTTGTCAACTTGACACAAAGTAGAGTCACCTGTGAAGCAGGAACCTCAGTTGAAGAACTGCCTCCATCACATTGGCTGGGCAGCATGTTTGTGGGACGTTCAATTGATTTAATAATTGATTTGGGAAGTCCCAGCCCATGTGGTTAAGCCCCCATACCCCTAGGTTTGGGAGTGGAAGTTCCTGGGTCATTGCAAGCAAGCAGACTGAGTAGCCGTGGAAAACAAGACAGCATGCAGCATTTCTTCATGTCTTCATGACCTTTGCTTCAGTTCCTGCCTTCAGGTTCCTGACTGAGTTTCTGCACTGACGACTTCCTCAGTTACTGAGTGGGATCCAGCAGTTTGTAAGATGTAAGTTGTAAAATCCTCTTTTTTCCCAAGAGGACTTCAGCCAGTGTTTTATTATAGCAACACAAAGCAAACTAGAACATATATCCAAATAAATTACAAGTGTAATTCCTCAAATACTGAGGACATTCGTGCTTTGTTGATTTGTACAGCATCGATAAATAAATTTAGGGTAAGAAAAATACTTTCACAGTGATACATTTCAGTTGGTTTGTGTAAGGTTAATTATATAAATAGTGATCACTTAAGTAAATAATTGATTCTGTTTTGAACACTGTTTTGGACATTCATTTGTTAAAAAAAAAAAGCATTTTAAGCCTAATTAATTACCAAAATTGTTTCTTAATATACATTTAATTTAGCATTATTGGGCTCAACTGATAGCATCTCAAATCATGAAAAGTGAACATCAAAAAAATAGGCATATGGCTGTAGAGGGGGCTTGGCAGTATGAGAAATGACAGTTGCTGTCCCAGGTTAGTTTCCTAGGACATACATGGGAGCTCACAGTTTTCTGTAATTCCAGTTCTGGTGGGGGACGGGGATGTCTTATCTTACTTTTCTGGTCTCCATCGTCTCCAGAGTTGTACATAATACACAGACATACATGCGCAACAAAACACCTATACACATTTAAAATAAGCAGACACAAACAGATGGATGCTGCATTGTGTTCTATACTGGGAGCTTCTATTCCTTTGTAGTGATGAGCTGAGAGCAGTGAGGGAAGCAATTGGACTAGGGCTCTGGGTACCATGACCAACCTATTAGAGGAGCCCAGAAATGACCATTTTTATACTAAGATTGGATTTAATTGATATGGCACCTTCTAAATGTTATATAACTTCAAGAGAAAAATGACATTATAAGCCACACTACCACACATGTACAGCATAAAAATGGCAGAACAATTTGTCAGATGAAACATTTGAAAACAAAAGCCACTTGCTGTTACAAGTGACCTAATATTAAAGTTTGTGTTAAAATTCTTTACTTTGAGACAGATTTTGGTATTACAATACTTAGTGAATAAAGAAAGAATAGAGAGAGGAGGATGCTAATGCAATTGATGCTGGGATGTCCAGGTAGGCGCTAGCTGGAGCTTCTTTATCTATAATAAGTTCTTTCCCTGGGCTTCTTGGAGCAAGGCTGGAAAGTGATGCTGCAGTGGTTTCTTTTTTTCTTGTTGTTGTTGTCTTCCAAAACTACAGTTGCATCACCAAAGGTCATTCGTGGTGCACAAGGGCCTGGTCCCTTTACACTAGCTCAGAGCTAGGGACTTAGAAGGAATATGATTAGAAAATTGGTGACATGAAGGTTTGGGCAAGAGGTATATGGATAGATTTTGTCAATTGTCAACATATGTGATAGTAGAGTGCCGTAAGAGTGACCACAGACCAGTGGACTACCATAACAAGTTTAACAGTGAAGTAGGAAACATGACTTTATCAACCAGCCCATTTCTGTGGTTACTTCATTATCCTTTTGGCTTATAAACAAAGTGGCTTTGACCCAGAAATGGAGGTTGTGCATAGGTGCAGCAACAAGGCCTTCCATTTATCAAAGCTGATCTTGATAGCAGCAGAAGCAAACATCGAGTCCTTGATGTAGCATCGTTTCATGGGGGGTAATCAACGAAAAATCCAATGGCAGATGGATCCCACCGGAAGTACTTTGTTCTTTCTGGAATAGAGTCTTACTAGATGTGGAGTTGATTTCATGACTGTAATGCTTAGCAAAAACTTTCCTTTTGGACAGCAGGATGGTTAATAATATGAAGACACTTGCATCCAAGCTGATGATCTGATTTCTATCACAAGACCCACATGGTGAAAGGGAAGAATCAATGCCCACTATTTGTTGTCTGACCTCTGTGTCTGTTCTGTGCTATGAATATCTCTTATAAATGTTCAGAAGAAGAAATATAAATGATTCTGTGCTTTTAGTATTCACTGGTCTGATTAGGTTCCTCACAATACTGAATCGATGATTTGATAGCATTGGAAAACTATCAATTTTCATTTAAAATATTTTTTGAGAATTGATCACATTATTTGCAGTATTTCTGCTTCTTTTCTCTCACCCAAAAACTCCTCTGTGCACCCCCAACCCATTTCACATTCATAACTTCTTTTCAAACTTTATTTATAGGAGTATATACATATCCAACTTCATGAATCCATTTAGTTTTGCTCATATGTACATGAATTTTGGGCTGACTACAATGGATATTCTAAGAGGAAGCTCATCCATATTGAACAGGCCTTAAGTTGTTAGTTACTTCTATGATCAAAGGCCACTATGCCACTATTACATTATTGACAATATCTTTTTAGACCAGTCATCATCATCATCACCATCATCATCATCATCATCTCTTTCTCTCTCTCTCTCTCCACACAAACACACACACACACACACACGCACACACACACACACACACACACATACATATATGCAGATACCCACACTGACTTTTGATATACCAGTGATATCAAAATGCATCCCAGATTGTTACATAATCATGCTTTGCCTATAGCAAGGTTTTCCAGGGTGTGTGAATATTGTGAATATTATGAACCAGTATCTATACCTTCCACACACAAGATTCATGGGTTTGAGAATCAAGAAATTGAGGTGACTTCATTCACTTAGTATCTAATAAAGAAGCTTGGCTTCCTGTTGCTCTTTCTTAGGACTTTTTTTGCCTAAGGGTCTTGGCTCTAGAAGGAAGAATGTTATCACCAGGATGCAGTATAGTTATGCTGAGCTAGAAATCAATAGTGTCACAGTTTCCATGCATTTGTGGAATTTCAAATTTTTTTTAAAAAACCTTTTCTTTGATCTCTGACCAGTAGTTTGTCTTTTATAATGTATATTCTGGGCAGGGCAGGGGAGGGGAGAGGTGGCTATGCATAAGTAAACTCTTTCTTTGGTCTTTCTTATTTATAATAGAACAATGTGGCAGCAACACCATAGGCTTTTGGCCACATGAGATTCTCTGTTCAAATCAGGTCCTTGACTTATTTAATTACTTACTTTCCAGGGCCTTAGTTTTCTCATCTGTCAAACAGGGCCAATGATGCCTACTCTGAGTATAAAATATTTCAGTAATAAGAAGTCTGCCACAGTGTCTGCATGCTGCCTGTATGGACATCAGGCACACAATCCCATTTGTGCTCAAAATAATTATCCATAATTAGATTAATTAGTACTTAAACCTATATTAATGACTGTAGTAATTATTAATTGTAGTTTCCTTCAGTGTCAGAGATTTGGATGACAAATTATATGTTGCTTTTAATAATCATCACCAAATGCTGGCTCACCCCCTCCCACTTCTTGTTGATGGTTGGGAAGATTATCATTACGTCAAGTTGAAGAGTCATGCCACTTCTGTCTGATGATGTGGGTTTTAACTGGTAACTGTAGCTCCTCATTTTATAGTGAATCTGAAAAGCACACACGTTGAAATATGTCTAGTGAAGAGAGTACAAACTGATGATCTTGTTCTGGGACTTGATGTTATTCAAATTACATGTTAGAGTGAATGTTTGTGGCCCACCCATAACTATGTAGTAAAACACAATCTCCAATAGTATTTGGTGATGGGGCTAGGAAGGAATTGGCTTTGAATAATTGCTGGAGACTGTTGTTATCATCACACAATTAGTGCCTTTATGAGGAGAGGGATTGGGGGAAGATCATGTGAGAACACTGTTATAAAAGAACTGTCAGAAACCAAGAGCTAACCATGTTGGCACTTCAATCATGTGCCTCTCTAGTGCTTTGGATGCAGGGGCTGAGAATTAAGTGCCTGTAAACCTCCATAGTATTTTCTACAGCAGCCTGAACTAAGACAGGAGTTTAAAATAGAAATCTTTCCCCCCAAAAAAAGTGTTCTTAAAGAACCCAAGATAAATCAAATACAGGCGACCATTAAACACTATGATGCAACAATCTAAAGATCTTCTGGAGACTTGCTATGGTCTCCTATCTTAAAATGCTTCCCCCATTCAAGACATGTGCAATGCTGTACAGATCCCTCAGCTTGGGGCCTGCCATGCATTGCTTGTCATGCTCACCTGAGTCGGAGAAGCTCATGGTCCTGGTCACAGCCTCTGAGGATCCATTCCTCTCCTTTTTTGCTAGGCAACGTGGAGAAGGATGATGTGTCAGGGAATTTATAGAAGCCATTAGCATGATGAGGGAGTTCAGCAGATGACTGATAGCTCTTTTAAAAATATGGCCTTAAGAAGAGAAAGGGAGAGGGCTTGTAGGGTGTCTTTTCAAAATAGAAGATCGCTATATTTGGGTGGTCTGAGGATTATGACAAATGTCAAGGATTGCGTCCCACACAGAACAGCTCATTACAGCTGAACACACAGAATGCCAGGCTCAAGGTTGAGTGGGTGATTTTGTTTCAAAGACCAATTTTCAGATTATACAATTTAAAATTTTTTAATTAGCCATGAATCTTAGGGATAACCTTTCTGTCCCTCTTCATAATATTGTGAAAGTAAGTCAGGTTTTGCTTCAGCAAACTAAGAGCTCAAAACACGGGTTTCAGTGTCATATCGATTGTGCCTTCCTCAAATGTTAATTTTGACAATTCATGTTTCAGAGGAATTAATGGCCCAATCCTGTGATCATCCAGCATTTCTAAATCTCATTAAAGTTAATGAATTCTGAAAATTAAATAATCAAGAGGACCTTTTCAGTTTGTCTGAATTTAAAAAAAAAAAAAAAAAAAAAAAACAAGATCCCCAGACTGCTTGAATCAATTGGTAACGCATGCCTTGTAAAGGTGGCTGGATTCATATGCAGGATCTTTATTGTTGGGTTCATGACACTGGAAACACAAAGTATAAAATGAAAAGGATTCATTAGAGAATGTGGAAGGTCCATGAATGGACAAAAACACAGTACCTCGCAATGGTGGCATTCCACAGAACGTTGTATTCTTGATCATGATGCTGAGATGTAGAAATCTGTATAAGCAAAGTATGTGGGGGACACAAAAGCCAATGTTTCTCATGGACAAGTGGCATTCTTGTCTTATTTATGTGACTTTTACATTTCTTTTTCTTTCTTTCTTTCTTTTTCTTTTTTGATTGTTTTGTTTGTTTTTATTATATGAGAAAAGGTTTCTCTGTGTAGTCTTGGCTGTCCTGGACTCACTTCATAGACCAGGATGGCCTCAAACTCACAGAGATCTGCCTGCTTCTGCCTCCCAGAGTTCTGGGATTACAGGCATGTGCCACTACGCCTGGCTGCATTTCTTTTCTTTATTGAGTATAATTGCAAATAACTTGCTACACGTGTACAAGATGTGCCTGATTCCCCGTATTCTATATTCATGTTTTGGAGAGCATTTATGGAAAATATATCTTTGTGATTTCTAGAATTCCAATATTTCTATATCCTGTTGGTATTCTCTAACCTTCTGAAATGCATAATTGTCTTGAGTTCTTTACTCCCTTTTCTTTATAGGCAGTCCTAAAAATAAAAAAAGGAAACATGCCAGTTTAAGGTTTTGACTTCTGGCTAGCATAGTGACTGGGATAAAGAGAAGCTCAGTGTCTTGACCAAAGTCTCTTGCAGTAAGGAGTGGGCATGTTCCAACTCCTTTCTTCCAGTTCTAGACAGATTCAGACACACTGTATGAACTAAAAAAGCTACAACTATCTGCCCCATGGAACCACACCTCATATTTGCTTAGAGTGGAAATGCTATAGTTATGTAGCAGAAAAGCATTTTCTTTAAGTCTTTTTATTATAAAGAAGAGAGTAATAAGTGGAAGAACTATGAGCAACTATTAGGGACATAGGCAGCCCTGGACATATCTCTTCAAGACGATAGTAGTCACCCAAAATGTGATATGGTCATTCTCTATTTCAATTTATTTCTCAGAAGCTTATATGTTGTTAATTTTGTTTCATTAGCATTTGTCTTCAATCTGTTTGGAGAGGAATTTGAATAGAGGCGTGACTCAGTCAGCAGGCTATGTATAGCTTTACTGTATCTATGCATTATTTGTATAATTCTACAGAGGTTCATATCCTATCTGACTACTCACCTGTATATCTACTTGCCCGCCATCTGTCACCATATGTTATGTGTCCTTATATGTAACTAATCCATCCAACACTTGGCCTTGCTCTGAAGCTGCCCTGCCCTGCCGTAAACCAGGGAGCTCTCCAGGCCGTTCTGCCCAGCACGCCTGTGCAGTTGTTTAGTCCTGAGCAAATACTGTACTGTCTACATTAACACAGACTTATAATACCTCTCAATACCTTGTAGTTCAGTCTACAAGGTTTATCCACCCTCTTCAGAATTACTTTGGATATCTTTACTCTCCACGTTTCCATGCAAATTTCAATCATTTTGCCACAGTTCCCCAGGATGCACATTTAAAGGAGATTTCATTGAATCTACAGATTATTTAGGGTTGAAATGTCATCTTAGTAACACTGAATTTTCTAATCTATGAAAATTATGTAGAGTTTTAAAAAAAGGTTTTTAATACCAATTAGCAATATTTTATACATGTTAATGGGGGCACCTCACACACCTTTATTTAAGTGTGTCCCCTAAGTGATTGATGACATTATGAATGGCAATGTCTCAGGATGCCATTTCCTCTTTTCTTCCCCCCCCACCCCCCACGAGACAGGGTTTCTCTGTGTAGCAGTCCTGGGTAACCTGGACTTGCTTTTTGTAATCCAGGCTGGCCTTAAACTCCACCTGCCTCTGCCTCAGAAGTGCTAGAATTGAAGGCATGTGCCACCACTCCCGGGGTCATATCCTCTTTTTCAATTGAATTTAAATATGGGAATTCTGTTAAATTTACTTACCAATGCTAATAACGCCTGTAGATGTTTGCACATACGTATTACATCTTTTTAAAATAGTGGCTGTGTTTTCAGGTATTTTTCTTAACTTGTTACATTAATACATGTCTGGCCATTTGTTGAACTGAAGTGGCTATCGTGGCCACTATGTATTTCACAGTCACAAGAAAGTTTTAAAGATCTCATCATTTCATACACTGCTTGGTATAGTTTGTTGTTTTTAAAATTTTCTCTGCCAGGCTAGAGTTACAATCTCTTTCTGGCTAAAATACTTTATTAAGTGAACATGTGTGGAACTTAATCATGTTTTTATACAACTAACAATATAATCATGATTTTTCTCATTTGTAGCCCCTGGATTTAAGGAAAAAAACTATATTATTTAACTATTAACTCCACTTGTGCAAAAAGCATAATTAAAATCAGACATAAGCATCTTAATGAAAGGATAATTGATTTAACTGAGAGCTATTGTATTTTCTCTCTTCAAGGGTAGGTCCGGATCCCGCTCCTTAGGCTTTGGCTTGTATCTGTGCAAAGTGCTAATTATTTCTGTGAAGCAAACAGCATTCATTTAATCTGTGTCTTGTGCTGGGACCAGGAGGCTGTGTGTTGTCGAGGGAGAATATCATATATAGCAATATGCTGTGCTCAGTCTCTGCGACTGGCATTTCACTCCAGTTCTTGAGATGTTTCTGCCGATTACTGACCTCACTTGTCTCTGGTATTGCATCCTTCTCTGCTTGGCTATGGCTCCGTCACATGCTTAAACTTGTCCTTGAGATATGACAGTCATCATTGTCCCACCTAGTCTGAGTTGTCAGGTTGTACCAACATCCTTTGAAGTGGAAGCAGTACTTTAACAGTTGACATTCATTGATCTGAACCTACCCTATTGTAAGCGGATGTAGTCCTCTATAGGGAAGGTTAAGTACAAGAACTCCAAAATCCATAAATGTTCAAGTGCTTTTCCTAAAATGACACAGAGTCTGATATGGCGCCTTATACACTTATATCAATTACTTATTAAAATACTGTAAATACCTCAGGAAGAGTTGCTACCCTGAATTACAGAAGGAATAATGTCAAGGAAAATGTACATGTTCCATACAAACACTGTTTCTGACCCTCAGTTGTTTGAATCTGTTTGTGTGTGGAACCCAGGCCTACATAACCTGTGAGTGTTACAAAGGAACTGGAGTACAGTCAAGCTCTTTTGGCCATTAAAATTTCAGTGATGGTTAATTTATTTGACCAATTGAACACCTGAGTTCAAGATTTTATCTCCTTTACTTATCACTCTCTTTTCTCTAGATCTATATATAGTCTTACATAGTTTTGAGACAATTTTTATTTTTATTTTTAAAAATAAACCTTTTCAAAAAACCCAGAATAGCTAAAACAATCCCGTGTAATAAAAGATCTTCCAGAGGAATCTCCATCCCTGATCTCAAGCTGTACTATAGAGCAACAGTAATAAAAACAGCACGGTAGTGACAGAAATAGGCTGGTTGATCAAAGGAATGGAATCTAAGTCCTAGAAATAAATCCACACACGTATGGACACTCAATTTTTGACAAAGAAGCCAAACGCATGCAATGGAAAAAAAGATATGATCTTCAACAAATAGTGCTGGTCTAACTGGATGTCTTAATGTAGAAAAATGTGAATAGACCCTAATTTATCACCCTGTACAAAATTAAAGTCCAAGTGGATTAAAGACCTCAACATATAACCAGACACAGTAAAGCCATTAGAAAAAAAGTGGGGAAGAGCCTTGAAATAATTGGCACAGGAGAAAATTAACTGAAGAGAACACCAATAGCTCAGGCTCTAAGATCAGCAATTAATAAGTGGGATGTCATGAAGAGGAAAAGCTTCTGTAAGGCAAAGGACATTGTCAATGGAATAAAGTGGCAGCCTATAGATTGGGGAAAGATCTTCACCAACCTTATATCTGACAAAGGGCTAATATCCAAAGTATATAAAGAACTCAAGAAATTAAACACCAATGAAACAAATAATCCAATTAAGAAATGAGGTTCAGAGCTAAACAGAATTCTCAACAGAGGAACATTGAATGGCAGAGAAACACTTAAAGAAATGCACAATGTCCTTAGTTATCAGGGAAATGCAAATAAAAATGACTCTGAGATTCCATCTTACACCTATCAGAATGGCTAATATCAAAAACTCAAGTGACTGCACATGCTGGCAAGGATGTGGAGAAAGGGGGAACACTCCTCCAGTTTTGGTGGGAGTGCAATACAACCACTTTGGAAATCAATGTGGAACTTCTCTGAAAATTGGAAATAGTTCTGTTTCAAGATCCAGCTGTACCACTCCTGGCCATATACCCAAAAGATGCTCCACCATACCACAATGACATTTACTCGTCTCTCTTCATAGCAGCTTTATTCATGATAGCCAGAATCTGGAAAAAACCTGGGTGTCCCTCAACCCAAGAATGGATAAAGAAACTGAGGCACATTTATACAGTGGATTACTATTCTGCTATTAAAAACAAGGGAATATTGAAATTTGCAGGTGAGTGGATGGAACTAAATGAAATCACCCTGAGTGAGGTAACACAGACAGAGAGAGACATGTGTGGCATATACTCATGTATAAGTGGCTATTAGCACAACATAGATGTCATCTGAGTGTCTACATCCAGCGGGATATCAGGACAGATACTGAGACTAGAAGCCAGACTCTGGGCAGTGTGATGTATGGCAGAACAGGGGAATGGAAGGACCAGAAGGGGTCAGGAGCTCCCCAGGAAGACATCAAGCCTGGTGGATCTGGACACAGGGGAGCCTGCTCAAACTGATGCACCAACAAAGGACAGTGCATGAAGAGAACTTAGTAGTACCCCATGATAGTTAATTCTCCACATGAGAGGTTGGGAGCAGGAGGGGGATGGGACACAAAGGATGATGAGGATGAGAAAAGGGACTGCCTCTGAACCTCTCACATGCACTCTGGTATCCATGATTTAATCAATGTCCTTTGGAGGGGCAGCCTTGCAGGCACACAAAGGAAAGGGATGCAGGCTAGGCTATCCTGATGAAGCCTGATAGGCTGTGGCCAGATGGTGGGGGAGGAGGCACACCCATGTCAGAGGTCTAGGGGAGGAATAGGGCAGATGAAGGAGGGAGGTTGGGAATGGAAATATATAAGCGAGGGGATAACAATCAGTATTTAATGTGAACACATTAAAAAAAAGATTTCATATGTCATTCAGTTCATAATCACCATAGAGAAAACCATTCCTCCACTTCCCAAGGCCACCAGAAGTCCAGTGTATGGATATTTCCATCCTTGTACGAAGAAACAAACACTTTGATATTTTGGCCTTTATTGTTTGTAACTAATCCCAACCCAACTCAGAGAACACATTTATGGGGAGAGATAAATCCCCCTAAAGGGTTCAATATGATCTTGTTTCCAATGTATCTTAGAGAACAATCAATCAGACAATGGGAAGTTCTCAGAAAATGTTCAACGAAGGCCTGATAAAAGTTCTATGAAGTCATTTTCTCTTCTAATTAAATAGGACCAATACACATTTCTGAAGGTGTGCACCCTAGCCTTCTCTTCTATGGAGGACAGAGGTAACTAGGCTTGAAAATCTCTTCACAGGGTTCTTTTAGGCTATGTACATGGAGATCAGGTTTCCTGAGTTTACACAGAACACATGAGTTTAAAAGATACTGCAGGTTTTTAAATGTCATTCTCTTTTGTTTATAAATACAACTGAGTTCACACCACACACATATGTATATATTTGAAAATAGGATATATGCTTTAGATATTATCATAAATACTAAGATGTTCAGTTTGAGTTTATTGTAATCATTGGATGAGACAGGGGGCCCGTTGCAAATTTAATAGCTTTCTTTAAAGTTTGGAAAGTATGTTTTCTTAGAAAATGTATATTAACAATTTATTAATTAAAACTTTTGTTAAAAATAAGCATGATGTATCTAGTACCTAAAGAATAGGGATGTTGTCCTATCAGGACATGTTTCTTGTGCTGTCTTATAAAAGCTAAATAAATAGCAAGTAACACTTTATATTCACCTCGCTTCAGGTGACTAAAGAAAGTGACAGAGAAATAAATTCCTTCTCTTGGCAGCTAAGCACAGAACCAAGCTCCTTCAGTAAAGCAGTGAGGCTAGGAGCATGCTGCATTTGCCGTTTACGTGTAGTAGGGGAGGATCAGGACTCAAGGGAAGTCAGCTTCAACCTAGACTGGCAGCTGACCTGAGGCTTGGGCTTTCTCTTGAAGTACGCACTTCCTTAAATTCCTCCACAGTATCCTGTGTGCTAACATGCTTTAGGGACAAATTCCTAGACCTCATCTCCTACTGTAAGCCTCTAAAAGGAATCTGTTCTAAAGCCACCAGACGAGAAGGCTCAGAAGGTTGAGGCACTTGAGGTGAAGCCTACTCACCTGAGCTTAGTCTCCAGGGCTCATGGTAAAAGGAGAGAACCTGATCAGAACAGTTGTTTTCTGACCTCCATGTGGGCACAGTGGCAGCATCATACTCCCCATAAGACGATTAAACAAATATTTAATATATACAATTTGTATTAAGATAAAATGTTAAATTTCCAACTAAACCAAATTTCCTTTATCTTTTAAATTAAAAAAATGTTCTTCACCAATAATTTATTTGTAATATAGCTGCTTACAAAGAGGAAGAAAATCACTGTTCTTCAATGAAGAGTTACTTTGGTAAATCAACCACACTCCAGACCCCATGCCCAAGAATAGCTAACTGACCCAAAATGACTTCCATGTTTATGTGTGTGTTGGGGGGGTTATTTAATTTTGACATTTTTTGTCTTAGTCTTTTGTTTGTTTTGATTTTCATTTTGTAGCTTATTATTATTTTTTAAAAAGAGAAAGAACATACAGTTGGGCGGGTAGGAGGGTGGGAAAAACCCATGAGGAGTTGCAGGAGGAGAAACATGATTAAAATAAATCATTTTAAGTGCACAGTTTAGTTGTATTCGGTACCTTTACACACTGTGACCATCAAAATGATCATTTTACAGACCCCTATTATCTTCTCATATGGAAGCTGTGCCATAAGCACTAAGTCTAGAACCTGAACAGTGTTTTATTACTCATAACTTACTGTTTCATACGTCTCAGGGAAGTAACTATTTGTGGTTTTGACTCATTCTGTATTTTTATTTTTTTGTAACCGTTGAGCTTGGCAAAGTCCTTACATATTGTAGATGCTATGCCTTTGATATGTCCATAGTTTGTAAATATCTTCTCCCCAGTCTGCAGCTCATCTTCCTTTCTTTACACAGGGTACTTCAGAGGATCACGTTTGCTGCTTGTTTGATGAAGGTAATGAACCAGAGCTCCACAGTTGGCATTAGGTGTTGTGCCTATTGGGCACCCGAGGCAGCCTAGCTGAAAGAACGAAATGAGGCCAGAGGGAAACTCCTAGATCTATTTATACTTTGTGCTGGAGGCCTCTTCTCCTGGAATCTCCATCCTGTTGGCTTTGAAAAGCTAGTCTCTGGATTCTTCTATTTCCTCCTTTCTCCCATGCTTCTCTCACCTAGAGTCCCAATAGGATGTCCTCCCCTCTGTCCCACTTTCCTGGTAAGTGATGACTTTCATGGGACATGCCCCTTGAGCTAGCATCCATATATAAGTGAGTGTATACCATTTTACTCTTTCTGCTTCTGGGTTAACTCACTCATTATGATCATTTTTAGTTCCATCCATTTGTCCACAATTTTTGGGAATTCTTTGTTTTTAATAGCTGAGTAGTATTCCATAGTGTAAATGTTCCACAGTTTCTTTATCCATTCTTCCACTGGGGTACACTTAGGCTGTTTCCATGTTCTGGCTATTATGAATAAGGCCACTATGAACATGGTTGAGCATATGTCCTTGTTGTGTGGTGGAGCATTTTCTGGGTATATTCCAAGGAGTGGAATAGCTGGGTCTTGAGGAAGCCTTATTCCCAGTTTTCCGATACAGTGCCAGATAGATTTCCAAAGTGGCTATACTAGTTTGCATTCCCACCATCAATGAAGGAGTGTTCCTCTTTCTCCACATCTTCCTAGAAACCTACAAGAATAACATTATGATGGGTAGATCTGGGCCCAGGGGTCCTGCTCAAACTATGGCACCAGCCAAGGACTATCAGTGCAGTAAACTTTGAACCCCTACCCAGATCTAGCCAATGGGCAGGACATTCTCCACAGTAGAGTGGAGCGTCGGGTCTGACTTTCACATGAACTCTGGTGCTCCATATTTGACCATGTCCCCTGGATGGGGAGGCCTGGTGACAGTCAGAGGAAGGATAGCAGGCTACCAAGAAGAGACTTGATACCCTATGAGCATGTACAGGGGGAGAAGGTCCCCCTCAGTCACAGTGAAAGGGGAAGGGAGAAGGGGGGAAGCGGGAGGGAGGGAGGAATGGGAGGATACAAGGGATGGGATAACAATTGAGATGTAATATGAATACATTAATAAAAAATATATAAAAAGCTAGTCTCTAATTTTTGTGATACTTTTCCCTCTTTAGTTATACACTACAGAAGAATGTGCAAGAAATACTGCATGTTGTCGGGCTTTGACACAGATAAGGGAGGAGAATCTGAGGGACCACACAAAGGAGAAAAAGAAACTAGGTGAGATGCTCATGTGCAGGAGCTTGTAGGGGGAGGGTTCTCAGGCATCCTGTCTTTGTGATTTGCTGAGGTTTGAACCTCAGTAGTGGAACACAGTTGTGGGTGTTGCTGGGGCTTGAACCCAGGCAGTAGCACTGAGTTAGTCTAGAGTTCATTGTGTTCTTTCCTCTATGCACCCTCAAGTGAAAAAGCCAGTTCCCCTTACAAATGTTCTCAGTAAGCAGTACAAATCGATGTTTTTTAAAACTTTGTAAAAAATTTTATTAATTTATTCATATTACATCTCAATGGTTATCCCATCCCTTGTATCCTCCCATTCCTCCTTCTCTCCTATTTTCCCCTTACTCTCCTCCCCTATCACTGTGACAGAGGGGGACTTCCTCCCCCTGTAAATCACTCTTTTTATTGAATCTCTGTCTGCGAATCTCCTGCATGATGAAATGTGTGTGCATGGAGTGCTCTCTGTCAGACGCAGGTGCCACTGGTGAGAGCACCTTGGTCACCTAGGTGCAGGTGGAGCATAGCAGCTTCCCACACAGCACCAGAGATTCATGGAAACAATATATATTTCAAACTTAGGTATTTGATATATATTTTCCCTGGAAATACCCAGCAGGTTGACAGAGTTCCTGGGAATGCGAACTACATGCAGCAAGTGTTCAAGTTCATTCTCCACCCACAGCTCCTGTCCCATGTTCTCTAAGGCGTCCTCCATCTTGAGACTTGGAGTCACTTTGGTAATGTGGACTTGCTTTAGAGACCACCAGCCTAACAGAACAATTAAGGTTCCTATCAGATTATCATAAAGATTTCTAATGATGGGTTTAAAGAAACATGGTGGGATTCAGAATTTGTGTGAGACCGGATGAGATCACACAGAAAATGCCTATCGGATATGTGATGCTCTTCCTGGCCAACAGGAATAAATAGCTTCGCAGTTAGTAAGCATCACACCTAGTAAGCCTCACATCAGTCATCTGCCTGTTTGCTGCCTTTGAGCTCTAAGCTGCACACGTGGAAGGCACAAGGGTTTTGTCTAATTAAGCATGAGATGTTTTGAAGCTAGCAGTGGGCATGGCACATGACTGACAGTTGATATTCTCCGGTTGAAGCATAGAGCAGAGAGAACAGGGAGGAGCACATTTTCCTCTACTTGTGTTTGTCCCCTGTTAATGTGTTCAACTTCATTGCTCTTGTTGTGAAGACAGGATGTTCCTGTATAGCTGTAAAATGAACAACAATAGGCCAACATATAGCCCTGGCTGTCTTAAAACTGGCTGTGTAGACCAGGCTAGACTCAAACTCACCTCTCTCTTCTTCCCAAGTGCTGAGATTAAAGACACTATCACCACTCTTAACTATAGTTAACATTTTTATATTTGTAAACAATAATAATTTTGATATTTCTTAAGAATCTTATCATATTTCTAATATTCTGGCCAATATTGACCCTCACTATGTATTTTGAACATGGCATCATGGTGGAGTGGAAGCTGTAGTAATATATATTTTACAGTATTATACATACATAGTACATAAATATGTAAATTTATATGGTTACATATATTTTTAACTTTTTATTGATTCTTTGTGAATTTCGCATCATGCATCCCAATCCCAGTCATCACCCTACCCCTTAACTTCCCTCCCAAAAGAAAATGAAAACACAAGAATAGCAAAAACATCTTGCTATGAAAGCTTCAGATTGTCACAGTATATCATTTTGCCCAAATAGCTTCACTTACAAATGTTTATTGCAATGGCTTGTCAGTCTGGTACAAGGCCTCTGGCTTCTGCCACACTATAACTGTCGGACTCTTCTCAGACACCCTGTGTGTCCCTGTGTCATGGAGATCCTGCCGCTTTGGACCTGCAGGAGTTGTGCTCTCATGTGCTATAGTAGTTCCTAGATGGGACAGATATTAGAGCTCTGAATGTGTGCCATTTTTTTTATCATCTGGGGAAAAATTATCTCCATCCCTGCTTTTCTACTCACTTGACTTTAATATTTCTACTTATGACCTATAGATAAATAATCCAAGAAATACCAAAATCCTACAAACCTTAATATCCTTGGGACACTTGTTTTGAGGTTAGCTTTTGAAACCCTCCATTATTACTCTGACTTGTTGTTTTCTTAAGAGATAGGCACAAAACCCAGGGACATAGATGTGATGGTTTCTACTGATTATCAGTATGACAATCTAGAAGCATCTAGACAAACTCCTGAACACTGCTGTGAGTGGTTTGTGTAGAATAAGGTTCACTTCTGAAGATGTCTGTGAGGGATTGTCTTAGGCTAACTGCTTTGGCAAGACCCATCATAACTGTGGGTAGAACCACTCTCTGGGCAGGGGCTCCTCCTGGCAACCACTAGGGACCAGTTTCAATCTGCTAAATCCATGTACATCTTCACCAGAGGCCAGAAAGCAATGGAGGCAGGGTAATGGACTAATCTAAAAAAAAAAAAAAAAGCACACACACAAATTAATAGAAACTTTACTTTGTTTAAAAGTTTTCTTAATTTTGTTACAGTGATGAAAAAGGTAGGAAACTTGTGACTATTGGAGATCCTCTCTCTGTGTATTCAATTTTTTTTGTTTGTTTTTTTGTTTTTTGTTTTTTATCTTTTTTTATTATTATTAATTTATTCTTGTTACATCTCAATGTTTATCCCATCCCTTGTATCCTCCCATTCCTCCCCCCCCCCATTTTCCCATTATTCCCCTCCCTTATGACAATTTTTATCATGATGTAAAAATTCTAAAGCATACTCTTTTAAAATGTTGCACTGGGCTTGGATATCACTGAGTGACAGATGTCTTGTCTCAAATGTCCAAGAGTCTGAGTTCAGTCCTCAGTTCTATACACAGAAAGTTAAGCTACAGGGTAATCTTATAATATGCCTTCCTGTAAGCAATATAAAATAAAACCACTTCCTCTGGAAAATTAATGAATGAGCATTTTTGCTTGACATCCTTAGTATCGGAACATACTCATCTTACATACAATGGAAAAATATGTGACTTTTATTTTCCCAGAAATTACATGTTTCATTTTATAATAAGTGGCTTTAAAAGGTATATGTCAGCAAGGGGCTTTTGAGGGTATTAACTAAACAGTAGGTCTGTTCTGTAAGCAATGACTCACTGTCCAGATCATCTAGGTCCTGTGCTAACACAAGCAGAGCATTTAAAAACTCTAATTTGTTATTTGTTTTATGGTGCAGCTTGACATTTCATTTTCTGTCTCTATCTATCTATCTATCTATCTATCTATCTATCTATCTATCTATCTATCTATCCATCTATCTATCTATCTATCTATCTATCTATCTATCTATCTTTCTATCTACATATTTCATTTATCCTTCACAACTCTGAGAGTTAGCAAGGATAGCCTCAATACTCCCACTCATGACATCTTTTAGTAATTTTTAACTTCATATTTTGCACAACAATAAAGGTAAAGCAAAGTAGGATGTAAAGGCCTTTTACCTAATATCTTCTTAGTAAGTTTAGTAAGTTTAATTTATTCTTTAATGTGTGTATAAGCCTATGAGTGGGCTATATATGTGTGTATGTACTTATGTGAGGACAAAGAAGGGCATTAGGCACCCTCTCTATCTGCCTGAATTTTTCATGGCAGAAGCTAAACTGATGAGTCTCAAGTCCTAGTGAATCTTCCGTTTCCATCCCCTTCAGCACTGTGATTCCAGGAACATGTGAGCACCACCTGTGTGTGGCTGACCAGAATTTGGATTCTCTCATGCCTGGGCAGCAAGTGCTCCCACTTATTTGAACTTTCTCCCCACTCCCAGAATTCTAAAATTAAAATGCAACTTTTAGATTATTTACAACTGAAGAGTCTTCCCTATTAAGACAGAAGGGATATCCAGAGAAATTATTTATAGAATTAAGGCAGGTTATTAAAACTTGGTGGTCAAAGTAAATGATAATATTAATACATTGAGGAGAAAGTAGGGATAATTAAGTTCTTTCTAAGTAACACTGAGAGCACTTCACATGGACCTTGAGGCTCTGGGTGATGTATTTTAGGAGCAGAAAGAGGGAAATTGTGGGCAGGCTTTTTAAAATGACCAAGTACTGTTAAAGTCTTTTGAAAAGTTCAACTCTGAATGCTTAGTTGTAATGACCTCACAGAGAAGTCCCTGCCTGCATTAGAACTGATGTCTTCTTTAAAAAAAAAAAAAAAAAATGCAACGAACATCTGCAAGTAAAGCTGTCTGGGCAAAAGGATATACTATGTGACCCACCATAGCTTCCACCAGTGAGATGCCGTTTCTTTGTTACTTACTTATTTATTTATCTATCATTTTTTGTTTTCTTTTGGGGAGGGGTTGGCAAGGGCAGAGGGGAGATATGGAGGGATGGGTAGATAACTGTGATTGGGGTGTATGATGTGAAATTCAAAAAGAATAAAAAGTTAAAAAAAGATTAAGGGGAGGAGTAACTTCCAGATTAGTTTAGATCTGGAATCTTCCCCAAAGGCTCTGTCTGTAAACTGTCAGTCCCCAACTAGGCACCACTGGGAGGTGATAGGATGAGTAAGAAATGGCACTGAGTACGGCTCTGTGGGAGTACCTAGGGTGGACTGTTTGTTCTGGCTTGAGCAGCACTGCCCACCTACGCTGCCCTGCACAGATACAAAACAATGTGGTCCACCTACCATTGACTGAAATATCCCTAACTGATGAAAACAACACTTTTCTCTTAGTGAATAGATTGTCGCGGCTATCTGTGACCTTCCTGGAAAGCTCGTTGGCAAGGCTTGGTAGTTGTATGTTTTAGAAAAGGCAAGGAAAGACTTGGAGCAAGGATGGTGCTACAGCTGGGGTTGTTGCCTGAAGAATTTATCTCAATTTGAGGCAGAAAGCTGCTGTTTCTCTCTTCACCCAGGCCAGCATCTGCTGCCTCTGTTTCACTGCATAGCTGCATACACTCTCAGTTCTGCCAGGGTGCAGTCTGAGGGAAAAGCCAAGCTCATCCATTGAATGAGTCTTCTTGCCTTAAAAGTCAGCTGGGGGAAGTTAGGCCCAGAATGACTGAAACAGAAACTCACACACTGGCCACTCGACCTTGTGAAGTACAATTTTTAAACCACTTAATACAAGTAATTTAAAGGGCTGTTTTATTTTTAGAATTATGTGCATGTGTGTATAGACAGGGGTTGGTACTATGTACACTTGAGAACGCACATGCCAAGGATTCTGATCTCCTGGACTTAAAGGTGGCTGTGAACCTTCCCAGGTGGGTGCTGGGAATGAGACTCAGACCCTCTCCCGGAGCAGCACAGTAGATGTTCTTAATACTGAGCCTGGGGACCTCCTATTGGGACTCTAGGTGAGAGAAGTATGGGATAATGGGGAAATAGAAGGCCCCAGAGGGTCCTAGAAACCTACAAGAAAACATCATGATTTTGAAGATCTGGATCCAGGTGTGTCTGCTTAAACTACTGCACCAACCAAGTACAATACATGTAGTCAATATTGAACCCCTACATAAATCTAGCCAATGGACAGAGCATTCTCCACAGTTATGTGGAGAACAGGGACTGACTCAGACTTGAACTCTGGTGCCCCATATTTGACCACTTCCCCATGGTGGGGAGGCCTGGTGGCACTCAGAGGAAGAGTAAGCAGGCTACCAAGATGAGCCTTGATACGCTATGACAATATGGTAGGGGAGGAGGTCCCCTATGTCACAGACGCAGGGGAGGGGAATAGGGTGAAAGAGGGAGGGAAGGAGGAATAGGAGGCAACAAGCAAGGGGATAAAAATTGAGATGAAACCTGAATAAATTAATAAAAGAAAATATTGAGCCATCTCTCCAGCCCTGCCTAGGCTTCATTTGTTTTTTTTTCTTTTGCTCCACTTCAGATAGTAATGAGACTTAAAATTGTGAATGATTTAGATGTTAATATTCAAATGACGGGGTCCCAGTATAGAAGATGCTGTGCACTAATATTGCTGGGTGTTTAGGAGAGATACAATTTATATTTTACAACTTACATTTCATACTTACAATTTATGGTTCTCCATTGTGAACATAGGTATTCTGTGTAGTAGAATGGGACTTGGAAATGCACTTTAATGTGGAGTAGAGCGCAAAGACGTGTATCTTTGTTTTCTTAAAAATTTCGGCGATGAATAAGTAATCACTGGCTTAACCTACATGCCTGTTGTTAGATTTCATTTTAATTATTATTAATTATTTCCCCTTGGGTGTGAATTACTAGCTCATGAACTTTCCTTCCTCCTTCTATTCTGTTATCGTGCTCCATATGTTTCCTGTTTGTAGAGCTTAATCCCTGACAGAAACAATGAGGGAACTCATTCAAGCCATTGTGCTACACGTCAGAACGCCAGCCCTCCTCAGTCAGAAGAACGCTTCTGCCGTCTCACTGAAGCTACTCTTGACAGGCTTCAAAGCAAGTTTTTTTTTTTTTTAATTTCTTTTTGCATCACTACATTTGTAAATCTCTCTCTCTCTCCCTCTCTCTCTCTCTCTCTCTCTCTCTCTCTCTCTCTCTCTCTCTCTCTCTCTCTCTCTCGTGTCTGTGTGTGTGTGTGTGTGTGTGTACATGCATGTACCTGTGTGTATGGCACAAATTTATAGAGGCCAGAGAACAGCTAGCATTAGGTGCTTCTCCTCTCTTTTGAGTCCAAGGACTCAAACTCAGGTCAGCAGGCTTGGCAGCAACCATCTTTACCAACAGAGCCAGATTCTCAGTCTCTCTCTCTCTCTTTTTTTTTTTTTACTAACATTTAAAGTAGAATTAATATCACTTTCCCTGCTCTTGCTGTTTCAATGAATTCAGCAAAGAACAGACTCGGGTCTTATTCACTCTACCTAACTCCATTTCTGTGCCTTGACAGTTCCGTAGAGTGAAGCTCTATACAGCTCTCCTTTTTCTTCCTGTCTCCATGGACAACCTGAGGTCACGTCAACCTTGGATCTCTTTCACCTGCTCTACTAAGCTGAGCTCTCACTTGTTCTTTGCTATTTCTTTCCTCCCAGTCGGTTCTTAGAAGCCCCTGCTCTCTAATCCATGGGTCTCCTTTCTCTTTTTTATGCTCATCTCCTCCCATTGAGTTGTCTGATGCTGGATCTCTTTAATGCTGCCCTTGCTGTCTGCTCTCTCCCCTGGGTAGTGCATGCTCTTAGACATTTCTTTACTTCAGGGTCTGCAACTCTCATTCTTATTTTTTTCAAATTAATGATAACTAAGATTTCCATGTAATCCAAACCTATTTATTCAAGCACTTCCTGACTTTTTCTGCCTGAGTTTCACTGTCTGAAAGCCTCATAAAGTTAACAAACAGGAAGCTTAACCCCGAGTTTCCAGGTTCTTATTTTACATTAGACCCCAGCAGCCTTAGGCTTGTCCTGTTATACTGTACTACCTCATATCTCAGTGCCTCACCTCCTGTTCACTGCCGTGCCTCACCTCCTGTTCACTGCCTTGCCTCACCTCCTGTTCACTGCCGTGCCTCACCTCCTGTTCACTGCCATGCCTCACCTCCTGTTCAGTGCTGTGCCTCACCTCCTGTTCAGTGCTGTGCCTCACCTCCTGTTCACTGCCTTGCCTCACCTCCTGTTCAGTGCTGTGCCTCACCTCCTGTTCACTGCCTTGCCTCACCTCCTGTTCAGTGCTGTGCCTCACCTCCTGTTCACTGCCTTGCCTCACCTCCTGTTCACTGCCGTGCCTCACCTCCTGTTCACTGCCTTGCCTCACCTCCTGTTCACTGCCGTGCCTCACCTCCTGTTCACTGCCTTGCCTCACCTCCTGTTCACTGCCTTGCCTCACCTCCTGTTCACTGCCGTGCCTCACCTCCTGTTCACTGCCTTGCCTCACCTCCTGTTCACTGCCGTGCCTCACCTCCTGTTCACTGCCGTGCCTCACCTCCTGTTCACTGCCTTGCCTCACCTCCTGTTCACTGCCGTGCCTCACCTCCTGTTCACTGCCTTGCCTCACCTCCTGTTCACTGCCTTGCCTCACCTCCTGTTCACTGCCGTGCCTCACCTCCTGTTCACTGCCTTGCCTCACCTCCTGTTCACTGCCGTGCCTCACCTCCTGTTCACCGCCTTGCCTCACCTCCTGTTCAGTGCTGTGCTTCACCTCCTGTTCAGTGCTGTGCCTCACCTCCTGTTCACTGCCTTGCCTCACCTCCTGTTCACTGCCTTGCCTCACCTCCTGTTCAGTGCTGTGCCTTACCTCCTGTTCACTGCCTTGCTTCACCTCCTGTTCAGTGCTGTGCCTCACCTCCTGTTCAGTGCTGTGCCTCACCTCCTGTTCAGTGCTGTGGGTGCAACTTGCTTCATGTCTTTTGCATTTGTCCACACGTTTTGGTCTTCATCGCCACCAATGTTAACTAGTTTCAATCAACCATTTCCTCGGAAGCTCCAAGAACCTCTTACAGCTGCTCCACATCTCTTCCTGCCCTCTGCTCCAAGCTTGTCATGTACACTGTGGCTCCCACTGTTTGGAAGTTTTGATCTCACTATTCCAATGCTATATGCTGACAAATGGTATTCCTAATCCTGGATTCAAGGCCATGAAATATTTTGTCTTCTTCCTTCAAATGTGACTTCCCCTGTCTTGTCACAGTCAATACCCCAGTGTCCTCATACTCTGGCTGTTCCTTCCATCCATATTTCCTCTTTATTCTGGAATATTTCCCACATATGTCCTCCAGCTCCTTTGTCCATGAATATGTTCCAGAATTCTACAATCCCATTGTCTGTCTCTTCATCAGGAAAACCTTTTATGTTTCATAATTGGTGGAGGTCTCAGCTGCCCAGGCTTCCTAGAAATCCTGAGGTTAAGCAATTCTTTTGTCCCATCCTCCTGTATCCTCAGTATGGGAAAGAAAGAAAACATTCTTGATGCAAAAATCTAACTCAGTCTCCTTTGCTCTGTGATCTGAGAGGAGGAGCTGTTCTTGATGTCCTAACAGGTACATTTGCACCCCTAGTAGATTCTAGGTCGTATAAAAGCTGATGCTGGTTTTTTTGCCTGGAACTCTACCACTATTTTCATTAAATGAATACAAAAATGGTTCTCAAACTCCAGTGGTACCGTGCTCTTTTCATGTTTACAATCTTCAAATAAGCTTATTATATTTCATATAACATTCAAGTTTCCCATGTGGCTATAATTTACCTCCTGCTGTCTCCTCTGTAGTCCTCAACTTCACCTCAGTTAAGTCCTATACAATTAATATTTCTTAAACACATATACAGGAAGTAGAGCTGTGTCAACAATTAAAAACTACTTGGGAACACTATTTTGGGTGGTTCTTGTTTGTGCCACATGAGTTCACATCCTTTAGATCAGAGAAAGCACGGTGTCTCCCAGTAGGAATGGTAGGTACTTTTACTTTAACCCTGAGTCTTGCCTCCTTTATGGAGATAGCTTATCTTTCTCACCGGTAGAGTTCTGGCAAGTTTTGGAAGCCAAAATCCAATTCTTAATATGAAAAAATGTTTGAAATACTTAGTCATACATTCCTAGGGCCCAAAGTACAGCCTACACCTTGCAGAGAGTTGGCCGCAAGCCAAGATGGAGGAAGCCTCCACAATGCTCGGGGAATTCCTGTCAACTTGGGGGTCTGTCTTTCAGCTATTTATATGTTGTTTGTTTGGGGTCAAATTTTTTCATTTTGTTCTCCCTGATCATTTAATAAAATTTCCTTTTTAAATGTCAACTGACTTCAAATGTCAGAAGAGGAGTTGAGAAAAATGGTGTAGGTGTGGTGTTTTGTTTTGCTTGGTGAATGCTAGCAGGTTGTGTCCTTGGGAGCTTTGTTTTGTTTTGGTGTGTGTCCTCAGACCTATTACTTCAGAGTCTCTCAGCCTATCAGTCTTTATCTTGATTACCAAAAATTTGAGATTTCTGTGTGACCCAAACCCATCTATGCAGCCATTTTCTGAATTTTGGGGAAGCTGGTAGCTACAAGCATAAGATTCGAGTGAGGGAATGCAGCACTGTGGAACGGAGAAGGGAAAGCAAAGTTGTTTGTCCCATAAGCTCTGCAGTGTGGATGGTTCTGCCCTCTACTTAGAAAGAAATTTGATCTGAGTCTGATTCTGCAGCGCAATCAAAAGATTGTACATCTGAGACCTGAACGACTCACTTTCTTTACAATAGTAAATTTCCATCCTGGAGTTCTCGTTAGCATAGTTTTTATACATTACTGATGCTCTCATTTGCAAGTTCCCTGTGTGACTTGGAGTATTTTCTACTTATTATTTGTTCAGTAATTTCCCATTATTTATTATTTACTCATGTTTTCTGATCACAAATTCATTACAAACCCCAACATAAACCAGAATGGACATGCTGCAGCTTATCTTATGCTCATTGGCATTTTTCAGAAAATGTATAAATAATTCAGAGGGGATGTTGTGTCATTAACAAGGAAAATGAAAGGGAAAGGAAAGCATTCTCTCCATTGCCTCAACTGTTAGCCCATAGAAATCGACAACAGTCCTCACCTTGGCTAAGACTTGGCCTTCAGAGCCTCACAACTGTGCTAGAAAGCTCAGCGCCCACACCCCAGGATCTTGCTCCTCTTTAATTCTCACTAATTTGTGGAGTGAATAACCAAATACTCATAACGCAATTAGAAGATAATCAGGCTTGTAATTATGTTAATTGCTGGAGACTTACATCAATCCTCCAGCAAAGTGATAGGATTTCAGGGCAAGTATTAATGTGGCAGGAGAATAAAGCAGAGGCTTGTAGAAGAAGGGGGCGAAGCAAAGGCCTGTGTGTGTGTGCGGGGAGGGGGGGGGATTGACGCACACCATTGACTTGTATCATTTAACAACCCAGAGAAGACAATGGAAGCACACAAGAAAAGGGCCTTCAGGAGAGACATGGAGAACACAGGGTTTTAAGTTTCAGCTAAGCAACCCTATTCTGCAGTTTTCTCCATGAGTAATTACATTGTCTACTTACATTTATTGTAAGAAACCTAGATCAGTGAAAGCAAGAGAGATGGGGGAGGAAGGGAGGTGGCAGTCAGGGAGGGGGAAGGGGGAGAGAAAGGCATTCACATTTGCTCATGTTACCCCTGTCTTCCACAGTTCCAGAAAAAGCACAAAAATAGAATGCCAAGTGATGGTCACAGGCTGGGCCTGTGTAGTAAGAGCTATCTCTCTGCTCTGCTGATGGCCAGCAGTCAAGTTGGATGCACCCTTCACTGGTTATAATCTGCATAGCCTGTACATTAAATTGTTTCCTAAAACAATGCGTGAAAATATGAATTCATGCTTCCCAATTTCCTTCACAAGCTTCTGGGGAGCTCCAAGCCTCCTGGAGCCATCGGGATTGCATTCTTCATGGCTTCTTTCGGGTAGGCATTTCAAGATCCCTTCCCTGCACCCAGTATGCTGTGTGTCCTGGCAGCTACAAAAGGGTTGTGGCCAGTTGTGATTGCCACTTACAATGCTCTCAAGTGACATATTTCTATTCCATCAGAGAGGGATAGCATCTAAGAACATGACATATAGCGTAAACTATAGTACATCAAAAGAGAGCCTAGACTGAGTTTCAGTGGGGTCCCTTTTCTCAGGTGGGTGCATAGGAAATGACCTAGGAGCAGAAAAGACATAGGGCTTTGAAAATCAGATCTCTACTAAGGCTACTCAGCACGAATGCACAAGTGCTCATTTCCACCAAAGCTTATATTTTACACCTTTAATGTCAAAATAAAGTGACAAATTTGGGTTTATAGCTCGCCATATGCTTGGAACTTCTTGGCCATTTGGGAAGCATATTGAAGCTATAGAGTGTAAAATTAAGCTGTAAGAACATTGTAAGCTGAGTTAAATAAGGTGCAAGGTTAAATTACACAGCATTCACTCATTTACTGCTACAGTTTTGATTAATTTTTTAGCCATTAATGAAAACACAGGTTCTTTGGGTTTGAGTCATTAAATGACCAACATAATTAAATTTTACTGGGTACTAGGAAGCCACAAAGGAAAAATCCATGTGGAACTAGAACCATTTGGAGGAGTTTGTTCCTCTGAAAGTGGCAGTCAACGGGCAATTTATTTGGAAATAAAGATGATTTTATCATCAACAAACGAGTAACCACCAGTTATGAATGCTCCAGAATAAATGAGGGATTTGAGAACAAGCCAGATTTAGTGAAATGGAATGATTAGGAAAATATATTGCTCATAAAACCCAGAAACTTTTCCTGTAACTTGTTCATGGCAAATTGTCCAAAAACCTAATTAGGCAAGCTGATGCTTTTGGAAGAGGGGGCAGACTTGCTCATTACAGTAACTCCTTAAATGTGTTCTCGCAGGAATCCCCAAGTAGGTAACTAATCAAACACAGCATTTCTTGTTTCTTCTCATTCTCTGATTTCAAATTTTGTCATTGGCTAGAATTCTATTTTCCCTGTGCACAGAAGAAATTAAGGTTGCAAACGAGAACTGCGAATCAGATGCAGATTTAGAGTTAAGTAAGTTCCCATTTTATCATGATTTCCCATAATACAAAATTCTGAATTTTATCTTTTAACCTTTTTAGTTTATGCAATGCCAGTAGCATTTATGATTGTATTGCGGTGGACTGAGGAAGAGGTTGCTTATTCTGAAAAAAAAAAAGTAGATTCAATATATTTAAAGTATTAAGAGGGTTTTTATGAACGTAAGTTTCTTTCTAGTCCCTGCCAAAATCACAGCATGATAGAAGAATCAATGGCAGGGCAGTTGTCATGGTGATTGTGATCCAACTCAGATAGAATAGGTAGAGGGTTGCCACTATAACTCCATATTGGTAAATGTCATATGCTATTTAGAATTAATGGTCATTGTGAGGCAGTTGAGGTACAGCATTATTTGGGTTAGAATCTCATAGTTTCTTCTAACTGGGGCTTTATGAAATGTTATAAAACAAAGATGAAAAGCAATGGGAACAGTGTTTTACTTTAATGTCCTTCCACTCCCTAACCAATGTACCTGACTCAGCATGTTGCAAGTTTCTCTTGTAATTAACAAATTTGAATATCTGTAGATTTCCTCAAATTGCATTAAAATTTCTCTTACTTCTATACAAGAGTTTTGCTTATCTTACTCTATGTTGACTTAGTTCCTTACTTGTTAAAAAGATACCTCAAATAAGCTATGAATGTAGCAGACAGTAGCTAAAATTTGTATTTAAAGTTTAAGGAGTGATTGTGCCCAGATGCCATGAGATTATTAATAAATTGAAGAAAAGTACTAGACATGAACACTGAAACTACTTTACTTAGGAACTATTATTTGCCAAATTCAAGCTTATGGCTCTGGACAGGGACATTCAAAACATGTTTTAAATGTAAATATTTCATTAATGTAACCTGAAATCCCCTTTGAAAATGCTAGAAAGAATTCCCTTAAGGTACGACTAAATTATTTAAGACTTATTTCCTGTTAAGTTTAATTTGTATTCCTAAGTGATATTAATTGAAAGATAATATTCAAAGTTAAAGATGAAAGTATGTAATTAACCAGATTTTTGGAAAACTATCATTATCCTATGTAATTATAATTAAAACATATATAAATTATTTATATACGTATATAAACATTCCTGTATTAACATAAAAAGTAACTTTATTTTGTTTATGTCCAAAACTTCACCTTGAGAATAATTCCTTTTCTTTACCATGTTACTGGTATGATTTACTCAGATCAACAACAGATGGCTGAGTGATTACTTAAAGGATTTGCTTTGCTGATGGAAAGAGAATGAGTAGTGATTATCTTTGGTTTGTCAGTACAATAAGAATGAAAGAGTGGTCCCACTCACTGAGTCAAATATTTAAAACAAAATTAGAAATAATGAGAGGCTTTTTAGGCAGCATAGAGAAACTCTGTGTGTAAAGAATTGTATGAGCTGTGTAGGCATGCATTGGTAAATAAAAATATCCATAGTAATCATTCTTTAAAATTTGATCTGAAGGGCATTGTTAATGAGTGTATGGTCACTGAGTTAAAGATATTGAAAAAATTAAGCAGAAGATTAGATTAAAAACAATACACAGTAATGAAAGTTCATTAAGTTCACAGTCAGTGCTATTCAGACATTTATAAATCTTGGATTGTGGAATATCAGCTGCAAAGAATTTGTGTCCCCAATACACTGAGGATTAGAAATAAATCTTATGCATCAGTGTTACATAGAAAAGTTACATGAATATAGAAAACACGATTTTGTTTCATATGGAGAATGGCACTGTGTGGACGGCATTATGGTTGTTGGAAAGTGCACTTCATAACAGTTCATGGTTAGATAGCAGATTTGCTATCTAAGTTTATCTAAGTTTATCAGCTTATCTAAGTTTATCTAAGCTTATCAGTCAATTTAAAACTGGCTGAAAGCTGGGTTATGAAAAATGATCATTTCTTAGAATTGACAACAAGAGTATATTTATGAGCTCTAAGATTTGTTAATTTCTGAGCTATTTGGTGTTAAACTGTCAAATCATCCCTATAGAGAAATCCTTAAATACAGAAGAAATTAGGGAAATAATTAAAACATTGAAAATGGTGGCACCTTTGGGGATTATGAATTGCCAAACAAGGTTGTTCCTTTTCACAGGTTTGCCTTAAAGGGAAGAAAGAGACCAGCCTCTGTGTGTTAATAGAACCTCTTAATTACTATTTTTCTTACAGTACTATATAAGTACTGCTATGGAATGAAGAATCCATAAAGCATTTTGATTAACCACTCTAAAATTGTGTTTCTCCAGTTAATGTATGAACTGAATTAGAATTTATTGAAGATAAAAATGTCACTCTAGATATGTGATAACTCCTGCCGTCTCAAATGAATGGTAATATCGCAAACGGATGATAAAAGATTAAGTCTATTTTAAGTAATAATTCATGTAATTTAGAAAGCAATTGACTGGATAGGAAGAGGTTTTGTTTCTAATACTTAAGATTTTCCTATAAATGGTATAGCATAGTGGTATATATATTGCCCTAAATAAGGGGAAAAACTCAAACTCCAAATCCAAACCTAGCTCCTCCCCATCTTGGCTGTTTTTTTTTTTTTTTTTTTTTTTCTTTTGACCCCTGACCATTCCCAGATGATCGGCCAATAATTTTCTTCAGATGTCTAAAATGACACCAACTTATATATGACTCTATCTTATATTAACATACCCATGACAGACTTTAATATATAAATTTAGACATTCCATGAAGTTAATTACAATAGCTACAATAAATTAGAACAATTCAACAATATGCTTTACTGGAAGTTATTTATTACAAACAGTTGAGTTTTTTTTGTTTTGTTTTGTTTTTTTTTTTATTTCCAGAATTCTCCTTTAAAATTTCAGTCTGCTGTTGGGTACAGGCTAAATGATGCTCAGCAGCAATGTGAGGCTTCTGCTTTAGGTCTTCCACGAACGCAAAGGAATGGTTTCCCTCTTTTAAGAGTGAGCAGCGCTCTATGTAACTAGCTTCCAGGAGGGGATGGTCAACATCCTGTCTACCTTGGGCACTGGTCTGCACTATAGGTTTAATGGCTCTGTCTCACAGATTCTGTGAAGTTAAGACACAGGGCAGGGTGGGAATGTAGCTCTATGAAAGACTACATATGTATATACACAGAGAACACGAAAGTCACAAGGAGGGATTTAAGATTATATAAACTACACACCTACATAAGATTATATATAGAAAACAGCAATGGGCACTGGTTGAAATTTTGTCATTACATGCTTAGAAGAACTTTCAGTAAGTGACAAAATCTGCATCCTCTGACTAACGTCGTTTTCTGCTTGTAGAGGAAGTAACACTTAAGCACTTCCACGTGACATAAAGTCCTTTCAGGGGTGAACAGTGTAAAGTGGAGCTGCGGCTGTGAGGAGCTTGCAAGAGGCTCTGTGTTTAATCCTTCGGTACTGCAAAGAATTGCCTCTTCCGTGCCATTATATGCTGGATCTACATAACTTGATTTTAATTTTCAAAAACTAACAGTTAAAAGAATTAAAAATATTAAAGTTTTGGGATTTTAAAAAATAATTTAGTGACTTTCAAAGTTACATTACACTTTACATCATGAGATTAAAAATGAGACTGTGATGACACGGAATGGAGGGCTATAGGTTAATGTTTGTGGGTCATGTTGACGAGGGGTGAAATAGTGGTGTTTAATTCTAATTGCCAACGTGACCCAATCTGGAATTCCCCCATTAGAGTCTCAGTGAGACATTGTCTAGATCAGGTTGGCTTGTGGGTAGGTTTACAGAGTGAGACTCAGCCAGAAATAGGCAGCACTATTCCCTAGGTTTGGACTTGAGATGGTAAAGGAGTTGAAAAGTAGCAGGCATATACTAGTTCATTTCTCTCTGTTCCGTATGTGGATATGACATCCACCACTGTGACTTCACCACTGTCATGGCCTGTAACTGCATAGTGAGCTAAAATAGACACTTCCTCCCTTAAAAAAATAACACAATAATTTAAAAGTCTACAACAAATGTGTATTTAATAAATGTTTGCTAAATAGCAATTGCTGATATATATAATAAATAATCTGAATATATATCCATATATAATCAGAATATAGAATTTTTCATTCTTGTGACTAGGCAAATTTTACTAAGAATATGTGATGTTATTATTTAAAAGTTGTATAGAAAATGTGCTGGATACTCTTAAGTTTAACAACAAGGGAACTGAAGCCTCCCCTTGCTTCTTCCAATGTGCATTCCCTCACTTCGGATGTGGATCCCCTCACCTCAGATGTATATTCCCTCACCTCAGGAGAAATGAAGATACTAAATAACTCTGTGGGCTAGATAGTCACTATGGAAAGATATGTAAGTTTCCTGATAGAGCACTTCATGCATTTCATGAAAGGACATATTTATCTCACATTTATTCTTGAAAATAGCATTACTGAGTCTAGCATTCTTTTGTTTTTTTTTTCATGGAAAATTTGATTATTCATGTGTGGAGTTTTCTGATGCTGTTACCAATATCATGGATAGAGATAAAATAGAATGTGGAAAAATTAGACTGTGTACTTAACATGTACAAGCTCTGTATAAAATCTTCGCATAAGTGTCTGGGAGATGGCTTCATTAGTGAGGATCCAGTTTGTAATCCTCACACTCTTACAGCAAACCAGGGGTGGCTGTGGTGTGTGTGTGTGTGTGTGTGTGTGTGTGTTTGTGTGTGTGTGTGTGTGTCTAGAATTTCAGAGTTGGGGAGGTAGAGATAGGAATATCTCTTGGACACTCTGGTCAGCCACATTAGCCAAGTGAGTGAGCTCCTGGCCAGGAAGAAAGCATGTCTCAAAAATAAGGTGGAAAAATTAAGGAAGACACTCAAGATTGACCTATTGCTTTTATACACACACACACACACACACACACACACACACACCCGAGACCTGTTCACATATACATGCATATATGCAAATGTTTATACCACTAAACAAAAAGACACATAAATCTCAGCACCACACACATGGCCATACAGTCAGGCACATTCTCCACTATCACCTACTACCAACACATATCCATTAATTCAGTCATCATTTCTGTCAAAGTAAGTTTATTGTCATAATGTCTTAATTAGTGCTTTATGTCTCTGTTTTGAAAGTTCTCATCTTACACTTCTAAAATGATTGCTTTAATGTTTTCTTACATTCCTACTGTACTTACCCTGTTGTCTCTTTCTAGGAATTTAATTATATTTCTTAAAAGATTCAACAGTGTTAAATATTTAATTTCTTCCCAAGTAGCATTGGAGCATTATATGCGAACCCATGAAAACATTGAGTCTACAACCAGATCTTATCCCTGTCACAAAAGTCAGCTCCACCAACTTCACGTGGATCACAGAACAAAAATGTAAAGTGTAAAACAATAATACCTCTAGAAAATGGAAAAACCTGAAGTGACCCTTGGCTTGATGATGAGGCATAGATGTCTATGGAAAGCATGACATATCAATGTGAAATTGGCTCACTTGTTCTTACTAAATTAAAAATGTGCAAGTGAGGATGTGGTTATGATCGTTCCGAAATAACTCATAGTTGGGAAAAACACTTATAAAGCAAATGTATGATAATTGACCTACATGTGACATAGTCAAAGAACTTTTAAAATCAAGAAGAAAATTAACAATACAATTAAATTAGACAAAAAGGAAGACACACCTTCATATACAAGGCATATCAAATAAAACTCAGGAACATATGCCATTTGGAAATTTAAGTTAAGGAGTGCAACTGTGGTGTAAGACTCTTTATGTGGGAAGCATCTTTGACTAGAGTGGGGATGAAGGACTCAGATGGAGGGGAAATAGGATGCAAGCCAGAGATGTCAAGTCCCGCCCTTGGACAAGTGTGTCTATTGCTGTTGTCATCACCTGAAGCTCTGGGTTCTTCAGCCTTTCAAAGGAAACTCACAATTTCAGTTTCATGCTTTCATCTTTCAACTGATTCTGTACTGCTGCCCTCTACCACCTCATTATGAGGCCTCTAGCTTCTTGGACTGAACACATATTGGTCTCTCCTTTTCTATTGTGCAGATACCTAGCTCCTGCAATGTAAGCCATGTCAATAAAACTCCATTTATAAGAACAAGCAAAACCTATACTTGTATTATATGTATTGGTTATATCACTCTCTAGGCATCATAACAGAATTTTGTGCCAAGACTTTCTTTGTACTTGATTTAAACAATTAGGTAAATACGTTGAAGCAAGTGTTTTTGGTATTGGAGAGAGAATCACAGATAAGCAAAGGGATTGGGTACTATATATTCAAATGTCAATGACATAGAGTTGAAAACATATGAATTCATGTTTAGGGTAACATGTGTACGGATGGGGTTTCTGAATACCATATACCCATGCATTAGTATGTTCTATATTCCGTTACTTTGTTATTTGAGGCCATAGACACAATGGTACCACACTGACACCAGGCACATCTAAGTCTCAAATCTTGGATTTTTATACATGTTTCTAACCAAATGACTCCATGTAGAAAATAAAGTATTCTAGGGATGATGGAGAAAAATGTGACATAATCTCAGAGTATCATGTGTCAGAAAGTAAGGAAGAATTCCAAATAATCAAGGCACAATGCACACATGCACATGTGTATATAATCGGTTAATAGTAAAATGTCAAAACAATAACACCAATCAATGGAAGGGGCATCAATTGCTAAATCTGAAATAGTTTATGGAATAAAGTACTACTGGGTTACACCCCAGAGCATGTATAATGTATTAGAGTGAGATTAGGATGGATACTATAAAGATATATTACACTTATATGAAATTATTAACAAATAAAACATTATATTTTCAAAGAACAATTCAGAAAGTAAATAAATAAAAAGAGAGAGTAGAGCTAAACACTATGCACAGGTAGTCCGTGTAATTTAAGTTTTTCACCCTCAGAAAAAGGAGTTTGGGTTCTATACAGTCATTTCCTTCTCAGAAGCTGGAACAATGGGTGGAAAAAGAAGTACTTTACAGTAGAAAAGCCTGGGAAGCACTTTCTGAAGGCTAATAGCCTCAACGGTGCTGATGTTTTCTGTTAAGTTGACACTCATAATACCTGTGATAGATATAAGAAGGTAACCAGTGGTCTTTCATCTTTGCGATATTTCTCTTCAAAATCAGAATGCTTACCAAACCGTGAGCAAAGCAGCAGATATCCTAACAGAAAAATGTGCATCACACTGCCGTGAATGGAAACAGTTTATCTTGGAAGGATAGTAATTTTTTGACTTCTTCCTTTCCAATTTATATCCCCTTGATCTCCTTTAGTTGTGTTAATGCTCTAGCTAGGACTTCAGTACTATATTGGAGAGAAAAAGAGAGTAGATAGCTTTGTGTTGTCCCTGATTTCAATGGTATTTTTAAGTTTATCTCCATTTAGTTTGATTTTGGCTATACGCTTGATGTATATTGCCTTTACTGTGTTTAGGTATATGCCTTTTATTCTTGACCTCTTCAGGACTTTTAACATGAATAGGTGTTGGATTTTGTCAAATGCTTTTTCAGCGTCTAAGGAGATGATCATGTGTTTTTTATTTTAGTTTGTTTATGTGGTGGATTACATTGATGAATTGTCATATATCAAACCACCCCTGCATGCCTGGGATGAAGGCTACTTGGTCATGGTGGATGATATTTTTTTGATGTATTCTTTGGTTTGGTTTGCAAGTATATTATTGAGTATTTTTATGTCAATTTTCATAAGGGAAATTGGTGTGAAAATCTTTCTTGTTGGTTCTTTGTGTGGTTTAGGTATCAAGGTGACTCTGGCTTCATAGAATGAGTTTGGTAATATTCCTTCTGTTTCTATTTTGTGTAATAGTTTGAGGAGTATTTGTATTAGCTCTTCTTTGAAGGTCTGGTAGAATTCTGAACTGAATCCATCTGGCCCTATGCTTTTTTCATTTGGGAGAATTTTGCTGACTGCTTCTATTTCCATAAGGTATATAGGACTATTTTATTTGTTTACCTTATCTTGATTCAACTTTGTTAAGTAGAATTTATCAAAAAGTTGTCCATATCATCTAGATTCTCAAGTTTTGTGGCATATAGACTTTTGAAGTAAGACCTAATGATTCTTCGGATTTCCTCAGTGTCTGTCATCATGTCTCTGTTTCATCACTGATTTTGTTGACTTGGATATTCTCCTTCTGCCTTTTAGTTAGTTTGGCTAAGGGTTTCTCTAGCTTGTTGATTTTCTCAAAGAACCAGCTCTTCATTTCCTTGATTCTTTGAATTGTTTTCTTTGTTTCTAATTTATTGATTTCTGCCCTAGTATGTCTCTTTGGTGTGTCTGTTTCTTTTTTTCCCTAGGGCTTTCAGATGTTTCATTCAGTTGTTTATATGAGATGTCTCCAATTTTTTTCTGAAGGCATGTAGTGCTATAAACTTCCCTTTTTAGCGCTGTTTTCATTGTGTCCCATTAGATTTGGGTATGTTGTGCCTTCATTTTGATTGAATTCCAGGACATTTTTAATTTCTTTATTTCTTCCCTTACCCAGTTGGCATTGTGTAGAGAATAATCCAGTTTGTATGTGTATGTGTCGGCTTTTTGTTATTTCAAGTTGAAGTTCAGCTTTACTTTATGGTGGCCTAATAAGACAATGGGATTATTTCAATTTTCTTGTATCTGTTAAGGATTGCTTTGTGTCCAACATTATGGTCAATTTTGGAGAAGTTTCCATGAGGTACTGAGAAGAATGTATAATATTTTGTGTAGATGTCTGTTAGGTCAATTTGATTCGTGACATCTGTTAGTTTCATTATTTCTGTGTTTAGTTTCTGTCTAGATGATATGTCCATTGGTGAGAGTGGGGTGTTGAAGTTTCCCATGGTTAATGCGTGGGGTTTGACATGTGATTTAAGCTTTAATAATGTTTCTTTTATGAATGTGGGTGCCCTTGTGTTTGGAGCATAGATGTTCAGAGTTAAGAAGTCACCTCATTGGAATGTTTCTTTGGTGAGTATGAAGTGTCCTTTCCTCATCTCTTTTGATTACTTTGAGTTGAAAGTCTATTTTATTAGATATTAGAATGGCTATTCCAGCCTGCTTCTTGGATCCCTTTGCTTGGAAAACTTTTTTCCAGTCCTTTATTCTCAGGTAATGTCTATCTTTGTGGCTGAGGTGTATTTCTTGTACAAAGCATAATGGTGTGGTCCTGTATAATCATCCATTATTTTAATCTGTATCTTCTTATTGGAGTGTTGTGTCCAATGATGTTGAGAGATATTAATGATCAGTGACTCTTAGAATCTTTTATTTGGTGTTGTTTATGGTTGTGGCAGTGTGTTTGTATGCTCTGCTTTTGGTTTTGCTGTAGTGACACTTTTTATATCCTGTGGGTTTTTTGTTTTTGTTTTTTATGCTGTTGTTGTTGTTTGTATACATAACCCTTCTCATGTGGGAGTTTTCCTTCTGGTATCTTCTATAGTGCTGTGTTTGAGCATGTATATCGATTAAATCTGTTTCTGTTGTGGAATATCTTGTTTTCTCCATCAATGGTGATGAGAATTTTGTTGGGTATAGTAGTCTGGCTTGACATCTGTGGTCTCTTAGGGTTTGCAAGATATCCAGGCTCTTCTGCCTTTTATCGTCTCTGCTGAGAAGTCAGGTGTAATTCTGAAAGGTTTGCCATTATATGTTACTTGGCCTTCTTCCCTTGCAACTCTTAATATTTTTCTTTTTTTCCTGTATATTTAGTGTTTTGATTATTATGTGGTAGGAGGATTTTCTTTTCTTGTATATTCTATTTGGTGTTCTGTAGGCCTCTTGTATGCTTATATCTATCTCTTTCTTAAGATTGGGGAGCTTTCCTTCTATGATTTTTGTTGAAAATCTTTTCTCGGCCTTGGAGCTAGGAATCTTCATTTGTACTCCTGATATTCTTAGGTTTCATCTTTTCATGGTGTCTTTGGTTTATTGGATGTTTTGTGTCAAGAATTGTTTAGTTATAACATTTTTGGACAGATGCATTGATGTCTTCCCTTGTGTTTTCTATACCTCGTATTCTTTCCTCTATCTCTTGTATTCTCCTGACAATGCTTCTCTAAGTTCTGAGACCCTCTCCAAGCTTTCCTCAGTTTATGCTTTCTTTATCGTTTCTATTTCTATCTTCAAATATTGAGCAGTTTTATTTAATTGTTTGTTTGCAGTTTTCCTCCATTTCCTTCTCTTGCTTTTTTCTGTTTTCATCCATTTCTTCAAATGATTTGTTCAATTCATTCACTTGTTTGTAGTTTCCTGAAATTCTTTCAGTGATTAATTCATTTCCTCTCTAAAGGCATCAAACTGTTTGCCTGTACCTTCTTGTAGTTCTGTAAGGATGTCCTTTGTTTCCTCCACTATCACTTTCCATAAGCATAGATTTAATGTCATTTTCTTAATTTTTTTCCCATCATGTTAAGGGATCCAGGCCTGACTGCTGTAGGATAACTTGGTTCTGAAGATGTCATATTGCTCTGGGTTTCGTTGATTGTGTTTTTACACTGGTCTTTAGCCATATGTTTATGTATGGTGTTGACTGGTAGATTCTGTTTTCAGCTGGAGTTCTCAGGGTGCAGGACAGGAAGCTGGATATTCCTGTAAGTGTCCCCTTCAGATTTTTGGGCATTGTCTTGGACTGGCAGGTGATTTTCCAGGACTTGCTGGAGGCTCTCCTCAGGGTATGATCCTAGGGAACAAGTGGGCTTCCCTCCTCTAGCCAATGGAAGTCATGAAGTGGGCTGCCCCATTTTCTTGATCCAAGTTTTAAGAGGTCCTGCTGCCCACACACCATGCTCAGATACTGTGCTCACTGAGTCCGGAAGCCTGAGGTTGGACCTGCCTGCCCTGGTATCAGACGGTATTCACTTCACATGAAGGTCCGAGTTTGGGGGCTTTGGTACCTAGAAAGTATCCAATGCATGACAGTGAGAGTGAGCACCCCCTTGGAGATGTGCAGGCCTCAGTACCTGAAATTGTGGCCTGAGACTGAGGTCATGTCTGAGGGAGCCAGGGAGGCGGGACCTGAGAGTTTCACACACTATAGGCTCTTGCCTCACCTGGGAAACAGAAGTTGAGGTTTTGGGGTCCACAGCATGGCTGGTAAGTCACTATGCTATCACTGCTGTCCTGCTCTTTGGATATCATGGACTCTTGGTACCATCATCTTGGTTCTCCTTGGCTATTGCTTTTTAAAATACATTTTCATTTTTTCCTTGCATGGCAGTTTATAGAGAGAGTACAAAAACTTCAAACACCAGTATCAGGTGGTTGTGAGGTTAGGATGAAGGTGGTTTCATGGATGTGGATGGATGTGGACATAATACCCTTGGTTGGTTTCAGTTTGCCTCAACACAACTTACTGTGAATGGGAAGCACATTTATCATTTATCAAGTAACATTTGACACAGCTGAATTCTAGTTGCTGCATTTTTCAAAGAATCCAATAGTACAATGCATAATTTTCCTTGAATACTCACCTATTTCCTTGAATAAGTACTAAGAAGAGAAGCTTCCATAAAGTTCCCTAGTACTACGAATATGATGCCCTAATCTGAAAAACATTCAGAATACAAATTTCATGTTATTTTTAATATTACAAATATGTATACTTTACTTGTATAAGAAAAAATACTTTAAAATTTATACTTTTAACTTCAGACCTTGATAATAAATGGAGAGAGAGAGAGAGAGAGAGAGAGAGAGAGAGAGAGAGAGAGAGAGAGAGAGAGAAACTGCTATTTGTTGTTTACTTCCCTAGTTGGCGCAGGAACCTGGGAGAGCAGGGCCTAATGATAAGGTGGACTGACGTCTCACACAAGAGCTAACGTTATTCAGAGAATCAGACAATTTGTACTCTGAGGGTTAAGAAGAATCATCTGGGTAAAGTGTGCAGTCACAAGAAGCCATACATGGTAAAAACATGTTTTTTCCATAGAGCAGCAGTATTGCTTTTTGTTTGTTTGTTCTCATAGACAGGGTTTCTCTGTGTAGCTTTGGCTTTCATTGATTTGTTTTGTAGACCATACTGGCTTGGAACTCAGACATCCAGCTGCCTATGCATCCCTGAGTGCTGGGATTTCACATGTACAAAACCTCTCCCAGCTGAACAGCAAGGTTCTTGTATTTTATTTATTTTTTTAGTGTTTCAACTTTTTAAAGTTTTCTGTCCTAATTTTTAAAATGTATTTTAAGTTTATATATTCACTTTACATCCTGATCATAGCCCATTCTCTCCTCTCCTCCTGTTACTCTCTTACTGCCATGCCCTTCCGTCTATCCTCAGAAAAAGGTATCCTCCACCCAACCCACCCAGCACATCAACTCATATTAGGACTGATCTCCTCTTTCTCCATTGAGGCCAGGCAAGGCAGTCTGGTTAGGGCAAAATGAACTGACCATTAACATAATATAATATGCACCATCTTTGAAAAAGTAGAGAGGGGAGATCTCAGGGCCTGGAGAGAAAGAAAAGGAAACCACAGGCAGAAGCATTACTGAAACAAGCTGGAGACCTACAACAGGGTAGGCTACAGGGAAGATATGGGTGTGTCTCTATCTGAACCTCCTAACAGCTGGGGACAGGAGACTGAGGAGGTCACTTTCTAGCCAGGCAGGACCTATAGTGGTGAGAGGGGGAACACCAATCCACCTACAAAACCTTTGAACCCAAATTTATCCTGTCTACAAGTCATGCAGAAATAAAGATAGGGACTGAGGGAATGATGGACCAATGCCTGGCTCAACCTGAGAGCTGCCACATGCGAGAGAGCCAACGCCTGACACATTCATGATATACTGCTATGTTTACAGACAGGAGCCTAACTTAACCATTTATGAGAGGCCCCACCCAACAGCTGATTGAATCAGATGCTGAGACTCACAGCCAATCATTGGTAGAGCTCAGAGAGGCCTATGGAAGAGTGGGTGGTGTGGACAGAACAGGAGGACCCAGAGGGGACAAGAATGCTGCAAGAAGACCAACAGAGTCAATTAATCTAGATCCATGGAGGCACCAGCAAAGAACATTTATGGACTTAGCCCCCCTATACATATGTAATCGATGGGCAGTTTGATCATTCTTATGGGTGCCCTAGTAAGTTAAGTGGTGCTGTCTATGACAAGGACTCTGTTGTCTGCTTTAGCACAGCAGCAGTTCTTAACTTGTGGGTTGTTATAGCTTTGGGGGTCGAATGACCTTTTCACAGGGGTGACCTAATACCATCAGAAAACACATATATTTACATTACAGTTCATAATGGTAGCAAATTACAATCATGAAGTAGCAACAAAAATAAATTTATGTTTAGTGAGCACTACAGCTTGAAGTGTTGCAGCATTAGGATAGCTGAGGGCCATTGCCGTAGAGATACATAACAACAGCTGAAGGAAACTCACTCCTGTCCACAATACCTGGGATGAGCACAAAAACTCTCCAAGAACAAGAAAATAAGATCACTGGACTCTTGTCACATTTTCTCGAATGTTTTTCTACAAGCCCTCAGAATTCTCATGAGAATCCATTCTTGGACTGTCTTCTAACAATTTATTGATATTATTAATCAACCTTTTCAAAGAACCAATTTATAGCCTTTATAAATATGTTACTATGTGCATTGATATTTTTCTTTATCTTTAAAAAGTGATTTTCTTCTTTCAGGTTTTGTTTTTTGTTTGTTTGTTTTTGTTTTTTGTTTTGGCTTTCTTTTTTGTTAACTTAGAATTTTAGATGATATTTCTTTTTTTTTTTTTTTTTTATCTCCAAAAAGATTCCACTTTTTCTTGATTAAAGGTGACGAGTCTTAACTCTGGAACTCCAGCTATAGTCTATAAGTTAGTATGTAATTTATTTATTATGATTCAGTTAAAAGTTACTTTCTTGCACTTTTTGAGTAGTGTGTTATTCAGGAATTAGCTGCTTAATTGTGAACAGTTGGTGATTTTTCTAGCTATTTTCCCTCATTAATTTTTTGCTTTAATTTGACTTCTGGCAGAGTGTGTTCTGAGGGAAAGCAATTCTTCAGAAATTCTAAGCTTCTGTAGAAAGAAGCATATGGTTAATTTTGGTAAATGTTCCACAAGTACATGAAAAATATGTGTTTCACTGGCGGTGAAAGAAATGCTCTCTGTATGTCAATTAATTAATGTTAATTAACTTTGGTCAATTTATATATTCTCTTCTTCCTGCTTTTTTAGCTACTGACTGTGCATGGCAAAGATTGTCACTAAGATTATGAATTTATCCATTTCCTTTTCATGTATAAGCACTTTTTCTTGAGCGTATATTTATGTAGAGTCATAATTTTCACAGGGATTCATGCTTTTACCATTATAAGGTTCTTATTTTTATTGCTAAATTTTCTGCATTAAATTATGCTTAAATACTTATATGAAATATATTTTTATTAGTTTTCTTAAATAAAATGTTTTTCATTTATTTTTCTATAAAATGTTTTATTTCACCTTTACTTCTGGTAAATATCTTTGTTGGTTATAACATTCTAGGTAACCAGTTCTTTTTCATTATTAATTAATTTATTTATTCACTTTACATGCTGGTCATAGTTCCTTTCCTCCTCTCCTCCCAATCCCACCCTCCCTCCCCCACACTCCCTTCCCTATTTCTCATAAAAGGGGAGCCCCCCTACCCCTTACCCCAGCTCATCAAGTTGCATCAGGATTGTGTTTATCTTCTTTCCCAGTGTGCTGGCGAGGCAGGCCCTTCAGGAGGAAGTAATCAAAAAGCAGGCAACAGCATCCATGTCAGAGATAGCCTCTGCTGCCCTTACCAGTGGACCAACATGAAGCCTGAGCTGCCCATTGGCTATTTCTACGCAGAGGACCTAGGTCCAGTCCATGCATGGTCCTTGGTTGGTGCTTCAGTCTCCACAAGTCCCTCTGGGCCCTGGTTTAGTTGGCTTTGTTGGTCTTCTTGTGGAACTCTTGTCACCTCTTGGTCCTTTTATCCTTCCCTCCCACTTTCCCACTGGACTTCCTATGCTTCACCCAAAGTTTGGTTGTGACTCTCAGCATCTGTTTCGAACTGATGCAAGGTAGAGCCTCTCAGAGCACAACTCAGTTAGGTGCCTGTCTGCAAGCACAGCAGAGCATCTTTAATACTGTCAGGGGTTGGCTCTCTTCCAAGAGGTGGGTGTTGGGTTGGGCCAGCATTGTTGGGCATTCCCTCAGTCTCTGCTCTCCACTATCTGTTTTATCTTTATACCCCTGTGTCTTGTAGGCAGGGTGAGTTTTGTATTAAAGTTTTGTGTGTATGAGTTGGTGTTCTCCTCCATCCACGAGGAGTCTTGTCCAGTTAGAGGGTGCCCTCTTCGAGGTCTCCATCACTCCTGCTACTAGGAGTCTCGGCTATAGTACCACTCATATCCTCCTAGAGGCCTATTCTTACTTAGATCTCCAGCTTGTCGTAGAGATGGCCCCACCCACAGTTTCTTTTTTCTCTACAGGCCTTTTCTCCTCTCACCCCACTCTCCCTAAGTCTGATCTCCACCCTTTTTTTCCTCTGTGCTCCTTCTCCTACCTTGTTGCCCCTTTTCAAACACTACCTCTGTTTATTCTATTTCCCATTCAGAGTGAGATTTAAGCATCCTAACCAGTTCTTTTAAAAATGTTTAATTTTAACGTATTTATTACGAGAGGATATGTCTATGTGAGTGGAAGTGAGGTATTAGATACCATGGAGTTGGAGTTACAGTTTTAGTTGCTTGAGGTGGGTACTGGAGACTGACCTCTGGTCCCTTTAACCACCAAGCCACCTCTCCAGTCTGCTGAGCTATCAACCATCATTGTTCTCAGCACATTAGACCTGGTAGCCACACTTTACTTCACTGCTTCCCACTTCTAGTCTATGGAGAACTCAGCATCGAGTCTTATATTTTTCTCTGACAGCAACAATTCTTTTCCTTCTCTGCTGCCTGCCTACCTCTGCTTTTCCTCATACTCACCTTTATTTCTCATCACTTTTAGGATAATAAGGCAAATCATATTCTTTGCATATGTTCCCATTGAGGCTTCTAGAAGCCTACACAGGAATATAAATTGACACATTTCTTCAGGTCAGAAACATCTGTCATCACATCTTCAATATACTTCACATTCATTTCAGACAATAGCATATCTTATTTTATAGATATTTCAAGCATGGTACCTAGCTAATTTAAGATTTTTTTTCCTGGTTAATTTTGTTGTGCTTTTACATTTTTCTTCTATACTATAAAGTGTTGGTAATTTCTGCCAAATTCATTTGGTGAAGACTACTTACATTGTCATCAGGTACTGTTGCCCTACCCCCTTTTAAATATAGTCTCATTATGTAGTGCTGGCTGGCCTGACACTCACTCTAGAGACTAGGCTGGCCTGAGAACTTATATTTCTGCCTCTAAACAGAGGTCTCCACCTGCCTCTGTATCCCTAGCACTGTGACAAAAAATGTTCACTGGCACACCAGGTTTCAGGTGGCATTTTTGTGCACCAGTGCATACTGTGGTGCTTTAGGGATGCTCATGCAATTGGCTCACCAGTGCATGGTACCCATGCCTCTTTGTCTCACTATCTCTCTCTGTAGCCATCTCAACAAAGAAAGACCATCATTGTTTTCATCTAGCTGCTTGTACCTAAGGTGACCGGGCAAATGATGTCATGATACCTGAGAGATAATCAAGAACTCTTTACAAACTCTCTTAGACATTTTATGTAACCCTTACTTGTTTGTTTCTGCAAATGGCCCTTCCTGTCACTGTCACACAAACTCATGGGAAATGACTTGGTAGGTATCTCTGAGCTGTACACAGTGGCAGCTTCCCAACCTCACTCCAGCCTGTCTTCCTATTGTTTACTCCTTCCTGTACAGTGTGAAAGACATCTGATGTTTGGCTTTCATCTCATTTGCTGCATTGAAGAACTCCTCTAGACCCTATCATCAATTGAACAGCTGTAAATAATTACTTGCATGTACAAGACACACATTTTTTTCTTTACTCTTTTGTACTTTCTAGGATAATGAGACAAATGGCATTCTTTGCATATTTTCCACTGAGGCTTCTAGAGGCCTGCACAGGAATATGAGATGACACATTTCTTCAGGTCAGGAATATCTGTGCCATCATTCTACAATTCAGACACATTCGTTCCAGACATTGCATATTTTATTTTATAGATATGCAGCGCATCTTGGACTTCCAAGCATGGTAAACAAGTGCTTTTTTTTTTTCAACCTTTCTAAACAAATCATTTGTTTCACCTTGAACAGCATTGCATAAAGAAGCAACTAAGTCATTTCTATAATTACTTATTTACCTTGTAATGATAGCTATAATTGCTGTGAGAAAGCCAGTCTAGTCTTGGGCTCATCTGTTTGAAAATACCAACAATTTCTCCTTGGAGCTGGGACTTGAATGCTGAATTCTAATCTAGAGCACTTTCTTTCTTGCACAGCTTCCAAAATATCTACCAATCATTTCAGCCAAGGTTAAAATTAACAAAACCGTTTGACAAAAGATGATATTTTTCCTTAGGTCAATTAATAGATGTTCTGGCCTTGCTCCTCATCTACCGGAGATCTGCCCTAATCAGGCCTAACTAACCCAGCAGTTACCCAAGGGCTTGTTTCTCTTTGAACTCTTTGTTATACTCAGCCTATCCCACAGCATCAGGAACAGAGAGGATGAAGTTTCCTAGCATCGACTTTATGTCTCATAGTACAGTTGTTAAGATACTTATCACTTAAAACCATAAAAATGCATATGGAAGCATGCACGCGCACACACACACACACATACACACACACACACGCACACACACACACACACACACACACACACACCACTTCATGATTCTTTACTAGAAAGAAAAATGGAAAGGATTGCACTACAGGATATGGTATTACAAAGGTGTAGTAATCAAAGCAGTATGGTATTCCAATCATAATAGATACACAAACTAATGGAATGCATAACCCAGAAGGAAAGAGTGGCCTCTACACCTAAGCAACCTGCTGCCAAGTTACTGATGATTCAGGCGTATAAAGACAATCTTCTCAACACATGCTGCTGGGGAAATTGCACACCTATATTCAGGAGGGCAGTAATCTCTCTCTCTCTCTCTCTCTCTCTCTCTCTCTCTCTCTCTCTCTCTCTCTCTCTCTCTCTCTCCATATTAAAAAGCTTACCACAGAAATTACTGAGTACTTAGACAGGTGCTTTATTGGGTAAGGGCACTTTCCTTCAAGCCAGATGAAATGAGTTCCATTTCTGGGAGTCACATGTTGAAAGGAGAGACCTGAATGCCATAAGTTGTTCTCTAACGTCCACAGGCATACACTACACACAGATACAAAATAAATAAAAGTTTGAAGAGGTCAGGAAAAACAGTTCAGTCATTAAAGTACTTGACACAGGTGCATAAGGCTCTGAGGTTGGTACCCAGACCCTGTGTACAAACCTGTACCTGGAGGCTTTTGTCTTTATTTTTTTTCTTTTTTTATTATTATTAATTTATTCTTGTTACATCTCAATGTTTATCCCATCCCTTGTATTGGGGAAGTGAGACAGGAAGATTCCTGGGGCTTGCCAGCCAGCCAGCCTATCATAATTAGAGAGTACTAGTGAGAGACTCTGTCTCATGAAACAAGATGGGGCATTCCTGAGAAAGGTTGTCCAAGTTCAACCTCTGGCCTCCACATCTATGCACACACCCACACGCTTCTGCATCTATACACACATAAATACTGCAGCACACACCAAGTTAACAAGTTTAAAGTAAGACACAAAACTATAATAAGACTACTAGAATAAAGCATGAAAAGTCTTCAGGAAATTGGAATGGGCAAAAATATTTTGTACACAATCTGAAAAAAAAAAAAAAAAACAAGAAACAAAAGAGAAAAGAAGAAAAAGTGCCTCAAGCACAGCCAGAGAAACAATAAACAGATCGAAGAGACAAATAACAGAGTTGGTGAAAATATTTGCAAACTATACAGCTAACAAGGACTCTAATTTTCAGACTACAACAAAAAGTTCAAACATTTCAACAGTTAGAAAAAATGCCAAGCAATCAGATTGAAAAATGAGTGTTTCATATCTCACAAAGAAAGAATAAAAATGGTCCTTGGATATATGTGAAAATTCTCTCCATTACTCAACATCAGTGAAGTGAAAATCAAAAGCTCATGAGATATCATTATTCTCATGGAATGGCTGTTATTAAAACTATGGGAGGTAAATTTTGTGGAAAAGTATACAGAAAAAAGAGTTACCTTTGCAAACTTTTAGGATTGTAAATTCTTACAGCTATTGTGGACAACAATAAACAAACAAAAATAAGAGTATCACGTAGACCAGTAACCCTGTTACTATATGTATTACCAATGACAAATCCAATTTTGACTTCAGGACTATAAACAATAGTCAAGAAATAGAACCTGGGTTTGGTGGCATCCACTTGTAATCCAAATCATGGTAGCAAAATGCAGGAGCCGGTATGAGTTCTTGGTCATCCTGAGCTACATAACAACAGCCATTCTCAAAACAAACAAAAAAACACAACAAAGAAACCAGACTGATGGATGAAACACCGTTCAGTCATAAAAAGGTTGGAAATCTTTCATTGCAACAATATGAATGAAACTAGGGGTTATTATGTCAAGTGAAATAAGCCATAGAGAGCAATACCACACAAATTCATTAATTATGGTGAGTTTTGAAAGACTAATGTCACAGAAGGTGAGGCGAGACTAAGAGGGAGAAAGAAGGAGGAGAGCTTGGATAACAGACAATAGGTGACAGTAGGCAAAATGGGTTCTGCTCTATTGTGCAGTAGGGTGACCAGTTGGCCACTCTCCAAACACTGTCATTTTACATCTTTAAGAAAGCTTCAGTTCATAAGCATGATTGATCAACTTGTTGCCCATTGGTGATCATTTTAATCCTCAGTTCCTTTTGCTATGCTTAAAGGCAAGGGTGGGACTGAATGTCCAGCACTCTAACTCCTTTCTGGTCCTTCCTGTGGCCAGCCTTCATTCTGAAGCAAGCTATGTCGTTAGGTCAACTCACCAGCACACACAACATGCAAGTACATGAAGATGCCAGGAGCTTTAGGTTCTAGCTTCACACCCTCCAGCAACCTTTATGAACAACCATTTTATTCATGGATTCAACCAAGTCTACTCCTGGTGCAGAGCTTCAATGCTAGCACTTTCTCACGAAGCCTCCTCATGGATGACCTGCATAAGATTCAAGTCTTTATCATGAGCTTTTTGAATCATTTAATTGACAGCAGGCCCCGTGGTCAGCAATAGTACTAACATCATTCATCTTTTCCTAACAATGATCACATTATATTATATCCATGATATACTTTGTTTGCTCACTCATGCAGGTGACATGAGGTGACCCCAGCCTACATTGTCCAATTTCTACTCCTACCACCTTGAAGAATGGTGACCATGTTGAGATTAATAGTAAATATTTATTAGATATATAATTAATTGAAACTCTGCATACTTAGGTAGATGAAACTCAAATGGATTGGCAGCATTGCATTTACAGTGTCAACTGTAGCAACAGGAATACAGAAGAAACATACATTTAAAAGGTGTTTCCAGTGTCATGTAATGGAGGATTTAAGGCGAAGTATTTTTTAAATACTAGATTTTAAAATTTGAGGTGACAAACTGTTTATTCTCAACAAGGGGAGCTTTAAAATGACTCCCACTTCCATACCCCAAGCTATTATTGCACTAAATAGCACTAGGTAGAGAAGCAGGTGGTCTTAATTCTATCAACACTAAATCCCAACCATTAAGCATTTGATGAGACATCAACTCTATGTAGCATAGGCTGCTCTTACTGATATTAGATTTCATTTTTAATCTTCTCAGAAAATGCAGTGAAGCCTTGTCCTTGCTTTAAGGGTCATTCAGAGGCCGGATTATAAAGGGCCCACTCCTGTTCCGGAAAAAAAAAAAAAAAAAAAAACCCAAAAAAAAAAAAAAAAAAAAAAACAGTTGGGCGAGGCCTGCTTTCCTGTGGTCAGGGCAGGCAATCAAGTTGCTCCCATTACTTCTCCTATATGCAGGTGATGAAAGATGAACAGAAACAAACATATTTCTGGCAGAGGACAAAGTTCCAAACTTTCCTCTAAGCTTTTCTCTTTAAGGGCGAGTCATAAAACCCATTCAAGTTCTCTTGATCATTTTCTCCTACAGGGAATGGATGAGAAAGACAAGGCTCTCTAGGAGATCAAAATGCAGGAGCAAATCACTTTAATGAAAAGAACAGCAGGCTGAGGAAATGAGTTGGACAAGTGTTTGAAGCTCTCTGGCATGTCCAGTTCCGGGTAGAAAAATAGAAGAGGGCATAGACACTTTCCTGCAAGGAGTGCACTTGTACCCCGGAGTGACAAGCTGCCGTTCTTGAAAACTTTAAAAAAAGGAGCTTACCAAATAGCATGCCCCAGATAATTAGCAAAAATTGTGTGCCTTTTCTGTTGACCCATTCTAGAGCTCCTTGCAAGTGCTCCATGTTTTCTGACAAAGCTGTTCCTAAAAGATATCCTATTTCAGGGTTAGTTTCTCTCTTCAGGTGACCATGTCTGCACAGTGGTAATGGCTATCTTCATGGGCGTGTAGACATCATATGGATAGGTTTCATGTGTTAAAGTCTTTGGTTGGACAAATGGGCCTTCATCCCAATTTTCTCTTCCTACCATCCACACCACCTCTTCAATGTCTGCATTCAGCAACAGCAAATACATGCTTTTTTTCTCTTTTGATTACGTCATTTGGGTATCCATGTGTTTGAGTTAATTTTTATAACTGAAATTATTTCAATTGTTGGTTATATTTGAATTGGGTTATATTTTTAACATATCAAATTTGTTGTTTATCATGTAAATGAGTTTTTACCTTCTGTGACTTAAAAACAAGGAACACAGGTCATTAAAATATAATCACAGTTCCTAACTTTCACTATCACAGATGGTCAGGCCTCATGATGAACTCCACTTTTATTAAGATGGCATGTCCTTAGTAGAGTACTGCTTAAACCAGACGTTCTATTCATGATGGAGAAAATTAACATCACATTCATCCATGACACTCCAAGTCTGTGACAATTCCTATGAGAACTGCAAAACAGTAAGGTTTTAGTAACATCGCATGAATAAAGGGCTACTATACATGATGTTTATGCTGGTCCTTAAAACGTTTTCATTAATAATTTTACAAAAATTATATTTTTCATTGATGTTGTTACATTGTTTATGTTATATTCTTCTTAGAATACATGAAATGACAAAGAAAAATAATGAAAGAAATTTAATGAAAGTATATGAGGAATTCTATTAGTGAATTAATTACACATATTGTTATCTGTGTTTTAAATTGGAATAAATGACCAACGTTGAATTTTATCAGATAAACCTTCAGTCACTATCACAAAATATTAATGTACTAAGAAAGCAAATTTGATCTAAATTATTTATGCTGTAAATATGAAAAGCACTGTAATTATACCCACTATTAACTTGTACCTTTTAAACTTGAATATGGGCTCAGCTGTAGAGTGCTTGCATTTAAGGTCCTGGGTGTTCATCCCTAGTACTTAAAAGAAGAAAAATAAAGAAATAAAAATAGAAAAAACTGAATGATTTTAATATTTCAGTTATTTTTGTTGTTTTGATAATTTTAGAATACTTACATAGACATATATTAGTGTGATATCATTATGTTTAAGATACATGCCATATTTTGTCCATTGAATAAATAAGAAAGCTTAAGCAATAATTTGTCAGTGGTTTGAAGTAAAGTAGGTATTATTGACATAATGTAAGTCTATGATATTTAAAATAGCCCAAGGGTCCTGTTCAAACTATGGCACCAGCCAAGGACAATAAGTGCAGTAAACTTCAAACCCCTACCCATATCTAGCCAATGGACAGGACATTCTCTACAGTTGAGTGGAGAGTGGGGTCTGACTTTCACACGAGCTCTGGTGCCCCATATTTGACCATGTCCCCTGCATGGGAAGGCCTGGTGGCACTCAGAGGAAGGATAGCAGGCTACCAAGAAGAGACTTGATACCCTATGAGCATATGCAGGGGGAGGAGGCCCCCTCAGTCACAGTCATAGGGGAAGGGAGTTAGGGGAAAATGGGAGCGAGGGAGGAATGGGAGGATACAAGGGATGGGATAACAATTGAGATGTAATATGAATAAATTAATAAAATATATTAAAAATAAAATAATGAAATAATGTATCTCTCACAGTTTGGTATTGATATTAATAATGTATTAAAATGTCTACACTGGCCTGTGTGTGTTTATAAATTTATATAATCTTTTACATTTTATAATTTCTTCTTGAAATTCACCTACCTGAAAATAAAAACACCAAAAATATTTTGTATATAAAATGTCTAATTTCTTTAACACTTTAAGTTTGACTTGTGACTTTTTCTTTTGTTACCTTTGTTAAGAATTTTACATATGTTTGTTTGTTTACCAGGAAAATCCTCTTTTAGGTTTGCCTTTCATCTATTCTTTCCAGTCTCCTATATGATTTTATTCTCATATAAGGATCATTTGTAGAAATAATAGTTTTGACCCATTTCACATTGTTGAACTATTTCAAAACTTGTCAGTGCTTAAGTCACATTTTAAACTTGTTGCTGTTGTTTTATTTGAGGAAATGCATGTTTTCACTGTGACCCAGATTAGCCTGGAATATACAATAATCTTTCTACTTCTGCCTCCTGAGAATCAGGATCTCAAGTGCAAAACATTCCTCTGAACTCAAATCTCTCCGTTTTAATCAGTCCTCCCTGTACCAGCTTCATAGGCACATCTGACATCCGAAGAGGAAGTAGCGTGCAAGCAACAACTCTGGAGTTTTTTTCCCCTAGAAAAATAGTTACTGGATTCTAACATACAATGCTGAAATACTGGTTTTTAAATACCCTTTGAGTATCACACGAATATATAATGAATTTTTGTCATTTACCATATTTACCATCTCAGCCATCTTCTTACTTTGGTCCTCTCTCCTCTCTTCCCCTCCGTTCCCTTCCCCCCTCCCCTCCTCTTCCCTCTCCTCCCCTCCATCCCCCTCCCCTTCGATTCCCTCCCTTCCTTTCCCTCTCCCTGTCCTCTTCTCTTTGTTTTGGGTCCCCATAAGTTTAATTATGGTTGCTTTGTTTGAGTATGGGGTAAGTAGCCATAGACATATATGTTGAAATTATGTATTCCACCTTTATCTCATGTGCTTGTATGAATTTCTCAATATTCCCCAACACGATCTGACGTAAGTGCTACGGTGCGCGGAATGGGCTTGTGAGTTTATGTTTTATGACATGCTGAGATCTTCGTCTTATTGTGTTTGATCTTGAAAGAATGAGCATCACAGTTTGGGTGTATCAAGTCCATTTTTTCATTTTTGAGCCTCCTGTGTATTTTCAGTAATGCTTGGAAACTTGGATGGTATGGGAAGAGTGATTTGTAAACACCTGCAAGAGGAAAAGTTTTCAATCTTTATCTCATGCTATAATAGCCCAGAACAAAAGCTTCAACCTACCCTAAATATATATAAAGTCAATGATATATCAGATATTTTTACTGTGGGGGTGTTGGAACTCAAATTATGTGTGATGCCAAAGCCAACTGCCCTTTGACTGAATTATTGTGTCTTTTCAGGAGATGGTGTTTCTGTCATGGGTGTGATGTGTATGTAATTGTTTACGGTATTATTCATTTCTTTGCTCTCTGTATTCAATTTTAATGGGGGTTTAGCTGGATAAGTGGATGCTGTAATATAATAGTGGGTTTTCAGAAATGTGTAGCCCCTGGGCATTCAATCTGATATTGCAGTTAGTTGCTTTAGCCATGAACTCCCCTGCCTGTGATATGCTGAACATTTAAAACGATGTATATATTTTCTTCTTTGAGATTGTATCATTTTCCCTTCACTCTCTTTCTTCCTAATCCTCCCATATGCCCCTCTTCTTGCTCTCCTTCAAATTCATGGCCTCTTTTTCATTAATTGTTGTCTCTCTCTCTCTCACACACACACACACACACACACACAAACACACTCACATTCCTAAACACAAAGTACAACACACTCAGTCTGTATGTTATTTGTATGTATGTGTCTAGGACTGACCATTGATTACTGAATAACCAACTGGTGTGATTTTCCCTGGGGAAGATGACATCTCCTCCTCCAAACATTCCTTAGCTGCCTGTAGTTCTTTGTGTAGGACTGAGGCCTCCTAGTTTTCCCCTGTTTACACAGCATGTCTATTGTTGTCTTTGTTCTGCTCCTGTCATGTCAGAGACTTTATGGGTGTAGCTTCTGACATTCCAAGGAGACACTCTCCCAACAAACTCCCTGACCTTCTGGCTTTTACAGTCTTTCCTTCTTTTAGCCACTGACTTGAGCTTCACAAATATGGATTTTTACTTTTTGTTTGGGGGAACTTGGGATTGATGCGTCTTTCTAAGACTCACAAGTACATCTTTAAAAACTTAGATGAGATATTTATTTCACATTGTCTTGATTGTTAAGAGTAATTAATAGGTGTTTTCTGAAGAGTGCTTAGAAAACAATGAAATATGTAATAAAATTATATTTAGTGTTATAAGTTGATAGAAGCAGCACTACTTTTCTATTTGGTTTCATTGAATTTCTTTGCTATATATGCTTACACACATATCTTAGCAGTTTTATTATTTTGGCTTGAGTATCTTTTTCTTAGCAATATAATATGTGACCATGTCCGTGTTATTAAATATAATTCAAGAACTTGCTTTTTTTCATCAGCCTCATTGTACTGTTTTCTGTACATGTATTATAGTGGGCCAACTCCATACTGTTAGCTGAAAACTTTAATTATCTATAATGTTCATACAAGGCAAATAAGAGATATTGGTATATATTTTAAATTTAACTTACAGTCTAACGAAAGGAAAAATTAGTAACATTTCATAACGCAGTATGACTTTGCACCAAATAGCTCACTAATAACTATATAATACGCATCAGATTTTGGGTGCTTTCACTGGCAGTGTTACTGTGCATGGTATATTCCATGTTAGATGGGATTTTTATCAGGAATTTTTTTTCTCCAGAGATATTTAAGGCTTCTACTCCATAGAACTTACATTCTTTAATTAGTCTAGTAGGCAACTTAAGGGACATGAGAGCTAGCTTGTTCTCTCTAGATAATGATCTCCACCGTCAGGTAGATTTGCAGAACACATTTGAGAAGAGATTAAGTGCTGTGCTTATAAAGCTCCATGCGGCAGCTCATTACTGATATGTTGGTCCTCCCCATCCATGGAATTTCATCTTATGCTTTCTTGAATTTGTTATCAGAATATTTGTGCTATTCTGTAAGTGGTTTGTGAAATACAGAGAAAATTTACTTCCCATTTGACTATTTTATAATAGCTTCTAAATAGGAAAGTTGTGAGAAAATGTTCACATATAATGTGAAGCTATTGAAATTTTTCATAAAAGATGAGAAAAAGCTAAAAAAAAAAATCTCATTTCACTTAATGTATTTCATAGACTGCCATAACCTAGGACTCTTTATCACTGGAAAGAAAATACTGCTTTTCTTCAATAGGAAACAAGCACATTTGCATCATAAGGGAATAAGGAAGCTGTAAATAGAAGGTTAACATTGGGTTGCTATTATGCAGACTGAGCTGTCATAACCTTCAGGGACATTTGGAGAATATTTTTACACAAAAGGTGAGAATCTAATTATTCATTCATTAGAATCTATGATTTACTTCCCATTTAAAAAATATCAAAATTTCAGTGACTTCAGGTCTTCTAGGCAAGTTCATCGTGGTGTGTCCTGATGGCCCATTAATAACTCTAGCTGGTACCTCAGCATTTCTGGAACTCCTTATCTGCATAGCCCAGTCAATACTGGCTTTCCCTATGATGTATTCATCTGTGACTTACTGTGACTCTCCAAATAAGGATTTATACATTTTCCACTAGCAATTATATTTTATTTCCTTCTAGAGAAATCACTCTTCTTATAAAAGAGGTTATTTTTGTCACTGTCATACATGTACAGAAGTTATAGTGATAATCACTCCCATGACCTTGGTTCCTCACCTTTCGCTCCTGTTGAATTCCTCCTTTTCCTCTCATGTTCATGTCTTTCTGGTGTGCAGCTCATATTCAGGTAGTCATTGCTACTGTGTGTTTGTGATTGCAACTGTCATATATTCAGAAGACAACATTTCTCACCCCATCCCACCCCAAGTCTCAAACTCCTACAGTTGTTCCCTACCCTCTTCCAGAGCACTTCCTGGCCCTTGGAAGGGGCTGCTATAGATGCCCTGTGTAGTCACTTGCTCTCACCACTTTGCACAGTTATCAGTCTCTGAATTATTTGTCACCTTCTGAAAAAAGAAACTGCTCTGATTGAGAGTGAAAGCAGCACTGGTTTATGGACAAAAACATACATGTTTAGAAGGTGCTTGGATTGCACGTCCACTTAGCCAAATATCAGGAGCAAATTTGCCCATAGAGCCTCTGACCTCATCAACCATAAGTTCTTGACCAAATTTATAGGGCCAGTCATACAGCATGGGACTCAGATCTAATCAGAAAGAGGGTGATGACACAAAGCCATGTCACTGTTGTGTCAATGAGCACATCATGCTTGACAGGTTGATAAGAAACTCATGTTTATGTCCACTATATCATCTAACTTGGAGTCTCTGAATTTTCATGATCATTGTCTTTTTCCTGGGTGGTCTGCTGAGGTGAGATGTCTTCTAAAATGGCATAAGCACTAAGGGTTTCATATCTAGAAGATGCTGGTCTTTTAGGAAGTTCTAGAAAATTTAGGAGGTAGAGCCCAGCTGAAGGACGGTCACTGAGGTCATTGGAGGCTGGCTTTATCTTCTTGTAGCCTCTCACTGTTCCTCTGTCTCTTTGCTTTCTTTCTGACATTCTGAGAAGCCACTGGTCACATGCATGAGTGGCCATAAGAGACCCCACATAGTCAATAGCCATGGAGTGAAACCTCTGAGCCTATTAGCTAAACACAGCTTTTACCTTTCCTCATTTGAAGTACATCATCAAGGCAACAAGAAGGCTGACTAAGACACATGGGCTCTTTCTTTAGTCTGGGCTAGTTGAGTGTTTTCATCTCTTTGACTACCTGTTATTTCTCTTCCCTACTAATTCATTTATTTACAAAATACTTTCATATTCTGATTTCCACTGCTACTCTTGTTATTCCATTAAGCGTGGATAAGGTTATATTGATGAGCAAATCTCTTGCCAGTTTTGTACACAATCCTGTCTTGTCTTGTGGCCACTTCCCTGTCTGATATAGTGACTTTATCGAAGGCTTGTTCTGGTCTGCAAGTTAATTATTTCAGAACTGGGACCCTATTCCTAGTGCCTTGCATATCACCCAGTGCTAAGAGCCTTTTTCTTCAGTTCTGTTGTCCTCAGTATGACAGCAAATGCAGTGATTCCCTGCTGTTTTTCTTTTCAAGTTACTAGCTTGACTCTGCTTCCTGTGTCTGCTGGATTGCTCAGGCTCTTTTGGCTCATCTGTTGTGAATGTTGTTGCTATTCTGCTCTAAGACCGGCTCATGCTTGCTTCTTCCTTTCCTGTATTTGAAAAAGGGCTCATTGCTAGAGCTCCCAGGCCACAGAATAAGGAGAAGAGCTTCCAGATGGAGGGAGCTTGTGCTGACCTTGAGGACAATGATTACCCCGGTTTGAACTCAAGGGTCCACACTCATGTGAGTAGTGCACCACGTTCTGCTGCTGTAGACTCAATGAGAAGCCATCTAAGGACCGAGGCTCACTTTCCCATGGCCTCTGAGTCTCATTTCAGCCACTGAGTCGTTGATGCAAGATAAGGTACCATACAAAACTGGAATTTTATGTGAACAGTAAATATTTTTTAAGTACCAAAATGCCCTAAGTGTTGTAAGAGGTCGATTTACACTAATAAGTAATACTTATTCTGAAATTCAAATGTAGTGGCCAGCCTATAGTTCTGCTTGTAAACTCGGAGCCCAGCCTCTCACTTCAGTTATGGTTCTTCTTTACCATTCTGATGATTCTTCTTCTCCAGTGTTAATGCACACCTTCTTCCCATCTGCCCCGAAAGTGAGTCCTGGACTCTGCTATGCTCATGCTAGGGATGGCGCTGGCTTGCCTCTCTGCTTCCTGTCGTCATTCTCCCGTTTCTCTCAGGCTTTATCCAATGACAACACACCCTCCTCTTGATTACTGCATTTCTGTAGATCAAAGTCTTTGCTTATATGCTGGATTTCTACTGGTTAAAATTCAACTTTTTTCTTTAATGATTAACTCAACTATGCCACACCAGTTTTGTACACACTCCTGTCTTGTCTTGTGGCCACTTCCTTGTCTGATACAGAGTCTTTATTGAAGGGTTTTCCTGGCCTGCAAGTTAATTATTTCAGAACTGAGACCATATTCCTAGTGCCTTGTGTGTTACTCAGTGCACCGACTGGTGAGGCTTTCTCAGTAACTCTAAGACTTTAATGCATCATTTCAATACATTTTCTCTGGTTCCTTGTTGGGCTATCGCACCTTTCTGACCATAGAATATAACTAATTATGCATTACATTATACTTTCCAGTGCTTACTTTTCCATGGCAAGTATCAGGCCTCTTTGTTCGTGTCCCTCCTTCTGTACACAAGTCACAGTACCACCTCATATAATCATAGTCATTACAGGAGAAAATAACCACAAGTTCACCATAGTTGTTGTTTTTGTTTTCTTGAGATTGGTTTTCCTGTATAGCCAAGCTGGCTTCAGCCTCCTGAGAGATAAGATTATAGTTGGGTGCCATGTCCAAAACTCTCCATGATTTGCTTTCCTCCCATGCACTGGTCACAGGTGTGCTGAGAAATGGATTTCTCTAGTCCAAGGCAGTTATCTCCAGATAGCGGAAGCCTGTGATTCCCCTGTGCCATCTAAGAATATTTTCTATGTCTGTTGTGATGTGGGGAAACCCTGTTTTCTGAGTTCTAGTTGAATAAGTGTGTAGGATGAACGTTATATACCAGTATTTAAGCCACTTTCCTTGAGGTATAGCTGAGTTTGGAATTGTCTATAAAACTTGCATTTATTTCATTATGACATTGAGTCATATGCTAGAGTTGTAGTAAGGATTATGGGCAATCTGAAGGGTATTCAAGCACTTGTCCTTGATGAGATGTTGGGATAGCTGGCAATACACGTCGGCACACACAGAAACAGTGCCAGAATTAAGACTCAAGTACTTATTCTGGAGACGATGTGGTAACAGACCTAGGTGCCAGATGACTAAGGGAGTGCTGGCCAAGAATGTAGATAGTAGGGGCTGGGTCTGTAAACATGTGATCCTAATTCCAATCGTAACAGGGGACCTGGCTAGCACTATCACTTCATTGTTAGGAATTATTTAATTGTTAAAAGAAAACCAGTTACAAAGTGTTTTGTGGTATAAAGCTAGGCTCTTAAGGGAATAGAAGATTTTAAACTTGAAGATTTGACACATAATTTGAAAATACTTTTAATAATCATACCTCCCTTTTCTTAGTCCCATAAGTGAGTAAGCATGAACTTCATCCATAAGTATAAATGGCTTTGGCTTCCCTCATTTGGTCAGGGCTTGGTTGTTTTGATGCCCTTATTTGCCACAAAGCATCCTTTCTTTCCTGCTTCTTGCTTCCTTCCCTCCTTTGCTTATAATCAGAATGACTTTAGACCAAAAAAAAAAAAAAAAAAAAAAAAAAGCTTCTCATATGCAGTGGCAGGTGGTCCTCTGTGACCTCTGCCAGCTGCAGATTTTGATCAGCCATCACAAAGAAGATGATGAAAAAGGGAAAAGAGGGGAGATATTCTCAGTAGCACTAGAGCCCCAGACTCCATGACCTCCAGTCTCTGGGTCCCTTTTCTCTAGTACTCGGTCAGGTTTTAAAACTCAGGAAAGTGAGCTGAAGAACTGGAAAGCACTACTTGTCTATTCATTTTTTTTTTCTAAATTGGCCTCAGCAGCAGCAGCAGCTCTAATGTGATGCTGGGAATATGGTTCCTTTTAAGAAACATTTGCTACATGGGCTACTTTTGACTTGTGGTTTATCTTCAAATGAGTCAACCTCCCTGATATCTTAAAAACACTCTAGTGTTACAGGATTAGCTCTCATCTCCAACCTGAGTACACAGCATTAGCTTCCTGTAAATTACTATATAAGCTCAAAGCCATTTAGATCATCCAGCACTTGATTCTTTCCAGGCACAATCAATGGAATGGCATCTCTTTTTTTTTCCAAGTAGATAACATCGAGTTTTGTTCTTTCTACAAGGTACATTAGTGTATATTATTGTATCAATACAAGTTGTACATTAATGAATATAGGGCTTTGGTGGGAAAGATATTGTTCTGCATACAAGGGAGCCTGTATTATTATTAGACAATTGATTTTGATGGAAATTTCTGGTGAGTACTTAACAGATCAGGAAGAGCCTATGTTCTGGGATTACTCATAAGAGTTTTTCATAAAACGTATTAGAAGAGAAGAGGAGTTGGTTTCCTTTATTTCCCAATATCTATTAGTGCCAACCCAATTAGTTTTCTCTGGCCCTGTTTCCATCACTCTCTCCCAATAGCCCAAAAGTGACATGTCCATAGGAGGTGAGGATGTGTGCTGGCTGTGTGCTGCACACAGAGAATCTTGAACCTCCCCAGCAAAAGTTATCCACCCCTGGCTTCAATTTGTAGGACATGCTAATTAGTAGTGTGCTACGTGAAGAGACCCACGGAGATAATGTGTTAGCGTCGGTTTCCTTTCTTAGAAAATATTCAGCTAAAATCACTACATATCACATCATAGCCATTATAAAATAATATCAGTGAAAGGGAATTCAGGAAGTATGCAAGTACGTGAGGAAAACATTTGTATCAATAGTGAATTTTTATATTAATTAATCCAATAGTTCCTTAGACATTTCACTGTGAGGGAAGCCTCTTCCACGAAAAGAAAGACTAGGCTGAGAGCAGTTCTAGGTGAACAACATGAAGTACTTTGGCTCATGTCACCCACTGTAGTAGAAGATAGCTTGGCCTAAACAGACAGGGCCATATATATATTTGTGTGTGTGTGTGTGTGTGTGTGTGTGTGTGTGTGTGCACATGCACCTCAAGTCATCAGGCTTGGAGACAAATGCCTTTATGCTCTGAGACACCTTTGTAGGCTAAGTTATACATTTCTGCGACCAAATGGAAAAACAGAAAATGTTATCATGCTAGGTGGTTTTACCATTGCTGGGCAAAGAATAGGACAGCTCATAGTTGTCATTAAATCGAATGAGAGAAGTTTAGATAGATATAAATAAAATGAAATAATTCAATTACTGACTAAGAATGAGACATGCATGCTCTACTCATTCTCGTTACTATTAGGCTAGAAATAATATGGTGTATTATTTTGTTTCTTTTGTGTTTTTTTCCTTTGTTCATTAAAGTTGGTCTATATTTTATATAAATACTGTCTATTGACTCACCTCTACCTGAATGCTGCATTGTCTGTGGTACTGTGTTCTGATTAAGGCTTTCTCTGGACCTCTACACATCCATTCTCTTACCTGATCATATATTTTTCTTCCTGTCTGTCCCTTTTTGTTTTCTTCTACTTCCCTTCACTTCTGTTCATTTCTCTTCCTCATTTTAAAATTAAATTAAATTAAATTAAATTTAATTTAATTTTAGATCTTGACTCTACTTCCAAAGTGCTGGGATTACAGTTATGCACTACAATGCTAGGCTATTGTTTGCCGTTCTTTAGCTTTATGCTCACCACTGGAGTGGTCTAAGGGAAGATTTTGCCACATGGAGGCAGAACACAGCCTCGGCTTACAGGGGCTGCAGCCTGACATTGTGGTGCCTTTCCTTTATTATTGTATTATGAACAGAGATGTACAGTTTACATGTTTTCTTTACCTCTGTGGATTAATATACATATCAATAGAAAATTTCAAAACATAAACTCATAGGTTCTTAGATATTAAGAGCCATAATAACAGTGGCAGACAGAAGATGAGACACAGCATTGCCACCATGGCACTTTTCCTAGGCCACCTGCAGAACACACCGTGCACTTGTGGCAAACATGGGGAGGCCTAGGCAAGCTTCTTCAGGTGTGGACAATTTATCCATTGGGATTTAAAACTGAAATACGAGGGCATCATAGCAGATCATTTTAAGGAATAGCAGATGTTTTGTGGGCATGAAGAACCTGGCCAGTCCATATGACCATTTCATGTATTTTTGCTAACTCCAAAGCTGCCATGAAACATCTGCCTTCTCACCTTTCCTATGTAAATAGATTCTTTAAAGCAAAATAATTGCTCAGCAATTCTGCCAGTAACTGACAAGCTCAACATGTCAGATCGATTCTATTCATATTTACAGATGAATAGTTCTTGGCATAGTTCTTGACAAAGATGTTTCTCCATGGCCTGGAGTTAGAAATTTTGCTGCTCAAAGTCTGGCAATCTGTTTAGAGTACAAAGGCCTCTGGCTCTGTATCCCCATGTTGGAGTACAAGTCCAGTCCTTCTCCCTCCATCCCTGTGGCAGGGCACAGGGGATGGACCCCCTCTGCTGACTCACAGATGGTTCTCTTAACTCCTTGAGCAAGAGCAGGATGCAGCTCAACTCTGCCTGTCTTGCTGCTTGTCACCCAACACAAGGACCATCTCTGTTGCCTGACAATCACAGTCAAATGTCAGCATGATCTGCCAGAGAAACTTCAGATTTCATGTTCACTTAGGCAGTACCTGAGCTCATCACAGCGTGATGGATTGTGTGGCTTCACTATGTGTCCTCCATTGGGGAAGCTAACCCTAGATTCTGGTTAGACTTGTTCTCATCCACTCCCCAATAGAGAAGAGATTCAGATTCTTCCCACTCGCCTCCACATGTGAATGCTTCTTGAGTGTATGTGTGTGTGTGTGTGTGTGTGTGTGTGTCTCTGTGTGTGTGTCTGTGTATGTGTGTGTATCTGTGTCTCTGTGTCTCTGGGTGTGTCTCTGTGTGTGTTGGTAACCTCATTTTCTCTTTAAAAAGCAATGTCTATCTCTACACATTTTTGATGTACAGTTTTAGACATAGAAAGGAAGAGATCAGAGTCTAGAAGAAAGGCCAATAGAAAACAAAGAGCTGCACTCTTTTTTCATAAGAAGAGTTTAGTAAAGATTTTGGGAGAAATTTAAGAGAAGATAGTTGTGGACCGTTGCCGAAGAGTGGAACTTAACAAAAAGCATATTCAACAATTTCTGTGACAGCAAGGACTGGACAGCAGATATGAATAACAGAGATACCTACCATTTCATTTCATGTTTGTTAATATTATTTTAAAATATTGGACCTAAAGGAGCAATTCAAAGTGAGAAAGCTTAGTCAGAAGATGTGCAAGCTGACACAGTATTGTTTATGTTCTTTCTTAAACATTTTTTTTTCATATTTCAAAGAATGCCAGAACCATCTAATCAGAACAAGGCATTGTCAGATGGGTTGGCAATGAGAAGGCACGTCCAGTGGCAAACACCCCCAACAAGGGCCTGTGAAGCCCTTTCAGAAAATGATGGACTGGGTTCATTTTGAGTTACTGTTATAGTTTTAAGTTGTGATCAAATGGCCAATCAATGCTACTGTTCCATGACTCATCTCTCATCCAAAAAGAATGCCAACAAGTTGTAAGTGTGTCGTTAGGCACTTACAGCAGATTAATCAGAATGATAGCATGATAGCGTGCCTAATGGCTTTCTCACCTCAGCTATGTGGATTCTGTCTCTCTGTTCATATCAGGAGTAGATCTCCACCTGAGGCCTGCAACACTGTAAAACCAAACATGCCTCAAGTGCTGTTAAATGTCCGTGTCCTCCATGCAACTCTACAAAATAAGCACTCTCACTATTGTCACCTTACGAGCAAGGGAAGAACAATACAGGCTGATAGAGTGATTTGCTGCAGGCCACATACCTTGTCCATGATTCCGCAGATCTTTCACGAGCTTCATTACATTTCTCATACCACAGAGCACTGACTTAGCCTCTGCTATAGTTCATATATGAAGTCTCTCTCCATGTCTCATGTGACAAAGACATTATCACCAGGCATGTACCCTGTTGAGGTTGTAGACCTTTAAAGGCTGAAGCTTGGAGGAAGGAAATTAGGTCATCTGTAGGGGTGCAAAACCAAAACCAAAACCAAAACCAAAACCAAAACCAAAACCAAAACCAAAACAGTGCCACAATGCAAACTTTTCTGAAAGCTCTGAAGCCTTGGGCCAGAAGAAATCTTTCCTTCTTATACGTTGATAATTTCAGGCATTTTTGTCATAGTGAGTTAACTCCCACAACCCCCTACCTAGCCTCTATGCCTACTCATGATGGCCAACATTTCATTCTCCCCACAGACGTCAGAATATTTCTTTAAAATGGAAACATGGTTCTTTAATTCCCTTGCTAACAATCAGATGGTGGCTTCTCATTTCACATAGAATAAAATTTCATGCATTTGTTGCTGTGACTTTGAGAAAAAAATATCTCACAAGATTTGGTCATTATCAGCATTGTAGAGTTCTGATATTACGGTTCAAATGTCTCAGAGCAGAGCTACTCACATGGCTGCTGGCTAATATCCTTCATCATCTAACAGAATATGTTTCACAGTTCTGTTAAAATAGACAATAGACAGGTGGGCCATTCTGACTACAAACTGTGGATGGAAATAGGAAAGTCTTACTCATCATGTGGGTCATCTTTTGCAATGACTGTTCTTATGAGAGTCCAGCTCCACTGAGCCAACAGAAGCCTCTGGTCATTTTCCAGAACAGAGTCTCAGGTGTTTTCTCCTGCTTCCAGGAGATCCAGAAAATATGTCCTGACCAATCTATGTTTCTACTCTCACCATCATTCCATGCCCAGGCATCTTGATGCTGATGCTAGAGAATTTGTCCAATTGGCTTTTCTTTTTCAGCTTCTGAACTAACCACTTTGCAAACTGAAGCACCAATATTTCTTTGAGAAGAAACCTTTTATCAGGTTGGACATTACTTATGTGTGGAACCACTGAACTATCAGAATTTGCTGAAGAGAATGGATTGGTCTTACTGTGCTAACTTATTCACATCAGAAATGTGTTTTTCTTTTCCTACTGATCTAGTGGATCTTTCTGCATGGTGTAACTATTTAACATAAATGTATTTTGTTTTGCTTACATGAACATAGTCTCTAAACCTTTAAAATGTATTTATTACCCCAAGAAATACAGAAATTGAATGAAATGCCGGTTGGAACAGAGGAAGAAGAAGAAGAAGAAGAAGAAGAAGAAGAAGAAGAAGAAGAAGAAGAAGAAGAAGAAGAAGAAGAAGAAGAAGAAGAAGAAGAAGAAGAAGATCCGAACTTGAGGTTTATAACTCATGCACCAAGCATTGGGATGGATCTCCAATAAAGTAAGATCATTTTATTTATTTATTTTGATAAAGAAAAACTAACATTATGCACCTTTATTTCAAATTATGCTTCAAAGCCTCAATGATCAAAACAATGTCACTAAATTAAAGTCAGGAAACTCCCCTCAGTGCTCAGGGAATCCTGAGGAAAAAAAAAGATTGTAAGAGCAGTAGGAGATGGAGGACAACAACAAAGTAAGGCTCTCTAAATAAACAGAATTGATGCACATATGAACTCACAGAGACTTAAGCGATATGCTCAGGACCCGCATAGGTCTGTGCTAGATTCTCTGTGTATTTATACTTTGTGTATAATTTAGTGATTTTATGAGATTCCTGAGTTACAAACTAGTGAGTCTCTGTCTTTTCCTTCTGCTTGCTTGTTATGTCCTATTCCTATGTATTAGTTTTTGTTTAGTCATATTATTATATTACATTATATTATTTTAATTATATTATATTATTATTTCTTGGAAGCCTGTTTATTTTCTAATGAAGGATAGAAAGGGAATGGATCACAATGGGAGGTGGATGGGTAGGAAGGAGCAGAAGTAGAGGGAGAGGGAATTGTAATCAGGAACTATTATGTGAGAAAATATTTATTTTCAATAAAAGGAAGATAAGACCAGTGATGTAGTGCCCCTGCCCAAGGGCAGGACCAATCAAACCAGGGTTCACCTAAAAGAGGGAGTGGGGATTGAAAGTGGGAGACAGAGACTTGAGAAATAATGAGTCAAGTCTGGAAATTCCTGATCAAGACTTCTTTTAATTAGGATGAGTAAGACTTTATATAGCAAGATCAACAGGATCTATTCCAATATGACTTTTCCTAGCCCCCAGGCAAGAATAGAATTGCCTGAATATCTCCCTGTAAGAACTTCCTTAATCCTCTGGGTAGCTCCCAGTAAGGACTTCACTATTTCTTTCAAAGGTAAATAACCAAAGATAGTCTAGTATACAAGACCTCTTTTGGCAAGGCAAGGGTCAACAACTCAAAAGTCACAGCATGCAGCCTAACCATGGGGATTTCTAACATTACTGAATTTAGCATGACTTCCTACAATCTAGAACAATGGAATAAAACAAAGGCCATAGCAACAAACCTAAACATATATAGGTAGCTTATTTTCAACACAAGATCTATAAAGACCTAACAAGGAAAAACTATTTTCATTTTACTATTTCATTTTTTTAAATTTTATTTTATGTGTATGAGTGTTTGCCTGCATGTATGTATGTATGTACGTATGTATGTATGTATATCATGTGTGTGCCTGGTTCATGCAGACTAGAAGAGGGAGTCTGATCTTCTAAAACTATAGTTATAGATGGTTGTGAACCACCATGTGGGTGCTGAGAGCCAAACCTGGGTCCTCTACAAGAGCAGCAAGTGCTCTTAACTGCTGAATCATCTTTCTAATCTTAAGAATATTTTCTTTGATAAATAACTCTGAGAAAACAACACCAGGCAAAAGAAATATATTGCTCCTTTTTCTTAAGTCATTCACAAACATTCAACTCACACTAGATAAAGGATTTCATGGGTAAAACACAAATCGCAACATTCTTCATGAGTAGAAGAAAGCCCTTGCTGTTGGCTTAAGGAGGGATGTTTTAGATACTCATACTGACTCTTGGGTTGCAGAAGCAAAAATAAATACATGAAAATGATATTAGACTAGCATAGGAGATGGGGAAAAGCAGAGTTAACTACAGACAAATAGGACGTGAAACCATGGGAACAAGGGTTGGTGGCATGTATAGAAATGGAGGTACATGAAACGGGTGCAGAGCTGAAGATATACACACAAGTGAGTCAAAGAGTTGAGGTACAGTGTTAGCTGGAGTTTACAATACTGTGTTATGGAACCTAGTTTCCTGGGACAGTGCATCTTGCCAGGAAAATAGTGCAGGCAACCATGTGATGGTAGATTACTATCTCTGACTAATGCCCCAATTCCCCTGTGTGGAAGCACATATGAGCCCATGATTTGCACCTCAAACATATGCAACAAATGGAAACGAAATCCCTGAGACTGATGCAACTGTCATTCCATGCAGAATTCATCATATTCCATCCTATTTTTAAAAATGTGTGCATAGGTCCTTGAGTGGATAATGCAAGATTCTGTCTGTTTTCATGTTCTACCAATTGCTGGGGGTTTTCTGACAGGATCTTTCCTGCTTCAAGCTCAGATTTCTTTACCTTTCCCCTAAATACAGAACCTTTCTCAGCTCATGGAAAATTTCAGGAAGTAAGACAGCCTGGAGAATTCGTCAAGTGATCCTCAATATATTTTTCTTTAAACTTCTCTGCATCAGCCATATTTCACTATGATTAAGTCAGAGCAGCATTTTGCAGACCGATACAACAATGCCTCATCATTTACCAGGAGCCTGTGGTGTTCTCCAGTGGATCCTCTTCTGGTTAACCTCGAGCCCTGCACATGGCAGAATCTAGTTGTAAGGTTGGATGAGCAGGAAGAGGTGAGGGTACTTCATGTTCATCTGGGGCAGTGGGTACTCACCTTGGCTAGGCATCTTGATTCTCCTTCACACAGTCTCTCATGATCTAGTTGGGTAGAAGATTCTCAGCCTCATCCTTCCTTTCTCTTTCCTCCTCCCTTCCCCCTAATCTCTTCTTTGTTTTCTTAAATCAAGTTTTCGCTTGTTGCCCAGGTTGACCTGGAACTCATCCTGACTGCCCAAATGGGTACCACCATGCCCAGTTTCAAGGGCTTCTCTTGAGAAAATATCTGAAAGAAAATAATCAGAGGCAATGAAGTCTGAAGGTAGGACCTCAGAGTGTCATAGACCCTTGCATTTTTCATCATATTGGTCAAAACAATTCACAATATTATTCTGAATTCAAAGAAAGGAGAGAGAAAGGGAATGTCACCTCCTGGGGAGATAAACAAGAGTCTTATAGAAGCTGTGCACATGCTGGATTGGGAGGCGTTCACAGCCATGTCTTTACAGTTCATTTCATTTATTAAATTTTATTGTTTTGGTTCAAACGGTTTATTTCTGTTGATGTCCCAGGAACCACACTTCATGATGTTCTGAATTTTATAGATCATGAACAATCTGAGGTATTTTTGGCCAATTTAGTCTAAGTAGCAAACAGATAACCATCATCTCAGTCTCTCCTCATAAATTTGGATACAGTATGCCTGGCCAGAGCTGTTAGATTTGCCTGCCATTGGGACAAGTGTCTGGCCATGGTTCATTTCAATACAAGAAACAAAATGAAACTCAAAATAGCTTACACTGTGGAATGAAATCTGCAGCCTTTACAAACTGGCTGTGTATCAAAGGCTCTGTCATGTCAATGACAAACACATTTACTTCTGTTTTATTTTCCTTCATGTGTATCAGTTACTTCATATAAAATACCTAGATTAATGTCTATATCTCTTAAAGGAACCTATATATATAACATGTAAGTCCAGTATGAGACATCTTTCTTACAGACTTCTCACTATCACAACATACTTAGGGAAGAAGGGATGGCTCAGTTGGTGAAGCATTGGCTGTGCAAGTGTGACTATCTGAGGGCAGATTCCCTAGTCCCTTTGTATAAATCCATGTCCATAACCCCAGCTCTGGTGGGCATGGTGGAGGACAAGTGGAGACCGGCAGAGCCCTGTAACTCATTGACCAGATAGTCTGATGAAATTAATGATGGGCCCTAGGCCCAGCAAAGACATCTTGTCTCAAAGAATAAAGTAGACAGTGATTGAAGATGCCACCCACTGATTCAGGGACAAAGATGAAGAAACATACAGGATGAAGTTTGGAGGAGGGTATGTATCATCTTCTGGAAACCTCTATTTGTTGGTCTATACAAAACCTCTCCAAACCCCATTACTCTGACGCTTTGTGGTGACATTCTAACTGCACTGATTAAATTCATGGGTCATTGCAGATAATCTTAACCTTTACTTTCTTGACCCTCTGTAGAAGTGGAAGATGAGCTAAAAATTCCAACTCTTAAATCCTTCATAATGCTTTCTGTTGACCAGCCTATATCTGATGCTTTCTCAGGGCTTTCAGCTGATATCAAAAGATACTCATTATTGGAGACTCCAAAGGCTTTAGGACTTGTGTTCTAGGAAAGGAGGCAAACACCAAACATGCATTTTGCGATTTTAAAAGACTCTAGAACCAGTGGCAGCAGTACACTCACTCATGTTCCATTTGGCCAACTCTATGTGCATAAAGAGCACAGAGTCAACCTTTAAAATGCTTTTTGTAAAATTCATTTGTTTCACTATAAAATATGACAACACAGTGTGCACAACTGCCCTGATGCAGGAAATGCTATCATGGCTGAAGGATTTCACTCCCTTCAGAGTCCATCACAAACACTCTGTGTTATTCTTCTATTAGTAGGTACCTGGACCCTTGGACCCTAGATTCCTTGAATTTGTATGGGTAAGAAAAACTGCAGAGTTAATCAGAAAATAAAGAGTTCAAGGTTATATCTCCTCAATATGTAGAACAAAGTTGAAATTACTAGGTATTAAAGTCATTTTCCATTCAAACATAATTGCTGGTGATCTGAATCATCACAGCAGATGGCCACTGAACTGAAAGGCTTCCAGACTTTGAAGTTGCCTCATGGATGGCAGGCACACCTCCTGTGCCTAGGGCATGGGGAGTCTGAGCCAGGTACCTGGATTTTCACCCACGTTGTGGAGGCTTTAGTGCTAGTCTCTTGTAGCTTAGAGTCCCCAGCCCTGCAAAATAATGCAATAACTATGAGATAAACAAGAGGGCACATGTTTTCAAATAACCATCTCCCTAATAAATACTATCCATATGTTTTGGGGAGATTGATAATTGAAAGGGAGAGTTTAATCACACATTTTTCTTCTACTATATTGTTTTTGAAGTTAAAAATAAATATAATCATTTTAGGAATTTTGAAAATACAGACAAATAACAAACAAGGAAAACAAAATAAAGTGAATACATAGTCTCCACTTTCCTATAATTTTAACATCTAAAAAAAACTTTGATTTATATTACTTTTTAACTGATATACCTCTTTAGTTATTCATCCATTTCCTACTCTTCTCTACAAAACAAACAAACAAACAAAACAAAAACCAAAAACAAGCAAGCAAACAAACAAACAACAACAACAACAAAACTTGTCTCTTCTGTGTGACAGTCCCATTTCCTTGTAGGGTCACCCACACTAGAATCTGTTAGGGTTCAAGTCAGAGATAAACACTGACTCTGAAACGATTGACTAGTCCTCAAATGAGGATTCTCTGGCTCGCAAGATGCCACCACCCTCTGCTTCTCCCACTTATGTGGCCACCTCATCTACATCATGTTATAGTTGTTTGTCTCTCACACATCTAGTCATCATGGTATCCCAGGGCTCACTCGTTCCTTTGGCCAAGTTCTCTTCTTCACGGCTACAAAGGGCTGCTTTTCTGAGTGTCAGCATCTGTTCTCCAGTTGGATGTCTAATTAGGCATATTAACGTCAGCAATACCACTGCTAGGTTCCCCTATCCTACTCTTCCCATAATGGTTCTGATTTCAGTAAACAGCAATCTATTCTTCCAGGACCTAGATGAGTAACTGTAGATTCTGTCTTTCTAATTTTCCTCATGTCTATCAGTTACAACCAACCTATCAGAAAATCACATTGGCCTCACTCTGATTCCAGCCATTTCTCACAACTTCTTCTTCTACCAGTCTGGTCCTCACTGCCTTCTTTCTCTGTCTTATTGCAATGGCTTTCTGAAAGTCTCACATTTCTGCCTTGCCTGACATTGATCCAGTAACCAGAAAGAAAAAAAAAAAGAGATTGTAACCTTACTTATTTATGGCCCCAATAGGCTCCAGCCTCTCTGCCGGTAGCCCTTTCTTCTGGGGCCCTTGGCTAAATCTGTAGTCTCATTTTCATAATTCCTTCCTTTGCTTTTGGTACCTCATCTGAAATGTCCAGCTGCTTTTTTCTTTAAACACAAAGTTTATTTCTTCTTGCTGGCATTTGCTTTCCCATCATTCTTCTTGCTGGGACATCGGAACATTCAGGTTTTTTTCTCCTTTTCTTTCCATCTGTGTCAAGGAATACTTTGTTGTGTCACTTCTTCTTTTGTGGTACTGAGATGGGAGCTCCAGGCTGTGTGTATATTAGGCAAGTGCTCTACCATTGACCTGTATCACAGGTCTAGGTTTTTTGTTTTTTTTTTTTTTTTTTTTGAGACAGGGACTCATGATGCAGCCTAGTCTAGCCTTGAGTTTGTGATTTGGTTCTTAATTCCCAGGTTCCAGGGTTACTGGTATTCAGCACCATTCCCAGGTGCTCAGAGGAGTTTTAATCAAGCAAAATAATGAGTTTTCCCTTTATTGATGTCTTCATTAATTCATCATCAATGCTTTGACTGTACAGGTCTTACACATCTTTTGCCCATGTAAATGAACTACTTTCAATGCACTATCACATAGTCTTCTTCTGTCTATTGAAAGTAATGACAGTTGGTATAGAAAAAGCCTTTGAAAAAAATCCACCCCTTCCTTATAAAGGTTCTCAGCATCACAGGGATAGAGAAACATTTCTCAACCTAATGAATAATATTGGCGGCACCTCTAAACCAGCAGGGCACCTAGAGGCTGAGGATGGAGAGAAGTTCCTCATATCAGGAATGAAATTAGACCACATTATGGGGTGGGAGTCATGGGTTACAGTAAACTAAGGCGGAAAGATGAGATGTATCCAGACTGAAAAGGAAGAAACTTTACTGCCTGTTCTGAAGACATGAAGGTTTGCATGAGGAATCCATTGTGAACCACAAAACAAAACAACACACACACACACACACACACACACACACACACAGTCTCCATATCTACACACACATATACATACCCACTCACACAAATGTACACATACACTCGCACACACAACCTCATACACATATGTAGACACATATACACACTCTCACACACATGTGAACATACTCACATATACTCTGTCTCACACACATACACACACTCTTTCTTTGTCACATATACTCATATACATGTTCACTTGCTCACACACATTCTCATGTACACACACACATACACACACATGCACACACATGCACACACACACACACACTCTTATACAGTCTCATACACACTCAACAGCAGCAACAACAAAGCAACCTGTTAAACTAACCAATGGAGTAAGCAAGCTTGAAGGGTAAAAAAAGTGTACAAATATCAGTTCCATTTCTTTTAAAAAAATGTATCAGACAGATATGGTTAAAGCAGTTAGAGGCACTGACTGCTCCTCCAGAGGTCCTGAGTTCAATTCCCAGCAACCACCAGGTGGCTCACACCATCTATAATGAGATCTGATGACCTCTTCGGGACTGCAGGTGTACATGCAGGCAGAGCACTGTATACATAATAAATAAATAAATCTTTTTTGAAAACTGCAGAAACTGCTGCTGACTGCTAAAGACAAGCACTGACATTGACAATAAACTGCTTTTACAGTAAGCGTCAACAGAGAATGCGAGGAATCCCTGCACTTTTAGGATTAGTTACATTCATGTAGCATTTCTTATTTACTTTTGGTGTCATTGTGTTAAAAAAAAAAAAAACTTTGAAAATGTTTACATTTCTGCTAGTGAAGGATTTGGGCCTGTTTTCTTTGCTCATGTTCCTTATTCAACACTATGGAATGATTTATATAAAATTGGTATTAGCTCTTCCTTAAAGTTTTAGTAGAGTTTGCCAGTTATTCCATTTGGACCTACAGTCTTTGGTGTCCAGTGGTTTCTGAGAGGAAATGTAATTACTCCAGTAGAAAATGAAGGTTAGAGAAGCCTTCCCTTCCAGGCAGGCTTGATGACCCTCTCCTCTTAGGGTGGCCCACTTCATCTATATTGCTGCGCAAGGCAACAGGAAACAGTCCTTAGCATTCCCCACTAACCACATGGCCCCTGCTGATAATGGCTCTCAAAACATAGGGTTAGGTTTTGTTGACATAATGTAGTTACTTAAATTTTCTTTATTGTATTGATTTTTTTTTTTTTTTTTTTTTTTTTTTTATCTTCACCTCATTTTCCTTTCTTGTTTGCTTTGGTAAGCTTCCGCTTCAATTTTTTAAGGTGTACATTGAAATGATCAGTTTCAGACATGGATCCTTTACCTTTGTATTTGATATTATAAATTTCTGTAAGTATTGCTTAACAGTATTTCCTAGATCTATGCACACTGTACTTTTATTTTCATTTAGCTTACAACACTTTCTTTTTCATGTTTGTTTGTTTTCTGCTGCAAGATCTATTTATAAATGTTGATTCCGAATAAGTTTGAGATTTTCCTAAGACTTTTCTGCTGGTTAGTTTTAATTTAATTCCACTGTGTCTAAGGTAAAGGAAAATAATTTGCTTGACTTCAATCTTTTCAAATATAGTCTTTGCTTCTTGTAATTTATACTTAATAAATTCATGCTTTTTAGGTCTTTTCCATTTCTGCCTATTGTTCTGCACAGATGGGATTCAGTTATATTATTTAGTGTGTTCATTTCCCAATTCTAACGAGTATGCCACTTTGGATTGTTTGCTATTAGTTTTTCTCTTTATTTACAGGCTCTATTTTTCTTTTTGTTTACACAAGTGGCAGCTTTTCATTAGAGATATTATACATTATGAACTTTAAATTTTGTGGCATTGAAAATTTTAAACTTTTATAAGCATTCTATACTTAGGTTTTTAGCCAATATTATACTTTTGGCCATATGACTGCTAATTACTTAGCCATTGGGATTTTTTTTCCTAAAGTGCATCTTTAGATGCTTACTATATGAATGTTGTATGAACACAAACTGAAAAGGATGCATCACTAAGCAATATGATCTTATGGACCAACCTATATATTCCTCTGTTCCTTCATTGACATCACTGAATGACAGACACAATGTGGTACATGGACCTTTTGGCCTTGCCTTTAGCACTAGGTAGGTACAGTGCAGGCCTAAAACTAAGTAAGATGATTTTTTACAGGATTAGTTTTTACTACATTTTTTACTTTGTAGGCACTCCAGGACTTATGACTGAAGTGGTATGGTTGGTAAAGACGTGTTCTTCTTCTGTGTCAGTTGAGTGTTGGTAGGTACAGTTTCCTTCCGCTGTACCCCTGCCTCCTGTACTTTATCCCATGTATGCTCTGATCAGGACTCAGGAGGAAATGGCAGAGCGTGAGCTCAGGGGGACCTCCTGGAGATTTCTCTTGGGATCTCTCCCCTTTGCTGTGGTTTTATTCTGATAACTCAAGTGGTGTGCTCCCTGGCTTCAGTTCTATTTCCTCCTACTGTGGATTCCCAGGTTGTCATCTGGACCCTGCTTTCCAGGGCTGTTGACTGAAAACACCCACTGCAGGCAGCCATTAGGCAGTCCTCATTTTTTTCCCAGTCTCTCCTGGCTCCGTATTTGCCACCTGGAGTTCTGTTTCTTCAACGTGCTGCACCACAGGATTCACTGCATTCCCCCAAACCGTGATTTGAGCAGAAGCCATTTTTTTTTTCTATCTGTTGTGTTGGTTACATTATCAACTTGACACAACAGAGTCACTTGACAGGAGGGAGCCTAAACAGAGGCACTTCCTTCATCAGATTGGCCTGTGAGCATATCTGTGAGGGCATTTTAAAAATTTCAGTGGCAGGGTGCAGCCCACTGTAGGTAGTTCCATACCTGCACTGGTGGTCCTGAGTTGTATAAGAAAGCATATTGAGCAAGTCAGGGGGGCAAGACAGTATGTAAGTCAGTGGCCTCTGCTTTGGTTCCTATGTCTAGATTCCTGCCTTGAGCTAACTTCATGAAGACTGTAAGGTGAAACAAGCTCTTTCTTCCTAGGTTGCCATTCATTAGTGTTTTATCACAGCAACAGAGAGGCAGAGGAGAACAGTGGAGAATACAAGTTTATTTGTTGTTAGAATGAGAAAATCCTAATGAATTAAACTTTATATAAGGCTTGAGATTTCCCTCTTGCCCTGGCAAGTGTCTGTTTAATTTCTGCGAAATGCCTGTGACTGCTTACAAGGAAGCATGTCACTCATCTGCAGTGTGGTTATAGGCTTGTTAGTAAGAACAAAGAGATCGTTATCTTTTCCGTGATGTGAAATCCAGAAAAACTTTAATTCAGAAAAACAAAACAAAATGAACTAACAAAAAACTAGCAATGAAGTAAGGAAAAAAAGTGCTTTTCCATTATTTTAATTCTTTTCCAAAGTTAAATATTATTATTTTATTTACATATGTTTCTTAGATATTTGCTTCAAACTGCATGCCTCTTTTCTCAGTTGTGCTGTATTTATTTTTATCTAGCTTCTTTTGACTGAAGTAACACATTAGCAGTCCTTTATAGGTAGATATACTATCTGGACTTACATGTAGCATATTCTCTGTTTAATTTTAGTCACCAACTAAATTCTGCACGGATTTTTGTTAGCCACAATTAAGTTTTTCTCATTGTTTCCATGATTAAAAAAAAAATAGGTCTAATCTTATGTTTATGTTTAAAATAAGGTGTACTAAGATATTTTAGAAATAGTTCAAACATTGTGAAACTTGTTTTTAAACTCTGAATAAATGACATATTTATGTGCAAGTCAGTTAAGCCTTTTTGAGTATTGGTTTTCTTTTTTTTTTTCAAAAAATTTTTTCTTTTTTTCAGTTTTATTAATCTTTTTTTATTAATTTATTCATATTACATCTCAATGGTTAGCCCATCCCTGGTATCCTCCCATTCCTCCCTCCCTCCCATTTTTCCCTTACTCCTCCCCTATGACTGTGACAGAGGGGGACTTCCTCCCCCTTTATATGCTCATAGGGTATCAAGTCTCTTCTTGGTAGTTTTTCAAATATTTTTACATATATATTTATATTATTATACATATATACAAAAACTGCCTACAGGAAGGAGAACTATAAGACATCAGGAATTATATAAATGGTACATTCATAGCTTTTGGGCTATTTGTATTTGGCAACCTTGGAGAAAACATCTTTCATATCTTGGTGTGTCTAAAATTCTGAATGCAAATCAGTATCTATTATATGTCATCTTTCTCAATTTAAAACATCTATCTAGACCTAAAAACATCTTAACTCCTAAACAACTAAGCTTAATGGTAAAACTAAACTATCTGGTCTTCAACCCCATCAGAGGCTTGAGAAGGAATAAAATTAATTATCTGAGTAAACCAGAGTGCAGGTTAGCAGCTTCCAAAATGAAAAAATGACAGAGACAGTGTGCTGCCTGAGCAGTCACCCAAAACTCTCTATAATGTTGGAGCATCATCTTCAGCCTTCTGGTTCAATATATCTGACTGACATATTTGTGAGGCAGGAACTATTGAGGACTTGCCTATCCTGTCTTGGCAGAGTTGGGCCATCAATGCTGTCTACATCCAAGCTTGCCGATTTTAATGAGAATTCTGTCTATGGCAGAAATGAGGACATTTTGCCCAGTGGCTAGTTTGCCATGTTTGAAGGCATCTCCATAAGGAGGTTCTTTGATGCTCATTATCTTCTTTGGGGTAGGCTGGGTGCTGCCAGGAGTTAACCTGTCTTATTGTCAAAGAATCTTTAAAATAACAAAACCATCTTTAAATGCCATATTCTGAATGTCTCTGAGGTTTTTGAAGACATTATCTAACTATTTTACCTTATCTATCTATAGATTTATCTGTTAAACCTAGGATTTATATTCTTGTGATAAAAATAGATCAGTAATTGACATGACAATGATTTGATCAACTAACAATTAATTTGTATTACTCAGTTGTCCTAAGCAGCCTGCAATATCACTTTCACAGTATTGGAAGTAAACCTTGTATTATAGTTCAGTTGTATAGGTGCAATATTTAATATTAAAATAGAAATATATATTATATATAATATATATATATATATAATATGTGTGAATAAAAATCTTACATTTGAATTCTTTACCAATGTATCAAAGTTAAATTTTCTTTGCATCAATATACAAAATTCTATACCAATGAATTGAAAATAACCTTGTGAGTAACAATTAAGGCATTAGGTTGAGGAGTAGATTCAATACTATACTTTTTGTCCTATCATCCCTACATATTTCTATATTCTCCCTTTTTTCTTTTCAACCATTATCTACAAATCTAAGAAAGGTAAAGGAAAAGAGAGACATCCCTGGGTCCATCCTTGTTTTCTCTACAAATAAGACCAATAATAACTTATAACCAACTCCCAATGAAAATAATCATCTATAGCCCAAGAAAGCAACCAAAAACCTACCTAACACCCTTAAGGGAAATGTGGCATCATTTAAGTCTTGGTTTTCTTATGTGCCATTAAATAATATTGCATAGATCATATCAAATATAAATTCCAACTATGAAATGAGTTACGCATGCCTAAAGGCCTTTTTCATACATATACAGAAAGGTTCAGCAGGAATCCTGACTCATTGCTACTATGTGATGACGCGATGTTTGCTTGACTCTCACACTCACCACAGGTTTATACGTCCTTGCTTGGTGTTGTCTACAAGTGATGCTGCAGTATGACGGAAGAGAAGCTCTGTCTCAAGTCAAAGAAAATGTGAGTCATACAATTGCATGCTTGGGTCCTCTTGCTGGGCCACACTCTTTGTAGTAAACCTATTTGCAGCTATCATTGGGGAAGCCCATGTATATTGCGTGCTTTTTATGTTTAGATACGACAATATTGATTTTTTAGCTTCCTTTGAATTTTGAAAATTGATAAACAAAAATTACATACTTATTTACTTGGATGTATTAGTACAAAATGTTTCCATGTCTGGAAATGTTAAATGAATGGCAATCAGCTATCTTTTTTTAAACCATTTGCCTCTTTATATTTCTTTGTGACAAAACCATAAAATCTTTACAAGCTTTAAAGCCTACTCTCTGAATTATTGGTATCTGTGGTTACCTCATGTGTCTATAGTTAGCCAATAAAGTAACAAGAAATAATTAATCTGTATAATAACTGTGGCACCCTTATTTTGAATATTCTTTCTCAGATAGCTTCATCCCACCTCAGTCTAGGTTCCCACCTGCAAAGAGCATAGGTACATTCCACTAATCATGTTTAACTTTTAACAAATATAAACTGTGGACATAAAACATAAGTGGTGTGCTCTTTTAGTGGCATGCAAGTCTTATGTAGGCATATTATTAGCACTCTAGATGGTTTGTAATATTTCAATTAAGGTGCAGAGTGACTGGCTCTTACAGTCCTGCTAGCCACGGCTGTATTTTGAGTTTGTTTTCCTTTTCCTTCTACTTATATGCACATACACATATGGTAGTCTAAGATAATGAGATTCTTTTCAGTGTAGGCTGCCTAGAGTTAGACAGATGAACAAAACACCTCCACATGATTTGCTTCTTTTAGTGGCACTTACATGGGTAGATGCATTTTGATTTGCCTTGGTGTAGCAAATACTGTGTTATCTGGGCCAAAACATTTCACCATCAGAGTTAAAGAGTGTAAGCACAGCTGACTCTTTAGCGTGCTTTGGGACGCTGAACAGTTCTGATGACTGTCCATCAGGCACGGCCTCCCTTCCTTGCACAAATTGGCTGAATTTCTTTCCTGAATAACTTGATAACAAACAAACAAACAAACAAACAAACAGAAGAACAATTTTCCAATCTAAAAGTCTCTTATTGTATGCAATAAGCACACAAGACAAAAACAAAAGTAAACAGAAGGTATCTGTAAAGGAAAAGTGTTGTGACCTAGGGCTTGGCATGAAGTCATAAGGGAAGAAAGGATTTCCCTTTGCTGACAGTTCCAGAGGCATTTGTCATGGACTCCTGGCTCTTTATTTTTTTTTTTAATATTTTATTAATTTATTCATATTACATCTCAAGTGTTAGCCCATCCCTTGTATCCTCCCATTCCTTCCTCCCTCCCGCTGCCCCTCTACTCTCCTCCATTATGTCTGTGACTGAGGGGGACCTCCTCCCCCTGTATATGCTCATAGGGTATCAAGTCTCTTCTTGGTGACCTGTTATCCTTCCTCTGAGTGCCACCAGGCCTCCCCATCAAGGGGACATGGTCAAAAATGGGGCACCAGAGTTTGTATGAAAGTCAGACCTCCCTCTCCACTCAATGGTGGAGAAGTACCTGGCTCTTTATATTTGAGCAGAAAATCATGGGGCAGGATCAAATAGTGGACAGAACTAGGAGGGATTCAACTACTGGGTATAACTTCAAATATATTCCTGAACTGACCATCTTCCTGCAGCAAGGCTTATCTCCAGATAAGTCTTTAAGAGCCTCTCAAAGTAAAGTCACAATACAGAGACTAAGACTTCAAATGTGGGCCTGTCAGGGAGATTTCCTATTCAAACCTGTACACTTTGTGTTGAGGAAGTGCATTGATTATTTTGAAGTTAAAAATAAATCAGTACTCATCTACACACTGTTTGGATAGAGTTTGTCTTCTTTAATTGCAACAGAAATTGTCATTAACTCTAAAGAATTATTTGACAGTATTGTTCTGTTGTCAGGAAAATAGGACGTAACAAGAAAAATATGTCTTAAGATAAATTGAGGAAGGCTGATACTTGATGTAAATTTGCATGAGGGTGGGGTGCAGCTCTGTAGTAAAATGCTTATGTAGTATTCACAAAGTTCCAAATTCTATGTCTGCATTTCAAATGATAAAAACAACAGTAATAATAAAAACAAATTTCCATAAATGAAGATGTGACTCTGATATAAAAAGGGATGATAGCATAAATTTAAGGCTGGGTTTGGAAAATACTTTCTAAGTTCTTTATATAGTCCATTTACACAGGCTTATTTGCTACTGTCATTAGTTACTTAAAGAAAATCAGATCATTTTGTACTTATTTTTACATCTATCTATCATCTATCTATCTATCTATCTATTATTTTTGTGTGTCAGAGAGACAGAGTGATAGAGATACAGACAGATACACACACACACATACACACACACACACACACACACACACACAGAGAGAGAGAGAGAGAGAGAGAGAGAGAGAGAGAGAGAGAGAGAGAGAGAGAGAGAGAGAGAGAAGCAGAGACAGAGACAGAAGAAGGAACAGAGAGGTGAGTGCAGGTATATGTAGAGACAAAATGGGCATCAGGTCCCCTAGAGCTGTAGTTCTAGGCAGTTGTGAGCTGCCAAACTTGTATACCAGGGGCATTCAACTCCATATCAAATTAGCTCTTTGCACACACACACACACACACACACACACACACACACACACACACAAAGACAACTTGGTGTTGGGAATGGAGGAAAGAAATAGTGAGGCAGAAACTAAATTGGAGTCTTCTGGAAGAGTAGTGTGTGCTCTTAATTACTAAACCCTCTCTGCAGCCCTTATTAGTTTCTACCTTTAACACATATTGGTATCAGCCATATTTCATAGCTGAAAAAAAGAGAGCATACAAGACAGTTGACAGATTTAGGAAAGAGGCCAGAATGTTGGGATATCTCAAGCCAACCTGCCTGAGATAAAGGTCCATTGGACTCCCACTCCAAGACACAGAATGTGATATGAGATCATCCTGTCATTGTGATGCAGAGCCTGGTGGCAGTCTAGGAACACTAAGGAACAAGACATGTCCTCATGTGGACAATGGGTTACAGACTCCAGACTGTTGACTGCACAAGCTTTTCCAAATTATCCTTACCTGTTGGTTCTTCCTAAGAAAGGACTCCTTACGTTTCCTCTCCATTTCCAATCCAAAGTTGTCTTTGTTGTTGTTGTTGTTGTTGTTGTTGTTGTTAAGGAACTAATCTGACATGTAGTTGCTGCAGACAAGTCACATCTAGTATTGAATAATTTCTCCCATAAGCCTGCTGAGGCAGGCCAGCTGAACTGTGGGCAACACCTGACTCATCTACTGCTCATCACATTGCTCTGAGGAACTAGTTTGTGTTAGAAAAAAAAAAAACCTTCGTCGTGAAGGAAGCATGAAAGCAGCCAAATGCCCTTTAACAAGGCTGGAATCTTCAATGTGTTAATCTTTATTCCTTTTGCAAAGGAGAAAGTTAGGACTTGGGATACCCTGAGACACCTGGGTAAACCTAGCTATTTTTGTTCATTTAATAAAGCCTTTAATGGGACTGGGACTCTGTACAGGACACTGTGCATCTTGCTGCTTTAACCTAAAGAAGCAGCGGGGATTTCCTAAGCCTTTAACAGGCGAGCAGGGGAAATACTTTACAGTGTCCCTATTTGAATTTATTGCAACAGATCATACCAGGGGATGTTTTGTTCTTTTTTTTTTTTTTTCCATAAGGATGGCTCCTGAGCACCACATTGGACAGACCTTTTGAAAGAAGCACCCCAGCAGTGGCATCATCCTGGGACACATGGCTAAGAATTAGCATGAGAAACTGAGAACTGACCTCTTGGAGAGTGAAAACCAGGTATATATCTATGGAAAGCCATTACATCCATTGGAACAGGTCAGGGCTCCTTTATCCTGGAAAGGTTTCATGGAAAAGGTGAGTTTGGAGCTCACTTTTGAAGGAGGTTCAACTTTGGCAGAAACTTACTGAATCCTCTGGGCATGGCAGGGAATGAATCACATCCTACACACGGTGAAATTTTTATTTCTGCTTCCCCTTTGTCCAAGCATGTCTAATCATCTTGGTCCCCCTTTCCCGAAGAAGAGGGAGAGGCATGGAGGACAGAAACAGGAGGGCAGCAACCTGCTCTAAACTGTTTGACATGAATAACCAGGCAAGTAACTTCTACAAATATGGCATCTTGAACAAGGGTGTTAGAAAAGGTGAATCATGAGTTCCCAACTGAGTTCTTAGAAGCATTAGGCCAAAGAAGAAGAGTAGAGCCACAGGATAGATTGTATGGCTTAGCTCGGTACACTGAAAGAGATGACAACACCCGGCAAAGGCTTCCTCTTTCCACCTTGAGTGTTGGGAAGCAATGGCTTTCTGCTTCTACTTCCTTCTTGCCCGCCAAAGTCTTTTTTTTTTTTTTTTTTTTTTTTTGGTGATGATGACAGTTTATTTATTTATTTATTTATTATTAATTTATTCTTGTTACATCTCAATGTTTATCCCATCCCTTGTATCCTCCCATTCCTCCCCCCCCCCGCCATTTTCCCATTATTTCCCTCCCCTATGACTGTTCCTGAGAGGGATTACCTCCCCCTATATATTCTCATAGGGTATCAAGTCTCTTCTTGGCTACTTGCTGTCCTTCCTCTGAGTGCCACCAGGTCTCCCCCTCCAGGGGACATGGTCAAATGTGAGGCACCAGAGTACGTGAGAAAGTCGTATCACACTCTCCACTCAACTGTGGAGAATATTCTGACCATTGGCTAGATCTGGGAAGGGGTTTAAAGTTTACCTCCTGTATTGTCCTTGGCTGGTGCCTTAGTTTGAGCGGGACCCCTGGGCCCAAATCTGCCTATCATATTGTTCTACTTGTAGATTTCTAGGACCATCTGTATCCTTTTATTTTGCTATTCTCCCATGCGTCTCTCATTTAGAGTCCCAATAGGATGCCTTCCCCTCTGTCCCAGTTTCCTGGTAAGTGAAGGCTTTCGTGGGACATGCCCCTTGGGCTAGTATGCAGATATCAGTGAGTATATACCATTTGATTCTTTCTGCTTCTGGGTTAACTCACTCATTATGATCATTTCTAGCTCAATCCATTTATCCACAAATTTCGGGAATTCCTTGTTTTTAATAGAGAAAGTATGATCCGCAAGGCTTTGACATTTGTCTTATTCTCTTAAGAGTTTTAAAGGAATTTTTAAAAAGGCAGCACTGAGGAGATAATTCTAAAGGCAAAAGTGCTTGCTGTGCAAGCACAAAGACCTGAGTTTGAATGTGCAGTGCCCATGTAAAAACCTGACATGTATGTAACATGAGTTATGTTATCATAGCTCATCTACTGGATATGGGAAGGGGATAAAAGATGATGGACAGAAGCTTAGGTGCAGCTAGCTTGGCATATATCGCACAGAAACAGCAGAGATCCTGTATCAAGCATGAAGAAAGGTAAAAAGGTTGTCCTTTGATCTATATGAGTTAACAAATAGCAAATGTTTGCCTGAATTTACACACACACACACACACACACACACACACACACACCCCACAGCAAGAATCAACTGCAGTGTATAGACCCCCATACGTTCAGTTTCCTGAGACTTATGAGAATCCTACAATTCATTGATTCTACAGTTCAAAGCCTGGCATATCGTCCTACTATCTTATGTTCTAAATATATATCTATGGTTGATCATGTTTCAGTGTCTCAGTGATGGCTTTATGACTGCTGCGCTGCTAAGGCCATGTCTGGTGAGTGTATCTCCTGTGCTTCTTCAGTAATGGGTGCTTTATACAATAGGAAAGCAGGCCCCACTTGTAAGCATACAATCTGCACTCATACCCTTCTAGCACAAGTGGATCCAGCTAAGCAAGTGGCCCTGTATCTCTGTGCTGGTTCTTGATAGGCACCTATTGTAAGTCTTCCGGACCTATAGGTTAGCCCCAAAAGTGTTGAACTTAAGTATGATTTCACAGAGGGCCCCAGGCTTTCCTTCTGCTTATCCGAGCCCTGTAGATCTGTATAGTTGAATGTTGTCACTGAAACCTAATAGAGAGGCATATTTCTGAGTTTCAGAAACTGGATTGCTATTGATAATTGTCTTTTTATAACCACAGGAGGTCCATGTTAATAATTCTCTACAATCCTATTCAATGATGGCATCTGTTTTAGCATACATTATAAAAGTCAGATTTGCTTCGCAGATACTACATTAATTTGTTACTTTCCCTGAGCAAATGTGACTGTGCATTTGCTTAAATATTTACAAAATGTAGGTGAGTGAGCAGCAGAAGATAAAATTAAAGCCAAATAGGATGCATGTTTTTGAAGAAGAGTTCCATTGACTTTGTTGTTCTCTGTATAATGAGTTGCTATAGCAAATGAGATATGTTCAAACTGTGCTCTTCATAGTCACTGATTGAAAAGGGACAGTTCCATTTTCTGCAGTGCAAAACCAAGTCATTCTTATTAAAAGGTCACAGGAAACTGAGAAGAAATGTCAGGCACACAGACTGACCTATTCAGAATATAATCAAGCTTGCTTTAAAAAGACAACATCTACATTATGAAGGGGAGAGATGATTGTATTCTCTAGGCCTTGATAATGCAGCTAGTGCCGATAAGACCTTGAGACAATCTTGCCCTTCAGAAAATGAGTGTTTGTGGTGGGTGTGGGTGGGCTGAAGGAACCTCGTGATGCAATGTGGCTATAACCATCTATCTAGCCCATTTCCTTTTGAATTACTGAACTTACCCTTTTCTTCACAAGATGCACATTTTTAGTTACATGATACCTTTTGTTCACTTTATTTTTTCCCATACATTAACTAATTTCATAAAATGCAGATAAAATTGGTCCCCTTGCCCCAGCAGCAGACTGACAGCTGTACAGATCTCATCTTCTACTTGCCCAGTGGTACCATTTTTGCAATGCATCTTCTGGAAGTCTCCCATTCTATTTGAAGAGACCAGCTGTAAAGGCAAGATGGTAATTCCATTTTCATGCCAGTTCATCTTTGGCTTCTCTCCAGATTTCTAATATTTAGGGCTTGATTTTGCTGGCTGCCTCTTTCCTGGATGCGCAGAGCTCCCATTGCCTTCATTATGATAAACAGAATGATGATAAACTTCAATGGTAAACAGAAGGGTTCTTCACCTCAATGGGAATACTGTGTGTATGAAGAGCTATTGTCCAGTAAAATCAGGCTATTTCATATCAAATAAATAAGCATAATGGTATCTGGAACAACAACATGGTGCCATTTGACATATGTCTAAGATAGCATGAAGGCCAGGGCTTCTACTCATGTGGTTACAAGATTACTCTCTGATAAGCCGACTTGATTTCTTCACTCCTCTTATAGAGGAGTCCCAGATGCTTCATCCTTCTGCTGCTGTGAATCTTTCGGAAGACTTCCACAAATATACTTTTTTTTTTTTTTTTTTTTTTTTTTTTTTGGTAAATATGGACCACCAATAAGGCCTATCAAAGAAAGTAAATTATAAAAATTTTTAATATTTGACATTTTCCCATTGGTTTAAATCCATGTGGCCAAAAATCTGGTGTACAATTTCCTCCCGAGTTTACACCGTGGCAAACTGACACAGTGAGGATGGTGTTGCTGGGTTAAGTGTTCAGGGTGCTAACAGACTGGCTTATTGAGGCATGCATAATTGATCAAGTCAGAAGTCTTAGTATGCATTTTAATTGGTTTGGATTATCTATGAAATAGTGTTTTTGTGAAATAGTGAAACGGCTTTTTCTAAAACTGCAAATTTATTGCCTTCAAAATAAGAAAGATCCAAATTGGAACTCAGGAATAATAAAATCCTCATGCTTCTCAGGATGTGAGTATTTATCTAACCTAATGTTGTATATATGTTTTCACATAAGGACTACTAATTGATAAACTTAGCTTGCCTTTGTTGGCTTAGTCAAACGTTTTTTTATTAGATATTATTTATTCAGATGACTTCTTTGATAGAGTTAAATTTTAAGTTTATTGTATGTTCACCTCTAACAGGAGAAACCTGAAAACTTTCTATATGCAACTATTAAGAAAAAATGATTTTTAAAGAAATTTCTGCTTTCTCTCACTCCTTGAATTAGAGGTTTTTTGGGTGCTTTTTATTTATTTCATTTTTAGCACTGAGCTTCTATGTTTTCTAAACTAAGACTTGCTTCATTTTCATTTTGCTTTTCCTGTAAGTTGATCAATCCAAATAGACATGGAATTTTTACTTATGGAGGAAAATTTTCTGTGTGTTTTCCAGTATCTAGCACAGAGTACATTATGAGAATGAACTTTTTCATTTTTCTAGTATTTAGTTTCTGAACGCGTATCTGAATAGTTTTTAAAAAGCACTTTTCCCCAAATGACTTCTCTGTTGAACTAATTGGTGGCCCAGATTAGAGGCTCCTTTACATCTGAAGCAGCAGGTAAGTAATCCACAAACAGCTATTGTTGTATACTGTGGAACCTTCCATTAACCAGAGGAAAAATGGTGCTGAGTAAATATTAAGAAAGTAAGCATGAAGATTCAAATTTTTAAAGAAAATATTCCTATGATTTTCTAAGGTTATGTACATGGCCGAATTATTCATTCCATTTTGACCTATGTTTCATTTAAAAATTAACCATTTAAGAAGCCAACAAGAAAAATCATGAGAGACATGTGGTCCCTTACCTATAGCTTAAAAGTTAACATTTTGTAAGGAAAAATATGGAGAAAGACCAAAATGCTTCGGCATTTCAAATAATTACTATTGTTATTTTTTTGGTATAGTTCTTTTGTAGCATTTTGTTGTTCTGTTATAATAATTTTTGAAAGATTTTAGATTACTTCTGGGCTTTCCTTTCTGTTCTATTATTCAATGTGGCGTATTTAATGCCTATACCAGCTGCTTTGATTATAATACCTAAATTATATGTGTCAATGTCTGAGCATGTGATGCCTCTAAAATTGTCCTTTTTTTTTTTTTTTTTTTTTTTTTTGCTCAAGATTGTTTTGGCCACTCAGAGTACACACTGATAGAAAATTGCTAAAAGAAAAAAAAAAAGTGCTGTGTAAACTTCTTATTGCAGCTTGCTTTGTTTTCTGACGCTTTCTCAGTCACAATAGATGAAGGCGACTTGTGAACACCAAGCTTGAGTGTTAGCGGTGGGCTTTCCCAACCACTCTATTAGCAAGCAGCAAATAGATCTAGGTGCTCTGCCTGGACAGAGATGGTGGCTGGATAAGAAGCTCTTCCGCAGATGGTCTCTGACAGTTTTTGTGTCCTCCATCTTGATAATAGTGAACAGCAGCAGCAGCAGGCATCTGGGAGTGCCAGGAAGAGCCTTCAGGCCTTAATTATGGAATAAGAGCAAGGATGGGAAAGATTCTTTCATTCTACAAATGGCTATTCCAGGCTTTGTTTAAACCTTGGAAGCTAAGATTCTGCAGCTCCTGACACCAGCTAGATTATCCTTAACCCAAGGTCCCATGTTGTATCCACTGTTTCTACTGCTACTGCTGTAGGCCCTTGCCAGAGTCCTTACTGCCTCTCCTGGGTTGCTAGCACCCTCCTGGGAGATTAGGCTGCTTTTGGATCCTGCATCTCAGCCTTGCTGCTGCTATCAAATCTGTGCACTATCTGGATCTACCTCTTCCACAGCCAAACTGTCAATTGCTTTAGTGTCTGTTGCTAGTCCACTGTCACACCATTATTTTGTCTTTCTTCATGGTATCAGCTCAGTATGTGCTGCTAATCATAGAAATCAAACCTGAGAAGATATGGACACTGAAAGGAAGCAATATAATGGCCTAAGATTGCCATAACAGAGGAGACAACAGAGGAAGTATACTCCCAGCATGATCACAAATTGAACCAAACAGCCTGGTTATTCAGGGAAGGGATATTTGCACCAATCACCACAGGCCATATTACATGGTCCTGCTTATAAAGTCTCTCTCTATGAGGGCACCAGGAGAAACAATGCCTTGGGCTTGGATGAAAGTGCTTGAAGGAAAGTTTAGTGCAAATTGTTAGAGTCAGCTGTGTCTGGTGCTGCAGCAAGAAGCTGCAGTTGTCGTGTGGCTTCATCAAAGCATTTGTGAAATGTTCAAAACACCTGGGTCAGGCACATGGGGTATGGTTGAATCTCTAACTGACAAGAAGCCAGGGAAAAGTCCATAAACTGTTGACTAGAGAGTTATATTGCCCAATCTCCCACCATGTGCTTATCTTAGGATAATTAGGAAATAAAACATGAAGAGAATGTTAGTAACATGAAAATACTATTAGCATCAATATTCTCCCTGCTACTTGACAAGCTCCCACAGTGCACAGGGGAGCACCTACCCAGCATCCCAGGTAAAGATGTGTTTGCCTAATCTCTCTCACCTTCACTCAACTGACCCTCAGTTTCCATTAATATTTCTCAACCATACAGACACTATACATCATAGTTTACTTATTCTTAATTATTCGGGGACAGTTTCAAGTGTTTTTACTTCCTGTTCCACAGTTTTAACTGGATTAATGTTTATTCAACTCTATGAATATACTGTTCTCCTTATGTGAGTGGTGGACACACTGAGGCAGAGGAAGGTTCCTGACAAGGTTAGGATTACAATTCAGGCAGAATGCTCTGGAATTTCTCTTTGCTCTGCATCCTATAACAATGATAGTACTATGATAAGAACTATGAAGAGTATATCACAGTGGAAAAATGAGAATCTGCTCCAAAAAGATGAGTGAATTGGTGTGTTCACCTGCTTCGTTCTCTAAGTTTTCAGAATCAGCTGTGCTTACTGCTCCTCTAGGCAGGAACTTCAGGACACTTCCATTTCCTCTGGCAGGAGAGCAGAGGACTCTGCAATCACACACTGGCAGGCTGCAAATTAAGGAGGTTTTCCTGCCTTTATATGCACTTCCGAAGAAGGAGAGACCCCAGCAGGTGCGTCTAGAGTCCCTGTCTGTTCTCATCTTTGCCATGGCCTCTGATCATTCAGTCTTGCACAAAGGCCTTCCAGGTATGGATGCTGAAGAAAGTCCACAAGTTTGGTGCCTAGATGTGAGGCGGGAGAGTTTTGTTGATTAAAATTTAAAGTTAGTAACTGTGTTGGGATTCTGAGGCAGGAGGATGACTTGAACTAAATTCGACTGAGGCAACACTGCAAAAACCTATATCAAAACTAAATGATCAATGCACAGCACAATACTGTTTAATCACCTTTAATATTAAGAGACTTCATCTGATAACAAATATGATGCGTTCCCAGAGTTAAATGAGATAGTTAACAGAATAGACACATGACTAATCAAAGAATGGACAAAGACCAGGATAGGAAGGTCAGTAGACGTTTGAGACTGGATCTCTGACAACTTACTGTGCAGTGTGTACTCCATTAAATGCAGCCACACCCAGAGCCAATACAATTTGAGAAAGCCAACTCCATGAAGAAAAGGAATATTTTTTCATATTTAGCTTCTCTGTCAAGGCTATAAGTACCGATTACCTCCTTTTTTCTACAGACAATCATTTTTAAAGCTAGGTCCTTCTGATGTGCTATGTTTAGGAAATGTACCTTAGAGTAGAATTTGAGAATAATTTCGAGAGTAGATTTGTTTTAAAGTACTTTAAAACTGATTGCACCAATGGCCCGGCATATGCTAAGCAAGGACTGTACTACTGCAGAGAACAAAATGAAACAAAACAAACAATCAATCAAACAAACAAAAACCCAAAGAACAAAACTCTTCTACAGAGCCTCTTAAGGAATCCAGTGACAATAAATAATTCCTCTGTGGTGCTGATGTCATCTGCTCTAAAACCAGGCATTTCGCTGCCTTCTTCAGGGAATATAAAAGTGAAATACGGGACTGAGAGGACAGGTCAGCAGGTTAGCTTTTAATCCTGGTTATCTGGATTCAGTTCTCAGAAGCCACCATGCTGTGGGAAGGAGAAAGCATTGTCCCTCAGCTTGTCATCTGACGTGCAGAGGCACCCTCCTGATGCCTTCTCACATAAACCAGCACACAAGCAAAAATATATCTGCTTGAAATGTACCCAGCTTCGTAGTGCATACTTAGGATAAAGGTGAGGCAGGGCCAGTTATACCAGAGACCAAGGATTTCTGTGTCTGCTGTTCATCATATGTACTCATGCCTGTAAGGCAAAACAGTGTCTTTGCATTTCTTACACTGTAGTCCTTGTAGTATTACATAGTATTTATTTACAATGAAAATAAGCATGCAACACTAATTGAAGTCAATAGAATTTACTTTTCATAAGTTTATTACAAAACCACTTGTGTGGTTAGGAAACAGAGGTATACATTGTAGGTAAGTGGCTTCAGTGTGGCCACATATTTAACTCAGGGTTAAGAAGCATAGCAAAAAAGAATTCACAAATTCTTATTTGAGTATCTGTAAATACCTTGAGATATGGAGCATAACATACCTAATATTTACATTTTTATATTCTATTATGTGAATTTCTTTTTTCTTTCCTTTTCTTTTTAATTAAATACACATTTAAAAAATTTTACATATACATTTATATTATTACACAAATATACAATAAACTACCTACAGCAAGAAGAACTGTGACACAATCAGGAAATATATAAATGTTACATTCTTAGTGTTTTGGTCTTTTGTATTTGGCAGCCTTGAAGAAAACATCTTTCCTATCTTGGTGTGTCTAAAATTCTGAATGCAAATCAATATCTATCATCTCTCATTCTTATCAACTTTGAACATCTATCTAGACCTAAAAAATTTTAATCCATAAACAACTAAGCTTAAATGTAAAACTAAACTATCTGGTCTTCAAGCCTATCAAGACTTGAGAAGGAATAAAATTAATTACCTGAGTATACCTGGATTGCAGTTTAGTAGCATTCTAAATGAGAAGATGACAGAGACAGTTTGCTTCTTGAACAGTCACCCAAAACTCTCTATAATGTTGGAACATCCTTTTTAGCCTTCTGGCCCAAAATATCTGACAGGCATATTGGTGAGGTAGGAACTATTGAGGACTTACTTACCCTGCTTGGCAGAGTTTGCTTGCCAACTCTGCCTACATCTAAGCTTGCTGTTTTTTTAGGCAGAATTCTGTCTGTGGTAGAAATTTTGCCCAGTGGCTTGTTTGCCATATTTGAAGCCATCATCTTAAAGAGGTTCTTTGATACTCATCATCCTCTTTGAGATAGACTGAGTGTTGCCAGGAGTTAACCTGTCTCATTGTCAGTGAATTTACTTATATCTGCATACTAGCCCAAGGGGAATGTCCCATGAAAGTCTTCATTTACCAGGAAACTGGGACAGAGGAGAGGACATCCTATTGGGACTCTAGATGAGAGAAGCATGGGAGAGAATAGCAAAGTAGAAGGATCCAGAGGGTCCTAGAAACCTACAAGAAGAACATTATGATAGGCAGATTTGGGCCCAGGGGTCCCGCTCAAACTATGGCACCAGCCAAGGACAATACAGGCCATAAACTTCAAACCCCTAGCCAGATCTAGCCAATGTACAGGACATTCTCTACAGTTGAGTGGAGAGTGGGGTATGACTTTCACACGTACTCTGGTGCCTCATATTTGACCATGTCCCCTGGAGGGAGAGACCTGGTGGCACTCTGAGGAAGGATAGTAGTCTACCAAGAAGAGACTTGATACCCTATAAGCATATAAAGTGGGAGGAAATTTCTCTCAGGAACAGTCATAGGGGAGGGGAGTAAGGGGAAAATGGGAGGGAGGGAGGATACAAGGGATGGGATAACCATTGAGATGTAACAAGAATAAATTAATAAAACATTATTTTAAAAAAGATGTTGATTGAAATTAAAAAAACAAAAATAAAATAATAAAAACATTTTAAATGCCACATTCTTTTTGTCTCTGAGGTTTTGAAGAACTTATCTAACTATTTTACCTTACGTTTCTATAGAATCATATCTATCTGTTGTACCCAAGATGTATATTCTTGTGATAAAAATAGACTAGTAATTGATATGACCATGATTTGATCAACTAACAATTACCCTGTATAACTTATATATCCTAAAGAGGCTGCAATATCAATTTCAAAGTATTGGAAGTAAAGCTTGTATTATAATTGAGTTATATGGGTACAATGCCTCATATTAGAATGTATATATATATATATATATATATATATATATATATATATATATATATATATATATCATGTGAAGAATAATCTTACATTTGAATTCTATACCACTGTATCTAAAATTAAACTTATTTTGCATCTATATACAAAATTCTATAGCAGTGAATTAAAAGTAACCTTGTAAGCAACAATTAAGGCATTAAGTTGGGGAATAGATTCACTGATCTACTTTTTGTACTATCTTCCCTATATATTTCTATATTCCCCCTTCTTTTTTTTTCAGCCTCTATCTCCAAACCTAAGAATGGAAGATAAAGGAAAAGAGAGATAACCCAAAGTCCAACCTCTTTTTCTCTCTAAATAAGACCAATAATAACTTATATCTAACTCCCAATGGAAATAACACTCTATAGCCAAAGAAAGCAGCCAAACTGCCCCCCCCCACCTCCTTAAAGGAAATGGGCTATTATTCTCTTAAGGCTGATTTCTTCCAACTGATTTAGGATGAATAATACCTTTGTAGAGACTCAAATAAAATTGGGGAAAAGGCTAAGCAAGCTAGGAATAGCATTTATGGTCCAGTTTCTAAATGCTGAGGAATTAGAGTCCTGTGTGGGACAGTCTGAAATGTTGGACCAATTGAGATTGGAAGTTTTCTTTGAAATGTCCTGGGACCTGTCTTGTTCTGATGAGGAACAGCAACTGAAGCATTTGGTGCTGGAACATGAAGGATGCAGGATGTAAGTGTCCAGCATGCTGAGGGGGAATGAATCCTGTCAGGTCTGATTCAATGTCAGTGTCTAGTTCTTTTATTCTGAAAACACATAATTTTTCACAAGCATTATACAGTCCTAAAATTATAAATATATAAGGTGTTCATGATGTACAGAACAATTAAGGATGTTTTTCTGCTCTTTATGTGAGCAAAAAAAAAAAAAAAAAAAAAAAAAAGAGAGAGAGAGAGGCATTTGTAAATATTCATTCATACCATATGAAGAATGGCATCTAATAATAATTCATAGGGTTTCTGTAGCCCACAATAATTGTCTATGCCTAGACATTCATGTCTCAACCAGTCTCAGAGCTATTCCCATATAGTGGCATTAGCAATATAAGTTACCTGCTTGTTTTGCACTTTAAATTCTTCACATCCTCATTTTATCTCCCTCCCTCATCCATTCCCAATTCCCCTACCTCCCTCATCCCCTCTCCCTCCCTCTCCTAGTCCTCAGAAATGGGAGCCATCCTCTCCTAACATCTGACCTCAGTTTATCAAGTCTCATCTGTACTAATTGTAATCTCTTCCTCTGTAGCCTGGCATGGCTACCCTGCCAGGGGAAGTGATCAAAGTTCAGTGGCCTGAGTACATGTCTGAAGTAGTCCCTACTCTCCACATTGTGGGACCCACAAGGATGTCAGGAGCCGACATTCGCCATTGCAAGATGGCGCCGGTTTCCGGGTTCTTCTTGAACTCAGCAGTGGTAAACAACTCTTATGCGCATGCGTGAAGCCCGCCAAAAGCCATGCTAATGAAGCTTTGAGACTCGAACTAATCAAGTCTACACACGCCTCCCTTTGCTCTATATAAGCGGTGACAGTTCTGTGCTCTGGGTCTTCCATTCTTAGCTGTCAGCTGCGCAGCCAGGCATCATGATGTATCCCCAATAAAGCGTGCTTCAGGAGGATCCTGTTGTGGCGTCTTCCTTGCTGGCAAGGCGGGCGCGACACAAGGAGACTGTGTTACTACATCTGAGCAGAGGGTCTAAGTCCACATAATTCATAGTCCTTGATTGATGTATCAGTCTCTGTATTGTAGTGTCGTTATCTGGTATTATGTGGCTGATATCTGCTTATGAGTTAGTATATACCATGCATGACTTTCTGGATCTGGGTTACATGACTCAGGATGATATTTTTTGTTTCTATCCATTTGCCTGCAAATGTCAAGATTTTCTTGTTTCTAATATCAGAATAGTATTCCATTGTGTAAATGCACCACACTTTCTTCAGTTGAGGGACATATAGATTGTTTCCAGATTCTGACAATTATGACTAAAGCTGCTATGAACATAATTGAATAAATGTCCACGTTGCATGGTAGAACTTCTTTCTGGTGTATCCCAGGAGTGGTATGGCTGGGTCTTGAGGTAGAATTATTTCCAATTTCCTGAGAAAGCACCAAATTTATTTCCAAAGTGGTTGTACAAGTTTTCACTTGCACCAGCAATAGAGGACTGTTCCCCTTTCTCCACATCTTTGGCAACATGTGCTGTCATCTGAGTTTTTTATCTTAGCCATTCAGATAGGTATAAGATGGAATCTTAGAGTTGTTTTTGAGTTGCATTTCCCTGATAACTAGGGATGTTGAGCATTTCTTTAAGTGTTTCTTAGCCATTCGCTATTCCTCTGTTGAGAATTCTGTTTAGTTCTGTACTCCATTTTTTAATTGGATTATTTGGTTTGGTGGTGTTTAATTTTTTGAGTTCTTTATATATTTTGGCTATTAGCCCCTCAGATGTAGTGTTGGTGAAGATCTTTTCCCAGTCTGTAGGCTGCCATTTTGTTCTGTTGACAGTGTTCTTCTCCTTACAGAAGCTTTTCAGTTTCATAAGGTCCCATTTATTAATGGTTTATCTTAAGGCCTGAGCTCTTGGTGTTCTGTTCAGAAAGTTGTTTCCTATTCCAGTGAGCTCAAGGCTCTTCCTGTGTCTGGTTTTATATGAGGGTCTTTAATCCATTTGAACTTCAATTTTGTGCAGGGTGATAGATATGGATCTCATTTTATTTTTTTTACATGTAACCATCCAGTTAAACCAACGTCATTTGTTAAAGATGCTACTTTTTCCCCATTGTATGGATTTGGCTTCTTTGTCAAAAATCAAGTGTCTGTAGGTGTGTGGGTTTGTTTCTGGGTCTTAGATTTGATTCCATTGATCAACCAGACTATTTCTATGCCAGTACCATGCTTTTTTTTTTTTTTTTTTTATTACTTTTGATCTACATTCCAGCTTGAGATCTGGGATGGAGATTCCTCCAGAAGATCTTTTATTATACAGGATAATTTTAGCTAGTCTAGGTTTTTTGTTTTACCATATGAAGTTAAGAATTGATCTTTCAAGGTCGGTAAAGAATTGTGTGGATATTTTGAGGGGAATTGCATTGAATCCCTAGATTGCTTTTGGTAAGATGGCCATTTTACTATGGTGATTCTCTTGATCCACAAGCATGGGAGATCTTTCCATGTTCTGAAATATTCAATTTCTTTCTTCAGAGATTTGAAGGTTTTTTTTTTATACAAATCTTTCACTTTCTTTGTTAGAGTTACACTAAGATACTTTGTATTTTGTGGCTATTGTGAAGGGTGTAGTTTCCCTAACTTCTTTCTCATTCTGTTTGTCATTTGTATACATGATGGCTACTGATTTTTTTTTGAGTTGATTTTGTATCCAGCCACTTTGCTGAAGGTGTTTATCAGCTGTAGGAGTTCCTTGGTAGAAATTTTTGGGTCATTTATGTCCACTATCATATCATCTGCGATATTATGTGAATTTCTAATGGTACGTTGCTGTAATGATGTCTCTTGGAATATCCCAGACATCTTTTCGGAAAATAGTTATTTTAGCTTTATTAGCTAATAAGTTTTCTTTCTTATCTTCATTATTTATATCCTTAGTTCTAATTGTTTTTTAATCTTTACTATATTCCTAGAATTATACCACTGGAAATTCAGAAAATAGTACCCACAGATGTTTCAGAACTTGCTTAATTCCAATACTCTATAAGATGGTGAGCACCAGATATTAACCTTTGAGGATGTAGAGATATGAAAGCCACTCTTGATCCCAAGATGGGGAACTCTCCATAGGCAGTTATGACTTCATCTTTATATAATGGCCCTGTGGAGGGAATGCTATGCTTACTGTGTGTTTACCCATGGTACTGAATCTCAAAATGAGTGTGGCCTTCCACTGGGTACAGGGGTCATTACAAAGACCTTTGATCAAGTGAAATGGCCCACTGAAGTGACTGAGAAGTTTCAGGATTTACTGTTTATCGCCACACATGGAGAAATTGAATATAAGTTTTACAATCCATCTTTTTGCTATGTCCATAGGATGCTTACTTAGTTCTAGGATGCCAATGTGGGAACCAAGTACAGGGATACTCAAGCCCAACATTTTAAATGCCATAGTGTTCACATGGAATCTGCATTATGTCTGTGTACACTTTAACCTGTGTCTACAAAGTTAGCGCTATGTAAACTTTTATCACACACTATGGTTTTCTGGAATACTAGCAAAGAAGGTCTGCACACACTCAGCTCAGTCACAGCTTTTCTTTTTCCCTGGATATTTTCAGTTCCTTGTTGGTTGTATCCATGTGTGAAGAACCCCCTGATGTGGGGGGCTTACTATTAAACACAATCTGAGCCCTCTTGGAGATGATGAGGATCTGCCTGACAGGTTATTTTGCCCCAGTTCAAGCTCAGTGGGGGGAGGGGCTCTTGAAAAGTTGAAGTTGTTTGTGCCATGGCCCTGAAAAGTCTGAGATCTCAGAGTATGAATCCAGGTCTGTGTTTTTAATCCCATGGAACCCGGGTGGGCTGCACCTGTTAGGCAATGAGCACTGAAACTGTGCTTTGGCCATTCAAACCACTAGCCAGTGCTCGGCTAGGTGAGGCCACTGGCATTGTGCTCTACACACAACTCTCTAACACATCGGCAGCTCACTTAATAACCAAACCCACTGAGGGGAGTGTAAAGCCGGTTGCTCTCAATGAAGAATGAAACAGGAACCTCAAAAGTAGCTGTCCTTCCTCTTCTGGGTATACGACTAGGAATACATATATAAAGTTTTAAAATAAGGTTTTGAAACTAAGGTGTGGTTCTTAGGGGGCCAGAGGCCACATTTTGTCCATTTTACATTTGCACTGCATCAGTGTACAGGATATGTAGACAGTCTGCTCCATGAATAGAGCAGGCACTACAGCGTCCTACTGTGTGTTAGTGATCAGTTACCCAACTAATGGTGGGAAGGGTTTATGTTGGCTCAGAGTTTCAGATATTTTACTCTGTGATGGAGAGGGTGTGCAGAGAGCACAGCAGTAGCAAAATGATGCACAGGGCATCCATTGAATGGGTGTGGGGGCAGGGATGAATTATAACCTCAAAGGTCATTCATTAGTAATCACCGACAGGCAACACAATTTCCTAAGATGATGCCACCAGTTTAGGAACAAGCACTAAAAACCCTCAGCCAATCTCAACTATTTGAGTCAAACCACAGCAAACTGTAATCTCAATACAAGTGCACTTTTATTAAACCACTGTCAAGTGATTAACCTAAAATAGGGGAATTCATTTTGTGTGTGTTCTAGGCTTGCAACCAGAGCCTTGTTCATGTGTAACATTGGTTGGCCTGGAACCAGCTTGTAGACCTGGTTGGCCTTGAATGCACAAAGATCTGCCTATCTCTGCCTCCTGATTGAAGGCATGTGCCACCACACCCAGCTTATTATTTAGTTTTGAATATGTAAATATTATAGATGCCCACATACTTGCATAAATATGTCTATATGCATATGTAACAGAAGGAGTACTACTCTCAGACACATTTTTCTGTATATCATGATCAAAAGTAACTTGCATTTGGTTAGGGCTTCACTTTGAGTAGAGTTTCCACATGCAATATTATTAACTATTGTCCTCATGCTGGCCATTTTGATTGCTGAACTTGCTTATCTTACAAAACTCCAATTCCTCTCCTTCCACCTCCTCTTCTTGGTTCACATCCTCTTCTTGTTGTACCACAGTTTAGTTTATGGGGCCACAGTTGCAGCGGACCTGTGTGTGGCTGCCAGCACCAACACCTGGTAGCTTGCAACCGCCTAGAGCTTCAGTTCCAGGAGATCTGATGTCCTCTGTGCTCAGAGAGCATCTTCATGCATTCATAAAATAAAACAAACAAAAAAAAAAGCTATAAAATGTAAAAGCACACAGGTGTTCAATAGGGCTGACCTTGTTGATGTTGACCATGGCCATAGCCTTGAGTAGTGCTTGGTCAGGTTTTTCTGCTGTAATGTTTTTTTATTTTCTCCCTTTCATACTGTACACTTTGGAAAGGATCTGTGCTTGGCTCACACTAATGAGTGGTCAGGACAGGGAATCTACACAAATTATTTGTAAATTATGTCTTTTGTTTACTTATTCAACTAATAATGTTAATGTGGTCACATGAATATATTATGATTGTATAATGTTTCAGTATTACTCTATTTTGTTCATCAGATGCTCCAGGTGTGGTCAATGGAGCTTTTTCAGGCAACTGTCTGACCCTTTGTCTGGTCTCCATCACTGGGAGGGTCTTGTTTATTTATTTGCTCATTCCCAACTGTCCCAAAATTTGCTCGTTTCTGGTACTTACAGCATAGTCCAGGCTCATCTTGTCTATTTTCTGTCTCAATTCTAGAGAAAGAAATTTCTCCAGGGTTTGCTTATTCAGGAATGGTATTAGCAATCAAGACCCAGGCTCTTCGTGTGCTCTTTGACTCTACGGAGCCACTACTTCTTAGCTCTTTTGGCTGACTGGCAAAGAAATACTTGTGAATATGTAAATCTATGTGGATACATATTCCTATAAGTATATCCATATGTGACCATTTGTATCCATATTAGGCTAACAGGAGTGTGTACTGACATATTCCATTTTAATCTATCGCCATCTGGATAATTCTAGCTTCTTTTGCTTTCTGGAGACTCTCACGCCAGCAGTGAGATGCCAGCTGCCGTCTATTTACCTCATTTAGTTGAACATGTCCAATTTCTAATCCAGCATGCATAGCTCCAATTTATTCTCTGCTCTTATTTTTCTCTATAATATTTCTCCACAGAGAAAGAACAAACAAGACTGGTAAGTTGATAGGGATTTATTCATTTGAATTTATCTACATAACTAAAAATTTGCATTGTTTTCTGGGTTCATATAACAACTCTGACAGCAAAGCCTTGCGTGCTTTTCATGAATAGATGAAGGTATCTGCTTCACCTTCCCACTACCTGCAATACCATAGGCTCACTTTCAAAAGCATGTTTGTCTACCATCTGGCCACAAAGAGCCACGTTCAGCAACAGGCAGTGTTCACACTGGGGCTTGGGATTCTGACCCTCCTCCTGATGATTCCCCAACTAAGAGCCTCTGTGCATCCCATTCTAAAGGCCCTGCTCTGCCACATACCAGGTGGTTTCCATATCTTATAGTTGCTGAGAGCACTAGGGAATCACCCTTTACAATAACCTTAAATTTTAATATGGAATGCTAATGGCTCTAAAACACTCTGAAATATCAAAGGTTTGCTTTCTAATGATGCGGGTCCAGGGGCACATATTTCTGAAGAGAAAGTACTGTCTAGTAGTTCTTAAGTTTTGCCTACTTAATACTCACTCCATTTGTGTATCAGTCCAAATAATAATAGCTTTCACTATGTAAAATGCCTTTTATTCTCTTTCTTGTAAACAGGAACTAGAGTAATTTTGGCAACTAGACCCCAGTTTAAATGCATGTGTCTTTGGGGTATTTTTATTCATGTTAGAACTTAGTCTTGACATTGTTCAATAGCATTTCAACCACCAAAGCAATGAGTTGTCAAATTCTTAATTAGAGGGATGTTCTGGGGCACACTCACACAACAGGAGTAATTACACAAAACAATCGCAAACACCCGTAAGTACTACTAGTGTCTGAATTACAGCATACAAAGAAGACTACAGTGTCAATCTTTGGGGATTAATCTGTCACTTTTTTCTTTATTAAAAATAATTGATGTAAAATACACCTTATAGACTTTTGCTTTTCAAATCTTACATTGTGAACTAACACACCAAATAAAAATTCCTCTTGTGCACATCATAGAACACTTTCTGCTTCAGAAATAAAGGTGGGAAAATGAGTGTCATGAAAATTAAGTTAATAGAAGTGGAGAAATTATAGGTTGGAGATATAGAAATGATTACAGAAAGGCTATGTTTTACATGTAGAAAATATTCCTAGACTTTAAAGTGTCCTTTCAAAATAGATTGTAGTGAGCCTGAACCTGGGCAAACTGTCACCAAAGTTAATTCAAAGATAACCAGAACTGAAATTAAAGTGGGAATAACTAATTGCAAAGCGTTGAAACAATCTTGGGAAAGTGTTTGGTAGAAGAATTTCTGGGGTAGCTACTGTAATAGTTGTTTCCAAATGATGCTCACTAAGCTCATGTCTAGATTTTCTTTGGGCTGCACAGTTCCATCCAGAGCCTTCTTAGTCAAAGAGAGATGTTATGAAATTATGCCCAGTTTCTACTCTTCTAGGCAGTCCATGTGTAGGCTTAGTTCTATTGTATTCACTTTTAACTTTCCCTATCAGTTCTCTGACACTTAGTAGGCATTTTGAAGTACTCTGAGTAGACTTAGTCTACGGTAGAGATTGAGGATTCAGATTGCATACTAGGGTAGATTATAATCTTCCTGCCTTCTTACACACACACACACACACACACCACAGAGAGAGAAAGAGAAAGACAGAGACAGAGACAGAGACAGAGAGTACCACCACCAACACCACCATCACCATCACCGCCACCACCATCACCACCACTACAACCAACATCACCACCACCACCACCATCACCATCACAATCACCACCACCACCATCACTACCACTACAACCACTATCACCACCACCACCACCACCTTCAACACCATCACCACCACCACCACCACACATAGTGGCTTAAAAAGAATAAAGGAGTGATGAGGATGAGAAATATTTGTAGAGAAAAGCAAAGCAATATGACTCTTGCAAGAAGGGTCTAAAGGGGAATGGTAGAGAGTCTTATTTAGACGATTGTTTCTTGTTCTACCTTTTGGTGACCTAATTCCAAACTCTGAGAGCCTCAGGTCTGCCTTTCTTATTTCCTTAGTTTTAATTAAAAATTCATTTCAGGTGTATTGTCATTTGCCTTCAAGTATGTCTGTGCACATGCCCATGTATGGTGCTCTCAGAGGCTAACAGAGGGTATTCAATGCCCTGAAAGTGGAATTATAGATAGCTGTGAGCCAAAATGTAGGTGGTGGTAATTGACCTATGTATTCTGAAAGAGCAGCTAGTGCTCTTAACCACTGAGCCATTTCTCTACCCTCATTTCTTAACCAGCAGCTTTTGTTAAAATATGCTGTTTGTTTTCCAGCTGATTTGTGGTGCTTATTTTGTGACTGTAGAAGAAGAGCTAATATACAGGGGTGGAGGGACTTATAGGAGAACTCCTGACTTGAGTGAACTTAATGACATGTCTGCCTGGAATGAAGTGATGCATTGTGAAATTCCACATGTCAAGCAGAGCAGACAGCATCTCATGTCTGAAGGGACAGTGCTATTATCTGTTAGACATTTATGGTATTCTGTGTCTTCTATTATAGAGCTTAACACATCACTACATCGGATCCTCAGTTAGACTTTATGTGGTTTCCTAATCCATCTACCATACTCATTTACTCAATACTTATTAGATGCCCACCACCAGGTAATAGTTGAGAATTAATCATTGAAAACAAAGGGCTGGAGAAGCATGTCATTAGTATAGTGCTTGCACAGTATGTGAGAGGTTTCAGGTGTCACCCCCAGCAGTGTAATAAATAGATAGATAACTAAAAAAACAAGCAAGTATATAAATAAGCAAACAAAAACAGTAACAAGATTAAATACAAATATAGCCCCTGCACTGGGCTATTTGTATCCTGCTAGGAAAGAATACATATGATGAGAGATGTCAGGAAAAGAAATATTTTTGAGGATCCTGTAAGCAATTATAGAACTCTTTATGTTTTCTTTAAAATAGAAAATGAAACTTGTAACTCATATTTCAGAAAATGGAGGAAATTCAAAGATAGGAAAAGAGTAAAGACTCTTCCGTATTTCTTCCATTCTCTGGTGCAGTTCAAAAGAGAGTCAAAATTGGCAAAGCCCAGTGACCCTAGTAGCATTGACAATGTTAAGAGGAGACATAGTTTTTCTGCACTTTGAATGCTTTCCACAGAGTCCATGTGTGGAAAATTAGAAGGTGGGGTCTATGAAAGGCAATTTTATGATTAATCATTTGCCCTCATTAATGGATTCACATCAGTGTTTTGAGGTGGCTGTGCCAGTTGTAAAAGTTCACCACATAGGTGAGTTTGGTCCTTTCTTGCTGCACTAGCCTGTCTCTGTGGTCCACCAAAGGTTACTACAGTGGGAAGGTCCTCACAGATACCATGCAGTGCTCTTGGACTTTACAACCACCATAAATATGAGTCACAGAAATTGCCAAGGCATTGGTATTCTAGCATAGGGGCATGGAACAGACTAAGATGACCAGTCAATTGTGTTTCTTCTTCAATGAGGACTTTAGGTATTAGGCTAGAAGGGTAGAAAATAACAAGCCATCATGTGCTCATGTCTGTTTTTAGGATTTTGTTAAGGAAAAATCATACTGTCTGCATTGCTTAACAAAACATAAACAGTGTTCTCATTCCTTTGTCTGAGCGGGTCACTCCAAGCAGTATGTGAAGAGCCTGTTAGCTTGGTGGGATAATCTTGGATGTGTGTGAGGAGAAACTTCAACCTACTTGTGCTATTTTATTTTGACAAGTTAGTCTGTTTAGGAAAAACGTACAGCTGATTGTTTGTGTTGTTTATACCATGGGATACACTTTTCTAAGATGCAAAAAATAACTAACTAGTGACTAATATTAGAACTCTAGTATTCTACTTTTTATAATTTTTTGATGCAAGTCTGAATAACACCCAAAGATGCTAATTATAAACAGGCAAAAAATTGAGTTTATAGTTCATAATCAATGGCTGATCAAGATTATTGAGAAGAAAGTTTCAATGAACACACACACATGCATGAATGCATATGCATCTGATCTACCTCTTGAGAAATGAAAAATTGATTTAACTTGTTACAAATATACTATTAGTATCTTTGATCTTAAAACTGAAGAAATCCAGTGGTAAAAAATTCTTAAGTCATTGCTAATTGCTAAAATCTAAATATATAACTGCTTAGAAACCATGAGGTAGTAAAATTTCCTGGTATTTTTAATGATAGTAACTTCTTTAGTCACACTATATATTTTGTAATTAAGGGAAAACTGTTTTTACTAATGGATAGTTAAGACACTTATTTCCTCCATTTATATACACATTAAAAGAGGGCAAAGGAAACCATAAAATGGACTCTTTGGCCATGGGGTATGAGAATAGAGGGTGCCTTAGAAAACATCCCCAAGGAAACTTGACTCTACTATTGTCCTAAGGGGAGGTTCAATCTCAAATTGAAACCATTTGGACTTTAATAAAAGGAGATTCCGTATGTAACTGTGCCTTGATTTTTCCTTTGGTAATTGGGGGTAAGAAGATACCATGTGTATCCCATGTGTTATTCATTAAGCAGCAACTAAGACTCCAAGAGCAGTTTGTGATGATTTCAGGCAAGCATAAGTTATGGTCTCACCATGGATAAGTACAAACTCAGAGGGATCCAGCCATGAAAGGAGAACTAATGAACCTCAGTATACAATGACTATCTCCATATATGAAGTTTTGTAAATATTTGCCATGCATATTATTTGGTTTGCTGGTCACCTGTTCCTCATAACTTCTCAGTGTGAGATTGCACACTAACAATCCACAGTGTTGTTACCATTGTGTGTGCATATGACTTAATGAGTTCATTTTAGTAGAAAAATAGATATTATAGTGAGCAGATGTATAAGCTCAAAAGAAGATATAGGCACACACAGTTTTAAAATATAGGCAATCTGATAAATCATAGTTATTTTTCTAGATGAGATAGTGTGATTTGATTAACTTCTTAAAATTATGACCATGCAGAAGAGGACTGTCTACAGTGCTCAAGACTGACACGAACTGTCATGTTCTTGCTCATGAGGTATTACTCTGAGGTCTGAGTTTTGTTTCTTTCCTGTTGTCTACTCCTCATCTCCTCTAGGTGCTTGCCAAGGAAACCTTTGCTATTTAACCTGATCTTAGCTGTTGAGATTATTTCTTTTTTAATTTTTATTTTAAGTTTTTGAAATCATTTCTAGGCTGAAGAGGTAGGTTTGTTGGTAGTGTGCTTAGCTCTCATGCATGGGGCCTAATTTTTGATTTCCCCCATCAAATAAATCAAGAGCACTTGGAAGTATATGCCAGTAATCCCAGTACTCAGAGAAGGAGGTAGGAGGATCAAGATTGAAATCTGGACTACAGGAGACCTTGCCACAAACAAACCAAAACAAAAACAAAACTTCTAAACAAACAAAAACATCATGACTCTTACAGCCTTTTATTTCTTACCCTACACAAACCTGTCTACATTCAAATGGTTAAATCTCATCCTGTTCAAGCAGTTTCCCCTCACTCCACCACTGACTGACTCCTTTCCAAAATACTTGGCCAAAATACACTCTGAAGCAATTTTCTCAAGACTGTGGGACATTCTATTGATTAGTGTGTTACGTATCAAATTATATCTTAGAATGCACCAAACAGTATAGAAATAAACAATACATTTAAATATATAGATATATCTATCTATCTATCTCCATTTCATAGATTTCTTTTTAAATTAACAACTGAGCTGAATTTAAGATGCCTGTTTCAACACTTGGAATGGTAACATTGAATATTCTATGCTAGACATAGTAATTTCCTTACTGATCCCCTGAGACAGATATTCTTATCCCCTTTTTTGCATCTATGAAAGTGAAAATCAAAGGAGTTGCATAAAATCTCCAAGGGGCAGAGCCCTAGCTTTGTGTAGTTCTGACAGTGACCTAGCCTGAAACGCCGAGCCATTCAAGCCCTCTCCAGGACATTACTTAGACATTTTCCTTATTTTCATATGCCTTCCAGTATGCCACCCTCTGGAAAAAGTACAGAACAGAGTCCCCAATACGAAATAGACAGGGCATGAACCATGACTTTTGTGTAGATGGCCAAATGTGTCCAACGAAGGAAAGTGAGGTCTGTCTACAATACCTCAGGGCCCTCCCCTATTCATGTTCACCTTCCCTGTGGCCCGACCCCACCCATCCTACTGTTAGAAAAGTGAGGTGTCCACTTTCTTTCCACCTCACGGGTTTGCCATCTCTCCTTGTGGAAGTCAGACCTCTTTGGGATCTCACTTTGCTAATTATGCCTGAAAGTCAGCATAGTCTGCCTGCTCAAGTCTAGACTATATCTCTGTAAAATGTTGTCTCTCAGATCAAGCGTAAGTGATCTGTCTGCTCAGAACCTCAGTTTTCTTTTCTTTTTATTTTGTTTTAATTTTCTTTTATTAATTTATTCATATTACATCTCAGTGGTTATCCCTTCCCTTGTATCCTCCCATTCCTCCCTCCCTCCCATTTTCCCTTTACTCCCCTCCCCTATGACTATGACTGAGGGGGACTTCCTCCCCCTGTATATGCTCATAGGGTATCAAGTCTCTTCTTGGTAGCCTGCTATCCTTCCTCTGAATGCCACCAGGTCTCCCCATTCAGGGGACGTGATCAAATATGAGGCACCAGAGTATGTGTGAAAGTCATATCCCATTCTCCACTCAACTGTGGAGAATGTCCTGTCCATTGGCTAGATCTGAGTAAGGGTTTGAAGTTTACGGCCTGTACTGTCCTGGAATGGTGCCATAGTTTGAGTGGGACCCATGGGCCCAAATCTGCCCGTCATAATGTTCTTCTTAATGATCATAATGAGTGAGTTTACCCAGAAGCAGAAAGACTCAAATGGTATATACTCACTTATATCTGCATACTAGCCCAAGGGGCATGTCCCATGAAAGTCTTCACTAACCAGGAAACTGGGACTGAAGGGAGGACATCCTATTGGGGCTCTAGATGAGAGAAGCATGGGAGAATGGCAAAGTTGAAGGATCCAGAGGATCCTAGAAACCTACAAGAACCTCAGTTTTCATGTGCAAAATGAAAATAAGAATATTAATAGAAATAGTAAAAGAGACAATTCATGCAAAGTTATAAGCGTGAAACCTGGAGCATAGCTCAATGAATATTTCTTTCCCTCCTCTTTACTGTATATTCTTTTCTACTCTTTTCCCTTGTTTGCACTAAAATACACCATACAGGTGGAAATAGTATTAATGGAAAGTGAAAGAGACAATGTATGTGAGATTACTAAAATGCAACCTGGAACATAGCTGGACACATATCCTCTCTTCCCTCTTCTCTTTTCTCCTCTTTCTTCTTCCAGTTTTCTTAGTTCAGCATGGGGTGCATGTTAAATTTGTCTCCATTCTCTTTGCACCCAATGGCCATGTCTCTTAGCATGATATTTCCAGCCAGTTTCAAAGTTCATAACAAATTCCCACTAATTGAAGAGTCAAGTAGTCTTATGGTTTGGGCAAGTCCTCTAGCAGCATGGATCCTGAACATCAGCATCACAGGGCTTAGAATCACTTCAAGGTTGGAAGCCTCACAGGTGTATTGTTTCTCCCACAAAGAGCACCTACGAGACCTATTTGTCCCACATCAGGAAGTCAGAGACAGAGGCCGGCAGGGAGGCCTGGGGATGGCTCTGTCTGCTTCTCTCCCAGTGTCCCTAGAGGCTCTGCTGCTTGTCTTCCCTCTCGCTCTTTCCCTTTCCCACTGTTATTTCCCTTCTGTTTCTCCCTTCCTTTGCTGATTGCTTTCTGCTTGGCCTCCTCCCTGCCCTCCCCTGCCCTCTCCCTTTCCTTTATAATATATTTAATATTAAAATGATGTTTTCAGTATCCTATGTTCCCTAACTTAAGCCTTGCATACATTTCTGAGTAATGGTGGCTGCGTGTCTAGGCTTGAATTCTATGAATATTATATGGGCTAATAAATCCAGCAAAGAACACATTTAAAAAAATAAATTTCATTATAGACGTATCACATGCGCCAGGAGTGCCAGGGTATTTTTTTCCCTTCTACAAACACCTGGTAATGAAATTTATTGACATTTAAACTTAATAAGTGCTAATTGGGTAATTATTGATTGAAGGAAATGTGTTCTTAAAAGTCACATTATCAATGGACACAGAGGCAAAAATAGAACAGACTGGGTTTTCAGCTTACTTTATAACATTACCTTAGAACTGTAAAGAGTTTATCTTATCACACTACACATGGCTGAATTTATAAAAGATAAAATCACAAACGAGTAATACACAGTTACTTGTTACATATTCTTCCCATTACAGCTGACAGGTTCATTAATCATACAGTGAATTTTGCTATTAGAAGCCATAAAGGAGATCAAATCTCTTGTAATTTTTCTTCTTCTCTTTCATTTGATAAGTGTGTTGTTTCAGTGTGCAGATAAAATATAGTGTCAGTCAGCAACGGTCTCGGGAGGTTTTCATTTTTCCAGTAAGAATGTCCTTGCCGATTTGCAATGTAAAACACCCATAGCTCATGCATCATTTCCTTAGAATTTGACCATCAGATCAAGGGAAATGTCTCTGTGTGCCTATCCACAGGAGCGGTCGGTCACCCAGAAGTAAGAGCTGGGGAGAAATAATGTTTGTCGTGAGAGCCCATATTGCTTACTGAGCACTGAAGGCATCAGTGCTGAACACCTCTATTCATAACGTAACACTGATTCATAATTAAGCTTCATGTAAATTACACAGAGAGATGACAGATTTCATAAGCTGTTCTGGGGAGAGGCGGCAAATTTTACAGTTTGACACCGATTGCCGGTGAAACACTTGAAAGCATAAATGAAATATAAGACTATTTGCCAATAAATAAGGGCGACTATGATATTCCCCTTTCACAGAGTGCGATGAAAAAAATAATGTTGCAGAAGGCGATGCTTCTAGTTAGAAAACAAAGGTGCTTTTTTTATTTTTATGTCTAGGAAAGAAATCTTGAAAAGAGTTGTCATCAAGCCACACAGTGAAAACGGATGAACACATTTTAATTTTTTAATTAGTGAAGATAAAGGAAGTGCGCCTTTCTGAAATCATGCCTGTCAACTTAGAGAGGGGAGATGACAACCATGAAATTTCCTCTGTGTTTCTCAGTGTTTTCATTTTTGATTTGAAAAAACATAGCTTACAAATAAAATTCTTAGGATTTCTAAGTTTTGGTGATTTGTATGACACTGATGGACTGTAATTTATACAAGAGCTACTCCTGGGTCTGTTTTTTTGGTGCTTCTTGCCAACCTAAGTATTCTAAATATAAACTGAAGAAATTCAGTCTGGCACAAAGCAGCTGATGAAATATTCTGGGCTTGCATTCTGCTATTTTCCCATAAGACCTTCTATGAGAAGCAGGGGCTGGAAAGGGGGATCTTGAGTAAAGTGGAAGAACGTGTGCAGTCAGTGGCATGTAGACTCAATTTAGAGGCACCAGTGAGTGGCCTTTATGCTCCATTATGAGTGCTTAGGTCTGACAGGGAAGAGAGTGACCACTACTCATTTCTTCTTGGCTAACAGCTCATTTTTTAGGTTACAAGTCTATCCCAAATAGAGGCAATTTGATCGTGTCTGCCTGGCAGTATTTCAGCAGGTACTAGATTGGTAAAGACATCTACTTAGCCTTTACCCATCTGTCATCAGATGTCTTCTTCCCACAACACACTGATGACATCATCCCAAGACATCATCAGCCTTTTGCTCCACCCAAGGTTACTTTTTCCCTTTTGTTGGCACACATACTTCTGTCAGGCTATATTTTATATAGTTATATAGTTGTTATATAGTTATCATGCTTTATATATGAGAACTGAATTTGAATTTGTTTTCATGCTGCTTGTTTGTTGGCTTACTAAAGGTTGAACATAGGAAATTCATGTAAAGTGACAGGTTTGTGCTCCCACGGCTCTTAACATGCAGATTCTCATGCCTGGACACTTTCCCTTTCTTTCCTCCTTAAACAATGTTGTGTAGGTATCTATGAACAGGCATGGCCAAAGCATACCGTTATTGTAGAGTCACCAGAAGTGGTCACTTAGACCAACAAGGAAGTTCTGAGTGGAGAGCTTGGCTGAATTTTGCTACACTTGCTGGCATGTAGGTGCTGGGGGGTGAGCCAGTGTCTTTAGAAGAACACCCAGTGCTCTCATCCATGGAGCCACTGTTGTTCTTAATACACTGAAATTTCCATTAGAAGAAATGAGGTATTTTTCTCTGGGCAGCTGAGCCAGACGATCTCAAGTTCTCAACCACTCCTTAGGCTGAGTGAGTGAACTGAGCTTTAGAGAAACCTTTGCACACTCTCACTCCTACTAAGAGTCAACTGGGAATTTACTTCCACAATTTTTTTATCTACTGCAGAATCCTGGGCTTTTAGACCCAGGCATGAAAGATAACACACAATCTTGGATTTAGGGCATTTTACTCAATTTCCAAGGCTAAGATGCCTGATACAGGCATATCTCACACAGCCGTCCCTATCTAGCCTGGAGCAGACCCACAGAGACTGGACTACCTTTGACCCCTCCAGGCTGGTTGGCTAGCCCAGTCATCAGCAGTACTTGAGGATCCCAGACACCCAGGTCAAAAGCATGAAGCTGATTGTCTTGTTTTAGGCCAATTTCATATAAATGAGTCATAGGAAGGACCTTTACTCCAAAGTGGCCTTCAGCTCTGTGTGACTTATAGAGTGACACAGAATCCAACAGCTGCAGGACTGGTCAGGACAGACATGAGCAGATGGGTGACAGGCCTCCCTTTGTAGCTGCCCAGCTGTGTTTTCTTAAGATCTTCTGGACCTGTTTTCCAGAGTCCTTCAACTCATTTTGCTGGCTGCTTTGGCACTCATAGATGCAGCGATGTTGAGGGCACCTATGTGAATCTTCAACTGCAGAGGAGCCTCAGCGCTTTCATCACCCTGTACACCTGGATTTCAGTGCTGCAAATGCCAAGAGGCATCCCATTCTAAGAACTCAGCAAGGCTTACTCAAAAAGATCAATGTAAGATGTGAAGAGAAGCCATGCTGTCATCATCTAGACATATGAAAATGGTGCCTTATATGAATTAATAAATTTTATAATATATCTTTAAAATTGGATTTCCAATAGAGACAGGGTCTCCACAAACTGGCAAGACATAGGGCCCCCTCTTTCTGTAAGGTGACCTTGCTTTAGGTACATGTATCTGGGGTCTGGGTGGGTGTTTTTTATTAAAAGGATAACCTATGGTGTGGTTCTGCTGGACTTTTCATTTGGGAGACATGACTGAAATTGATAGACAAGACCATCACACTTAGTTTTCATGAATACAGCCATTCCTCTAGTTAATTGAGTCTATTATTGGATACTTTCCTTTAAAAGCATAAATGTTTATTATTCTATCACTTTCCATTCTCGTTACTGCATTAAATAACTTAATAAGAAGCAATGCCAAAAATATCCTGGGTGCTTATAGATGTTTTTTAAAGTGAAGAAATGGTATGCTAGCTGTATCCAGACAAAGAGAAGAAGGTCAAGGGTGTTAATTTTAACTTCTATTTTTTTTCTAGGTCACCTACATTGGTAAGAAGCAGCTCCCTAAATGCAAATATTTATCTATCTGTCTGTCTATCTATCTATCTATCTATCTATCTATCTATCTATCTATCTATCATCTGTCTATCTATTTCTTACATAAAAAAAGCAAAAATCAAAGAAAATTGGTTGGAGTTCAGATAGACCAAAGATTTGACACTCAAAACACAGCCTTTCAGGGAGAAGCTATCTTCTCTGTTTTGAGCAGCACTGTGGATCCAGTAAGTGGAGGTAGAATGATCTATAAATACTGCGTAGAGTCAGCTCTGAATCTGTTTTGGATTCTGAGGCCAGAGAAAGTTTCTTTTTCACTCCTCTGAATGTTTCTTCTACTCCTTGCCTTTGCCAGATCCTCTGGGACCTCGAACCCGCAAGTTTGCCCATTGAATCTCATCACGCAGCATTCTCTGTCACAGATGCCTTCACCTCACTTGTCACGCCTTTAATAATCTTTGAACTAGATGTTTTCTATTTCCCCTTCCTCTTCCCCCTTCCTCTTCCCGGCCTGTATCCCACCCTGCTGAATGTTACAAACTGAAATAACCAGCCCAAGTGGGTTTATTTTCCCTGAGTCAGGCCAAAGCATCTGTAGAGTGCTATGCTGTTGGCATTGTCTTCATTTCTCATAGTGCCTTCTACCGTTGTCATCAGGCCTACACATATTGATGGATTTCCACTATGAACACTCATGTAAGCTTGCTTACTCCTGTGAGGTGAGTTAAGGCCTACCTTTGTTACACTCCCCACATCACCCTTCTGGAATATGCCATCTCACTTAGGTATGGAAGTCCTTTCTGCAGAGCCCTCCATATCTTCTACTTTTCAAAATGTTTATTGTTTTTAACTAAACAGATCTGGGAAGAAAGCTCAGGTGACCACGAGATTATGTTTTTTTAATTTTTTTTTTACTATCTTTCCCCTAGATCACCCTGAGTATCATGAATCAAATGTGGGCTAAGGTTTTGGATATAACACAGAGTGTGATCTCTACTGAGTCGAATCTTGTTTTCCTAAACAAGATAGAAATTCATTTCTTTCTATCAGTAAAGAAACTAAAATGTGGAGAGCAGGGAAGTCTCAAGGTTCCATGAAGGTACCAGCGAGCCTTCTCTGCTACTATGCCAGGTACCAGAAGGGATCCAAGGTGCCTGTTGATTTTCTAGGTTGTAGATGTGTCTCACAGTGGACGTGTGCTCTGACTTGGCATGTCTCTTTTCCCGGAACTTATTCCTCTGACAATTTGAGACAAAGGAAACTGACCTGTGAGGTTTTTCTGTGTTTAGGTTTTTTTTTTTTTTTTTTTTTAAAGCATAGCTTTAGAATCAAAAAGGGGAAGTCTGGTGGCTGAAAACACTGCTCCATTTGTAAAATACTTGCCTACCATGCATGAGAGCCTGGAATCAAACACAGAACTATGTAGGCCATGCAATAGCTCTCAAATCCCAGCACTCAGAGGTCAAGGTGGGATGATTAGAAGCATCCTTGGCTGCACATCAAATTAGATGTTAGCTTAGGCTACATCTATGTGAGGTAGAGAGAAAGATGGAAAGATGATGAACAGTGTCCCCACTGATGTCCCCATGGTTTAGTGTCATTGTTAAACTGCCAGCCTCTTTCCTCTTGACTATGGGGAGATACAGTCATGTGTGCAATTACTTTCATTCCTTGTTTACTTAGAGTAGATTAGAGGAGTCTGCAATCACCCATTACTTTTGGTTGCTACCTTGTTCTTTTCAAACTTCTGCAATGTGTGACTTTTGTCACACCATCTTCTTATGTATAACTTGGTCAGAGCTGAAATTCCTCCTTACCAATCAATTATTCCTCTTTAAATCCTCTTTTAGCTCACCTCAAGCTTATTAAATCCATTATTGGATACTTTCCTTTAAAAGTACAAATGGTCACTTTGTATTCTCTCTACTACTTAAAAGAAATAACTGAACAAAGGCCAAAACCTTCTGATGTTTAATGGGTTCTTTGGTTTCACATTGTTTCTGCTTCTCTGCATAGACATTAAAATAAAACAAAACAAAAACAAGCAAACAAAACCAAAAGCAATAAACAAGGACTCACTGTGTTGTCTGGCCTGGACTGGAAATCTACATCAACTTGCCTCTGCATTCTGAGTGCTGGAATTAAAGGCATCACCACCACACCTGGGAGACTCCATTGACGTGCGCTGGCTTCTCTCCCCACTGGCAGTGTTATGTGGCTCTGCTCTAATGCTTCACTTCTTCCTACACCCACTGCTGAATGACTGTGCCACATGCTGCAATTGAATGACTTATTCTAGTGCCCAGGCTCCAGCCTACTCTTGACTCTCACATTTCTGAACTATTCATGATTTCTCAATACTTCAGTTCTGGCGCTTGAACCCACAGTGCTCTTCTATTATAAACAGCTCTCATTATACCTTGTTTTGTCAAGAGCAGTCTATTTTCCCTGTTTTTACTATAAACACAGCTTTATATGCTTTTTAGTATTAGGAATGGAACACATGGCCTTGTACATGCTAAGCAAGTGCTTTACCACTTAGCTACATCTCTAATCCATGCAAACACATTTTAAAAACTTTTTTTTATTGCATGCTTTCCTTCAGCATGTTAAATTTTGTGGGGTCATTGTTAGCTAATTTCTGGAGGTTTCATAACTTTTTATTTCATCAAGATGTTTACACAGTAAGTTGTATCACTGTGAAACTTGGTTGCTGATTTCACTGAGATCAGCATGTGCATGTACACAGAGCTTATCTTCTTTAAGAACAGTAACCGAATATTTACTGAGCATATCCCACGTTAGAAATTGTTCATCTGTGGCATGAGCAGGCACTCACTTAATTCTCATGAGAATCTGATGAGTTCACATCCAGCCACTGAACAGGCTAGAACTCCAGTAAGAAAGTCCAATTTCAGACTTGAGACTCTTCAACTGTGGCTTCATTAGCTCTTTTATGGCTGCCTGGTGACGGGCTCATGCTGCCATCTTCAGTGCTCAGTCGGCTTGGGATGGCAATGTCCAGGCTTTCCCCTTCTTAGCCTGGATGACCCTGCCGTACTCGGTAAGCCTGGTACTCCAATCCTATTGGTCCCTGGAGTGCAGTACTCTGTTTCTTCCATTTTCTTGCTTCTCAACATTAGTTTCCTAAGTTATAACATGCTTGCATTCTCCAAAGTGGAGCTTTTTTTTTTTTTTTTTTTTTTCACTCTAGTGTCTCCAATACAACCTCCATTTTGGTGTCAGTGAGCATGGTTTAGGAGGCTTGGGAAGATTGCATGGCTTTTTCTATGAGACCTATTTTTACAGTAGGAGTCATCCAAAGCCAGACAGAGAACATGAACAAGACATGGAGGTGCATCCTATATTGCTGGTCGGCAGCTTGTAAGTCAAAATTTCACTGCAGTCTGCCATGCTCACAACCATGCATAGTAAGCCTAAAACGCAGAACGTTGTAGCAAAGTTGGTCAAAGGCCAAAATGAAATTGAGGGGATGGTAGAACAGTATGATGGCAGCGTCTTCCCAGAGTGCAAGAGCTCTAGAGCAGAAGCCTGCTTTCCTCACCCCTATGCCACTCTGTCCATGTTGCTCTAGGACAATCAGTTCCCTTCATCCTTCCTCTTGGTAAGTAGAGCTGGATTGATGCCACAGTGTCTCATGCACGCTAGGCAGCCCGTCTACAGCTGACCACTGTAACCACCTTTTAAAATTATTATTTATTTATTTTGTATATAGCTCAGGCAACTTGCCTAGAATAGTCTGAAACTCACTGTGTACCCCAGGCAGGTACTGAACTTGTAAACTTCCTGCCTCAGTCTCCCAAGGTGCTGGCATTGCAGGCTTCCATAACCAGGCCTGAGTCTTCGTGGCCACCTCTGTGTTCATTATTTCCATTTTGCTTTGTCAAGATTCATTTGAACAAAGAGCTGGGTGGTTGACCCAGTATCCAAATTCAATATGTGACATACTAGGAATTGACAAACTAATGTGCGACCTTCTACTTTTTTTTGTATATAGCCTGGAGAATGCCAGTTTTTAGCAGTAAAAATGATTTAAATAAGCCTAAAGAAGGAACTATTTTATAAAATGAAAATCATATGGAATTTGAGATTCTATAAAGAAAAAAATCATGAGAATAGATCTTGTCAGTTTATTTTACTGTAAATAAACACTAACTGCTTAGCAGACTGTGATTGGTTTTGATAGTAATTAAATAGGGAATAAAGAGTCTACATGGCCCCAAGTGGTCTAAAGTATTTTCCATGGCTCTGTACAAGTCACACTGTCTCTTCCTGGGTGGCACAAGCATGTCCTACTGCATTCCCTCTTTCTCTGAGCATTTTTGATTTGTATTACAAAAACTAACTGTTTTGTATGTGTGTGTGTGTATGCCCAGGACCATTTTAAAGTTTGAAGGGTTGTTTCATATATTTTACTTCTGACTTTGTATAGCCTTCAAAGTTCCACAAGGTTGAGAGGGAGACCTTGTGGAACATTTAGTTTTTGTCCTTTCCTAGCATGCATAGTTCTTAATGCGTGTTGATTGAAGGGGCAATCAACTTGGCCTACATTGGCGATGTTCAGTTGTTGTGGTAGTTTCTCCCTATATAGTGAATTCAGCGTTAGCTTGTGAGGATGGCTGGAGGGAAGTACGAGGGATAGAGGTCTTAAACTACACAAACACACTGCCCCAGAGATCTCAGAGTTAAGACTGGTGACAGGCTTGTTTATACCAAAGCCTCCGATTGCTTGCGAACAGCCATCTTCCTGTGGCTTACCAGTGCGAGCCTACCCTGATGTCATACACTCTTTTTCACTAATATCCCATCCAGAGGACCTATGTTCTCATTTGATGTTAATCAACTCTATAAGAGTTCTGATTCTAAATACAGTCAATGGAGCGAGAGCTCCAAAACTGGAATACAGAGAACATTATTCAGTTACAGCAAGTGTCAAAAGATAATTCCTTCGACTGCTCTCCATCAGATTATGATATGCTGGAGTAGAAATACACAGATGTGTAAGCACATTGCAGGAGTCTTACTGTCAGATTTAGCAATCATAGTCTGACATTAAATGCCAGACTCTTAATATTTCTTGTGCCGAATAGGGTAGGGCTAGGTTACTCAGCGCATTATTTTTTCCCATTTGTATCTTTAGATTGCGAAAGACATTGTGTCTCTCCAGACAAATCATGTAAAAGGGCAAGAGCCACTCTGAACACCTTAAAGGGGACCAGAAGATTATAAAATGTTAGTGTTTGCACACACCTTCAACTGCATTGAGCAATCTTTTCAGCGTCAGGCAGAAACTGGATGCAGAGACAATAGGAAGGAGAGCAGCATACAGTTATCACCAAGCAGCCTGCCTTTCATAGGGCCCCACTTTTATAGGACAACAATCTGAAGCTTTTAGTGATCACCCCTGAATGCATTCACACAGTACCATGATTTCCAGTAAATGCCTCAGGTCCCTGTGTACTTTGTCTTAAAGGATATATTCTGTTTAAAGGGCAGACTTAGTCTCTGACAGTATCATCAAGAAATTGGAAGTTATATAATTTTGTAGAAGATAATTACTTAAGATTTGAGGTAGAGACAAAAAAAAAAAAAAAAAAAAAAAAAAAAACAGAATTATTTTTAAGCCTAAACGTGAAAAAAAAATTGGCCTAATCTAAAGAACATATGGAAGACCACATTGGCAACTGCATGTTGCTAAAAAATCATCAAATCCTTCCTGAGTCTCTGTATTTTCCCACCACCTTGAAGCTGATTCCAGTCCCAGATATGTAAGTCTCACCATGAAGGTAGCTGAGGACGTGACTGTTCAACCTAAATCAGACAAGAAATATCTTAGTGTGGCCAACTTGACTTCTTGTCCCCTTCTTGTGCCCTAAATTTTTCTGTGAAGCCAGTCATAGCTTACAATGACAGCAAGTAGAGATGGGAGTTGTGGTGTGTGTGTGTATGTGTGTGTGTGTGTGTGTGTGTGTGTGTGTATGCATGGATGTGCACACACTGCGCTCATGCATCTGTGCATTTCTGTTGTTATTTGGGGGCATTACATTTAAGGTGACTTTGGCTTTGGGGGACCCCATCTCTATTAGTGGCAGCTGCATTTGAAATGATATACAGTCTTCTCCTGCAGAATCACAACTCCTTTATATCACACTATGTCAGCACCATCAGGCCTCCTTTTTAATCCTCTACCCAGTGAATCTCATAGAGTAGGGCTTTTGATTCTAGTATTTTTTTTTCTGTTCTTGGCACAGTAATATGACTATTTCCCTAGATTTCTTCCTTTAAAATTACTGGAAACCCTCAAACTCGAAGTTGTGTTTCTACGCACCATACATATCTGTTTTATTAAAGTGAAGTTTTATGCTTTTGTTATCACTTTAAAAACATAAAGGAAAAAATACTCTGAGCCAGTCTATTCTTTCATTTAATGAGAAAAAGCTATAAGCAGCAAGATTCCTTACATCAAGACTCATCAATGTGGCATAGTCAAACTGTAACGGGAAGGGGCACTTCAAAGGGGAATATGTCTTTTAAGGAGGGACAAGGAAATGACAGACTGAAACAGCTCTTGGGACATAGATATTATAATGTCTAAAGGATATTAACTGTGACACCAGTCAACTACAATCAATGACTAATTTTATTATATGGCCTTTGAAAATAACCGCTCTATCCCTAGCGATTACACAGTACTGTGGAGCTTGAACCTGACCTCTGCCGTCTGTGGAGGAGTTCTCTTGTTTCTGGTGTGTCCAGTGATAGCTATAGCTTTGACCTTACCTCTGGTGAGCTTTCATAAAGTGTTCTTAACCCTGCCCTGAAGTGCCTATGGCATAGTCGTTTTGAGGCAAATTAATGAACAAAACATTGCTAATAGAGATTAAATCTTACATGGCTCCTAAACCAAGAACCACAGAAAGGTCTATTTATGCACTTCCAGCTTGCTCACCTTTTTCCTTGAGGGAAAAGAAAGTTTGGTATTTTACTTAAAAGACCATGCGGGGCCAAATATTGGCTCTACTATACATATATCTAACCAAATATTGTTAATGTGTTTGAGAGAGTTCTGCATACTAGATTCAGTGAGCACTTGCTTTCACTAAATGCTCAGGGCGAGTCAACTATAGTAATCTCTCCCTAACAAATCCATCCCAGAGGACTGTAAGGAATTCTCTTTATATCATCTCCCTATGATATTCTCTGAGTTTCCTTGAGGAAAGAAACATATACAAGAGAAAAAGCCACCCTAAAAGTCCAAGAATCTCGAAGGGATTGAAGCTAGGAGTGGCTGGCTACACAGGGTAGCTACTAAGCCATCCAAAACTGTGGAACACACTAAATCAACAGAATGAATGAGAAAACCAGGCAGGCAAAACATTCAGCAAGTCCAGTTAAAACCCCGGTTTAGTTTGATTTTTAAAAATTATATCTTTGTATAGCTTTTGGGAGAGATGCTTATTCAAAAAGCAAGATAAGAATATTATTTATTTATTTATTTATTTATACAAACAGACAGGGCTTTCTCTCCCGCCCAGGGTCCCATTCTGAGTGCTGGGGTGACAGATATACTCCACTGTACTCCATTTAGAGTTGATTATCCTCTTGACCTGTTAGAATATCATTATGGAGCACCCAGGCTTCAGCATCTATTGTCTATTAGAGCCTGTATCAGCGCTACTGACTGGCACGGTACCCATTACCCCAGTCAACAAAATGCTAACTCGTTCTACCCTGTAATTAGGACACCAACTATTTAGACTAATTAATAAATATTTTAATTGATTCAACCTCAGTGATATTCTTTACAGTCAATTTTTTACTGTCATTTTTCTGAGATTATAAAGCTGAACTACTCAACAAATCAGAAGCAGTTTATTATTGGTAAATTTAGTACAGTGGATGTGAGTACTTCCTAGTGTGAGAAAAGCAGAGGCATTTGTAGGCAACGAGTGGAAACCAATTGATTGTGGATTGTGGTTCACCTGGGTCTGGTGTTGTCCCACCATGGGATGCATTTGAGTTAATTCATTAATTGAAAAAGAATTGTTGCAGTTCCCGAGAGGAACCAGAGCTCTATCCACGGGTGCTGCAAGTTTCCATGTGTCAGATTAGAAGAGAAAATCTGCTATTTGTACTAGTTTCCATTCTTGTACAATTGTTGTCCTGAGAATGGATTCATGTTGTGCCTTTTTCATTTCTTTGCCACGTTTTTTGTCCTAAGAACACGATATAGGAATCTCAATGGCTGGTATTATCTATGAAAGACAGTAAACTATTCTGCTTTAACCTTTTATAGACTCATTTTGATTGACTGGCTATTCTAGCTTTCTCCTAAGTTCTCAATGCAGTTAAAAGAAGAGAGAGAAATGGCTGCCCAATCAGGTAGGGGAACATTAGAAAGGTCAAAGGCATAGCCCTTGCTGCCAGCATTCACAGCATGGATGAAACATTTTTTTTTTTAAAGAAAAAAAAACTTATTCTTGTGACAAAGATTGCAATAAGAATAGAAAGTGTCAGATCAAGAATCTATTCATGGGATGATTGCAGTGGGGATGGAAACAGTGCCCACTTTAGCCTTTCTCTTCATAATCATGCTGAAGTCACCTCATGGGGTGCTGCTGGGAAGCCAAACTGAAATCGGGAGACAAAAATCAAAAGGAATGGTGAGAAATAATGTAAGAAGAATCAACATTTAAGTGACCACCCAAGGTATCGCTTGTCTCAATTACAGAAAGGAGAATGGCTTTCCTAAAGGTCTGGTGAGATCCATCTGCAGATAAACCACCTCATGGAGTTAAACAGGACTTGTTATTTTCTACCTACATTGCCTAAAAATATCCAACTGTGAACCTTCCTCTATTATGTATATCACGAAACGCGATTCTGAATAGCTGTTAAGTAGGAAGTAGGTCATTAAAAACTACAACACACAGAGATTTGATTATTTTCTCCTGTGATCACAAATGGAAAAATTATCTAACTTTTTTTTAGATTCCTTCTAGCATAAGACCCTAAGCTGAGATAGTTAATATGCTTAAATATTGTCAAATAAGGCTTATTTGAGTATTTTATTAAAAAAAAACTAATTTTAAGAAGTTATATTAAGCCTCTAAACTTTAAAGTGAATTTCAAAGAATCCAATACCTGACACTGTAAGATTATTCTTAAAATAGTGATGTATTTGGAAAATTAAGTAATATTTCAAGACTGCTTTGTATCCACTGGAAAAAAATACAACCAAATGCTAAAAGAAAAACTTGTTTCTAAGTACTCTAACTTGGCAATTTGTATCCCTAAATCTTTCATGTTTATTTCATATTTCCAGCCACAGGAGAGGCCCTGGGGTCCTTCAGTGATAGGCCTTCTCAGGGATTCTTTGACATAGAACTATAAAGTTTTCAAAAATATAAAGAAAAAGAATTATATATGATCGTATTTATCTTATATACATACTTGTATTTATGTGTTCAAAATAATATATCTGTACATATTGTAATATGAATAATGACTTCTTGGTCTGACATTTTGCATTCTTATTGTAACTTTGTCAACAAAGTGTTCCTGCCCTAACGGGTAATCAAGAGTATCTGTGACCTTTAAAGTTCTGAAGATAAATATCTAAGATTAAAGAAAAATAATTCTAAAGGTACATTTCTACTAGAGAGCAAAAAAAAAAAAATTTCATTTACAACCTTTAGTCATTCCATTTCATTTCTCCAGAAAACCTGGGGTTCTTTTCTCATTTCATGAAAAACTCTCAAATCTCCAAATCTCCAGGCTAAACAAAGAGAAGGTTCTGGGTCTTGTTTCTTCATCCACTGCCCCCCCCCCCCCCCCATCATTCTCCAGTCTCCTGAAGCCTACTTACTAGCCTGGATCTTGCTACTCTCCTGTGACTGGCTTTGGAACCTCCTATCTCCACCTCCCAGGTGTTGGGTTCCAGCACTTCACAGCCAACTCTCCTTTAGAAGATAGTTCTTTGTGTGGCAGTTAAAGCTTGGCCTTTCCAGAGAAGAGACAACATCTTATTGTTTCCCAGTATTGACTGAAATCTTAGGGTAGTCTGCACTCTTTATATCTGTATGTGTTACACCTGTGTTTAGCCATCTCCGAAGGCTCACACAAGTCATACATCCAAATGAGGAGCTTTCCAGGGAGATCTGCTAGAAAGCTAGAAGCCAACATAGTGCTTTTGTCAATCATTTTAAGGTGAGCATAGGGAAACTCCATTGGGAAATGGTGGTGGGCAGCAGCTACCACTCAGAGAAAACACCCATGGTGAAATTTGGCATTCGTTTGGAATTTTAGACTTTGGGGAGGGCTTTTTTCATCAGTGGCTTCCTGTTCCCATTAGGATAACCCCAGCAGTCTACAAAAGAGCCTGAGACCTCAGATGTCCAGCCTGATGAAAATGCAAGTACAGCCACCACCCACCACCCACCACCCACCACCCACCACCCACCACCCATCACGACCCACCCACCCACCACCCATCACCTACCACCCACCACCCACCACCCGTCCCCCACCACCCCAACCACCTAGAACATCTTCAGAGCACTGACAAAGCTCTACAACTACAAGAAAGTCTGTTTCTATTAGAAACATGTGTCCTGGCTGTCATTCATGTTCTATGGTCTGAGCTGCAAATGGGTTTCAAAGGAGGACATAGTCACCCTGCTTGAAGATGCCCAGGTATGAAGGACTGTGGATTGAGAAGCTGGGCATGCCAAGATGCCATATTTCCTATGTAGGGCAGCAGACATAGTCAAGGTGTCTTATGAGAGTTGTTTTGGGGTAGATTTTAATTTGGGATGCCGCACTAAGACAATTTTTAAAGGAGATTTTATTTCTTAAGGTTATGTTGGACTTGTACTAGAAGCACCTGAACCTCTCTCAGAATTAATGCATCCCTGAAGCCTGACCTATGATTTGGTTAGGGACTGTACTTTCTTCTCCAGCAGGTCTTGTCTCTACTGTACGCTCAATCTGGAGCTGCTGAATAACAGGGAAATGAAAAGGGCCTTCATTCATCATCCGAATTCTTTCTAGTCTACAAAAGGGAAACAATACTCTTCTCTGAGCCTTATTAACTCTTGAAGAGAACAGTTGCATTCTGAACTTGTGTCCTAAAAGTGTGCCCATTTCAACTTTGTTGTACAGAACCCAAATATTGAGCACATTGGTTGTGTGGGTAGGGTGTACGGTCTGGGTAGCCTTCGATCTATGCAGAAGTGGACATACCCATATCCTCAGTGAGAAATAGAAACTGCTTGAAAGGCGATTTAATATTATTGGAATTTCTTGGTTAATTGAGGGTCAAAAAAATATTCAGATCCTTAAAAGCCAGCATGAATTATTGTTATAAATTGTGTGCATGTGTTTGCAAGTTTGTGTGTACACACATGCATGAGTGTATATGGACATGTGTGTGCATGCATACACAGGCCAGATATTTTTGTTTTGTTTGTTTGTTTTGTTTTGTTTGAAATGTGGTCTCTCTGTGTAGGCCTGGTTTTCCTGGAACTCAATTTGTAGACCAGGCTGCCTTGATGCTGCGATTAAAGACATGTATTGTCACCACCTGCCAGAGGCCAGATCCTAATACCAAATGTCTTTCTGAGTCACCCTCAACCTTCCTTTTTAAGACATGGTCTCTCACAGAAATTAGACCTTATTGATTCAGGTGGGCTAGCTGGCCAGTCAGTCTCAGGGAGTTTTTGGCTACACACACACACACACACACACACACACACACACACACACACACACAGACACATATACACACACACATACACACACACACATACACACACATACACATACACACACACATACACACACATACACACACACATACACATACACACATACACACACACATACACACACACATACACACACATACACACACACATACACACACACATACACATACACATACAATACACACACATACACACACACACATACACACACACATACACATACACATACACACACACATACACACACACACACACACACACACACACAGAGGGGGGCAGGGATTATAGATGCACACTGCCACGCTTGACTGCACATATGTATTCTGGGGTATCTAACTCATACTTTATGGCAAACACTTTACTGACTGAGCCGTCTCCATAGCCTCTGTTGTAAACGTTTAGAGAACATACCTTTCTAAAATTTTGGTTACAAGATCATGCTTAAATTTTCACCTAATGATAGAATATTCACACTCACCTTTGTTTTCCTCAATTGCACAGATGGTTTTCAAACTACAGTGTCAAAGAATGTGCTTCATGGGGGCAGCTTTGCAGTACAGTATAATTAATTCATTATAGATGCAGGGGCAATCTGTATAGTTCAGATTAGCCTCAAACTGATAACCATCCTGCCTCAGCCTCCACCATCCTAGACCCACCATTATCTTTCACCATATTTGGTCAGTTTATTTTTCTTGAAGAATCATTATTTTCTTATTAAAATGTAAAACCATGCTTTCCTCATGAAACCGTATATCAGTGAATACTGTAAACTCTTAATAGTGACAACCACAGTCAACATAGCCATGGCCAAGATGCCATGCTTCATGGGAGGGGAGGAGGAAGGGTAGATGAAGGCTTGAGAAATATAGAACTAGTGATAAATTAATTGGCCTGCTATTTCTCTTCATACAGAGCAATATTAAATATCAATCCTTCATAGCAAGGAAAATAGATATGTTTCCTACTATTGCCTATTTTCTTCAACTTGAAGAATGGACTTATTTTCTCAACAAGGTGGTGGGAGGTGGCCCTCTTCAGATTAAGTCTTGGATTTTCTGGGAGGAAAGATAAGCAACAATCAAACTTGTGTGACATGACTGGTGCTCAGGGACTGCAGAGTCTGCTCATTGACTCATGGTGGGTAATGGGAATTATCTATTCTTCTAGAAAACACATCTTAACCTTTGGTAGTTCTTGTTGTTACAGTTACAGGTTTTTTTTTTTCATATCACACTCAAAACTTCTCTTGCCATGTCTAATTCTTTCATGATTTCCGAAAATCGTCAAATAAACTGACATTCAAATAGAGACTTTGTATTTGTTCATGATGGCTTTACAAAGCCAACATTGCATATTTCTTCTGCTGTTTTTCCCCAGTGAAGGCAGAGACATGTTTCTATCTGTCTTCAGATGCCCTCTGGACAGCCATTGTCCTTCCTAATGTGCTTGGGGCAGATCTAGAATATAAGGGTAAATGCCGTCTATATAATGAAGAGCATAGTGAAGATCTTTCGTCGACAACATACATGCACTTCTGATAGCTCAGTGTTTGTTCATGGGTTCCCTGTGATTTAAATCCCCAAGTGTTTTGTGCTCAGAATTCCCAATGAGCCAGCACTGCTCCCATTTATGCTGTCACAAGCAAAGAAGAGGTCATGATTAGATTGACAACACTGTCAATATTTTCAAATGCTGGCTAAAGGAAATATTTGGTAACTTTATCTGACTAGTATGGTTTCTTGTTAGACAAAAGAAACATTTGAAAGTCTACATAAAATATATGTTCTGACGTGTGGTGTGTGCCGAGACAGGCGCAGACCTTCAGCTTGTAGGCAGCTGAGAACTGAAAAGTCTAGAAGCTCCATAAGAGGGCACCAGGGTAGAACCAAGGCTGATAAAGCAAAGTGAGTGACTGAGCCAACAGGCTGCTTTTCGTAACTGTTACTTCTGGTTATATTGTAAGTACTCAAGTAAGCTCTTTCAATGGTAAAAGGTAGAGTGATGTTTCTTTAAGGTACAAGAGTAGAATTATTCTTCTGTCTTCTAGAGACAGGAGGACCAAGTAGCAGAAAAAGTTGCGGTCAACCTAGGGGTACAGGAAACCACAGAGGGAACTGTTGCTTTATCTTGCTCCCTGCTGATTCTTCCTCTTCTACCAGGGAGTGGGGGGCCCATGTGGGAAGGGGGCTTCCTGTCAGATAAGTGGGAGAGGTGTTTAGATGATGCACAAAGTCCTGTGAGTTTGGAATCCGCCTTGAAGGAAAGAAGATGTGAAGAGGTATTGACTTGGACTCCCAGTACTGTTATCAGTGGCAGAAAGGGAAAAGCAGCACACTTGCATGAAAGTCTGCAATTACTGAGGGCAGAGGATGCTGGGATTCTCATCGTCTGGCCTGGGAGATCTCAGTGCTTCTTATATTAATCATCATAAGGTACCACAGTACCCAACTAATGCTAGTAACTACAATCTGACCCTGTGGGCTTGGCCTCTGCATGCACTTGGTCAGCTCTTTTAACTCCACGCTGGTTTCTTAACAAGCTAGGCAACTTTCATCAGTTGCCCTTTGTCATAGTTGGAATTGAAATAACTCCAATGGGTCAGTTAAGGCTGCAGCTAAAGGGGGCTGTGGGAAGTGGTGAGGCCCAGTGTAAGCAGTTGGGTCTTTAGGGGGTGGGCCCTAAGAGGTTACTGGATTTCCAAGCTCCTCCTCTCTTTCTCTCCTTTTATTGATCAGCCAGCATGGGGCTCTTCTGCCAGGGCTACCTCATGAAGTTTTGCTTCCCCACAGGTTCACAGCAATGCACCCCAAAGAACATGGCCTTAAACCTGTGATACCTTGAGCAAGACATTTTTTTTTCCTTCTTTGAACTTGCTCATCTTAGACATTTCATGTCAGAGATGAAGCTAGCATATGCCTTAAGCATGCATGTCTTTAATATAAAACCAGATTAACATTGGGATCATATGTGTGTGTGTGTGTGTGTCCTCATATAGATTCAGAAAAATCCTGCAATGATTACCATTTTGTTATTATTTTTTATAATGTAGATCAGATCCAGATCCTCACACTGACTAAACATATGTCCTATCATTAATATACACCTCAGATCCCCTGACATTATAATGAAGAACCAGCTCCATCAGGTTATTTTGAGGACTAAATGAACCTGGACATGTGTGTTAGTGGTCCTGGTTATTTCTTTGGATGTTCCCTTACAGTGCTATATATCTTCAAAGTTACAGCACTGTTCAGACATTGTAGTTATTATGTGTTATAAGTATATTGTTAAGAAGCTACAATGTGTGCAAAACAATGTGTGAACAAGTTGGCTGGGACTGAAAGCTCTGAGTTATTAAGCAAAACTCCATGTGTCTGCTGAAATGTTCTTCAAATAATAAATCCAGGACACCATATCTGACCTTGGACCTAGGGGAAAGAGTTAGTACTCCAAGAGGCTACAACACAGTGACTGTCTGTCATGTGCCAATAATCATTTCACTTACTTTCAATACAAGTCTATGAAGCCCAATTACCGTTTTCCATTTCAAGAAGAAGTTATGGCTTGGAGTGCTTAGTATACTGGACAGGATATGAGAGAAGTTGGAAATCAAGATGGATTCTAAATGCACAGGACACTGTGACAAGCCTCATCCCTCCATCATTGGGGGAACAGGGGTGGATATTATCATATTTTCTTGTGTACGTATATGAAATCCTCAAAAATAATATTTCATTATATATAATATATATATATATACATATATATACTTCTTAAGATTTTATATATTATATATATTCCATATACAGGTTATATATTGAGTATTAAGATACACATATTATATATACACACACATACACAAACACATATTTAAAGTAATGGTGGGAGACTTTTACTACCTAGTGGCAGAATACTTCACTTTCAAGTATTTATAATTTTTAAGAGGATTGAAAGTTCACAGAGCTAGTAGAGTTCTAAGATTCTGAAGGCTGTAGAGGAAATTGGACCTAATATTTGACCATCTACTAACAAATATATTCTACTAGTGATGCAGTAGCACAGTAAGATGTAATATATTAAATCATATATATAGCATATACTGCCATTTGTCTTTGGAAGAGCTTGGCCAAGCTTTCACCAGGTTCAAGATTTGGACAGTTTTCTTTTTTTTTTTTTTTGCATACAAATGAACTCATCTTCTCTTATGTAAAATTAGACATGCTCTACAGTTTAAACAGGAAGTGGCTGGAAAGAATGGAGTATGTGCAGAGGTTCCAAGGAGACTAAGTTGCTTCTTTATCATCTGTATGTTGTAGGAATTATCTGACAAAGAGGTGTTCCTGGGGATGTAGCAATGTGACACTGAACGGTGTGATGCCCAGCCCCTCATGGGAGCTCTGACTTGTAAGCATTCTTTTGGGGAGGCAGGTCTGCTCCCTAAAACTTCCAATGAACTGTCACCTTTCAGAATCAGACCTACATAAACTTAAAAGGAGATAAGTGAGTTCACAAAATTGTCTTCTGACCTCTCCAAGTGCACGTGACATGTATAGTCATACATGCACAGTAACAGTAATAAAAAATAATGATGATGATATGAAAAAATGAAGTAATCTGGTCAGTTTCAGTGACTTTCTGAAGCCTCTGAGTTGTTTATTTCCTGGATTTAAGGAGAATCTCCACAGGATAGGATGTCTCCTCTATCTTTAGAACAGCCTACTGTTTCACCTCCTTTCTATTCTTTGTTTTAAGAAGCTTCCCTCCAGATGGAAGATTTTGATCTCAGAGGAAACTGTCACACAAAAGCATCACAGTCTATGCGTAGACTTTAATGTGATTTTGTCTGGTATATCCACTGGAGGAACAGTGTGCTTGAATAGCCGTGGAAAACTGGAGGCCCCCTCCGTTCCATTCTTTTCTCATTGACTTCGTGACCTCTGTATGAAGCACCCGCTGAGCTTTACCACCTGGGGAAGGACCCAAGGCTTCTGTTGTTCTTCCCAGACTCGCAAATCAAACTCCTTGCTTGCAACCGTCCTGTGCATATCATTGGCACAAACGATTGGGATAGTCATTCCAGAATGTTCTCCAGAAGATCTAAGGGTAGGTGCAGAAATTAAACACAGGCTCCCAAGTTCCTGCGGTCTTGTTGCCTACTTAATAGTCTCTCTGTCCAACTTGACTTCTCCTTTTTCTTTCCCTGTGAGAGAGTTTCTAGATTGGGTTACTTGACTTAGGAAGAATCACCACAAATACGAGTGGTTCTATTCCATGGGCTAGAGTCTGGGGCTGAATTAAAAGGAGAATGGGAGGTAAGTACTGATATGCATCATTCTCCAGTTTTAAACTGTGTGCAGTGTGGCCAACTGCCTCAGACTCATCCCAGCTTGATAGATGACCTTCAAACTGTGTGCCAAAGGAAACTCCTTCTTGCTGAAGTTGCTTTTGTCAGAGTGTGTTGTCAGAGCAATGGGAAAAGTAACTAATGTGTTTTGATATTTCTTAAAAGGCTAACCTGAAAATATATTTGCAAGTATCACAGCTATTCTACCCAGAGCCATTTTACTCATGAGAAAGAAAAGAATATGTTCATGCAGGAGCCTGAAAGTGAAACTGTAGAAGAACTTTTCTTTAGATCCTCAAACCGGAAGTGACCTCCTTTCTACAACCCAACTTTGTTGGACTCACTGTTCCCTTACTGATGCTAAAGAAAAGCACACAGACCATTCTTGCATGTAGAGAATACTTACCGTGGTGGGGAAGTTAAGAACGGTGGCAAAGAAGCGAGGAAAGCAGCAAGTTTACCAAGCCCTGTGGCATTCGATGTACTTCTGTAAGTGCTGGCTGGCACTGCATGCTGATCGTCTCTCACCTCCCATTATTTCTTAGGAGGCTTCCCGGAAGTCCTCTTTCAGAGTATTATTCCTGACCCTTTACATGAGGCTCAAAGTTATTAAGCAAATATATTTCCATATTTGTCTTGAGTTGGTTGGCTCAACCACTGAACACATTTCAACTGGATACACTCAATCTCAAATAGTTCGCATGTACAAATAGCTATACAACTTCTACTTTTCTAAATGGACTATGTAGCTTTTTTGTTGCATTATAGGGGCAATAACTATTATTAAAATTGGAAAAATTAAGCCTATACTATTAATTATATTTCCAATCGCTGTGGCCAAACACCTGAGTTTTAAAGTACTCTGCAACACAGCTCAGGACATGACCAGCGAGTCTGTGAAGTGTTCCATTATGAGGATTTACTATTAAATTAACATCTTTGTTATTGCACAATAAATTCATTCCAGTTGTTCAGTCTGAGACTAATTCAAGGAAAACTTCGTTTACCATCAGATACATAGCTGATACTGAGTTTTAGACAAGTACCTGGAAGCAGAATTTCTTGGTCCAATAGCACATTTCTCTACAACCTGCTGCGCATAGTCCCTAAGAGCTCCATCACCTCAATGTTGCTGACATGGCTCTGCTTGCCTCTCATGGGCCTGTCTTACACTTCTCAATGTGAATCTAATCAGCAGACAAGACCAGGAGGTTGTCAGGCAATAGCTTCTGTTTTCCCATCTTGAGGGGTTCGTTCTTTTGGGTTTTTATTTCTCTACACTTGGAAAAATAATTGCAAATACCTAATGTCTTATATGAAGTCTACCAAGTTGTCCAAGATCTAACATGGTAAGTAGCTATTAGGAAAGATACACAGACCAAGATGCAAGAGGAACACAGTACTAGGAAATCAGTCAAGACTCTGCACAAGTGTTTCAAAGTTCCCACTGGCTTCATTTCTCTGTCCAAGGATCCAACTCAAAATCCCACATTATATTTAGCTACTTACTTGTCCCTAATCTGGAAGAGTTTGATGCTCTGTCTTCGTCTTTCACTAAGATACTGTGTGTGCTTATTTGTTTATTGTACTGAGTTGAACCCTGGGCACAGAGCATGTTAAATACATATTCTGCCACTGAGGTAGGCACCAATTTCCCTCAATGGCTATCCATAATACTGGCCTACTGGCCCTAGTGTTTTTCAGAATGATCTCTGTTAAAGTTTTAAACTATTTCCTTATCATTCTGAACAGGCCATATATTTTTAGCTGGAAGAGGGCAGAAAGGACATTGACCCCTTCTCTAAGCATCTTATCAGATGTCACATGGCACCAATACCACTCATTAATGGTAATGTCAACTTGAATTGTTTGTTTAAGGTAGTGTCAGCCAGTCTTCTCCACTGGAAACCTCGTTTGTACTTTCTAACTGATATGTTTCTTTTGAGGAGACTTTCAGCTCTGTGTGTGGTGTGTGCTTTATTGTGGGTTTATGACTCACACACAAGGCTATGTTATTCATCTAAATGACTGACATACATACTGGCAGCAAATACTTCTTATTGACATGTTCACCTGGTCACAAAGGCTTTACAGACAACTTTTTCAGACCAGCTCATGTTTTTCTTCAAGCAAGATCTCCCTATTACTTCTCATGCAAGCATTTTGTGGGAGCTGACTCATTGCTGTTCTATTTTATGTCCATCTCATTCTGTATCAGGGCTGTGTCTAATACTGCAGCCTGCTCTTCTGCCTGCTAGTTTTTCAAGTTCTGGTTTTTCTTAGGCTTCTGTGCCACACATTCCTATCGAGAATGGAAGTTAACCAAGGACAGGGACCTTATACCTTGTGCTAGTTCAAGGCTAATACTTCTGAGAAGACATCAGTTCTTGGTTTATTTCTGCACATGCCTTACATGTGAAAGCTTCTCAAATTACCCTCTGTTTATTGGCTGAGAGAATAAACGTTTGGGTGGTGTTTGCATGGTGAGAAAGACAGTCGTTCTGCTCCAGGGACTATGGCAGACACTCTTGGGCTGTTAGCCCAGCTGCTATTTCCAACTTCTTTCCAGCCAGCTTCAAGTTCGTGTTGGGTGTGTAATGTAGGCAGATGGGAAATCATGCATGTGGTTCTGGAAAAGCTCGAGGCATTGTGATTTATTTTCTCCAGTTCACCCTCTTGGATGGACAGGTGAGGACTAGGTGACAACAGCATTTTTTTAAAGGAGAAGAGAAGATAAAAGCAACGATATTGGTCTTCACATCTTTAATGTGAAGAAACCAAACAAGGAACCATCTGTTTGGAACATGTTGCTACTGAAGAACCGCACAGTGGTCTAAGCCGTGTGGCTAGGTTTCCTTCTACAGTATTAATAAAAATATTCCTGGCTTATGTCTCAATACATGAGAGAAACAGCCCTTGCTGTCTGGTCAGTTTTGAAGAGCTTCACTTACAAGGAGATGTGGTCATTTTCACAAGAGGAGAAACAACCTCGGTTACTCAAAGAGAAGTCAGAGCTCCCTGGCACGGTGCTGTTCTGGATATGTTTTGCCATTAGTTACAGGATGAGCAAAGTAAAGGATGCTCCTTTCTAAGCTGGGATGATAGAGAAAATGGTGGGCAGCTAACGGAGGAACCATACATCAGCATTAGACTTATGAAAGGTGGAAGCAGGAAGCCCAGTTCATCTCACCACAGAGAACTGCGGGCTTGTGTGACACAAGTGCTGCATGAGGAAACACACTACAGTGAAAAAGCAGCTGGAGAGGCCACTGGGGTGTCATGGAGCCCAGAGCAGAACAGTAAAGAGGAACTGAGGATGGCCTTAGGACTTACTTCTATTGGCTCCTAGCTGATTAACTTGTCCAGTTTATGTCAATCCCAAAACTCGGCTTTTTCATTGTGGGGTAATGTGTGATTATTGCTTTTTGCATGGCATACACCCCAAGAGAAACAGGAACAAATATTTAAGTGGGAAATAGTGAGTCGTGAAAAATATTTGATAATATGAAGCTGTAGTTTGACCCGAGGACAATTGTCGTACTCCATATTCCACAAAACTGTAGGTAAAAATTGTACTTCTTTACTCTTTCTTTCTTTCTTTTTTTCTTTCTTTCTTTTTTTTACACTACTGGGAAATTGGAAAACAAGTGCTCTATCAATGCTGAAAACCAGTCTCTGTTCTCTTTTTTTCTTGAGACAGTGTCACACCAAGTTAGTGGGCTGGTATTGCACTCACTCCATAGCCCAGGCTAGTGAGAGCTGCAAATGTTCCTGCCTTGGCCTCAGCAGCAGCTGGAGCTGTGGCCCTGCATCCCCAGACCCTGATGGAAGAAAATTCAGGTAGACTGGATGGGCAGTTTCTAATGTGGGACAAAGCATCTAGTTCAAGGCCACCTGTGTGCCTGGAGCTATGAATATTGTTCTCTTGGCTTGTTTCTTGGAGCCTGTGGCTGAAAGGTTAGCTCTCATAATCTTAGCACTTTCAGAACCCAAGTCTACAAGCCAGTGGTTGTTGGTTAAAGTCCCCTGTCAGTCTTTCCACCATTGTTAATTGGGGAACCATTAGGAGCTATTTTTGGGTTCCAACACGTTTACCAGCGGTGGTGACTACTCAAAGCCAAAGTCATTCAGCCAACAGCACTAAAAATACCCTTGGTTTTAGCCAGTTAATTTTCTATTTTCACAATTAGTGGCTCTGCCTGGAAATGGCCTGCCAGGATGCAAATCTCCTCCTGGTGCTGATGGAAATCTGAGAATGTGCTAAACCGTGGAAGGCTTAAGAGCAACATTATTCATTCACTATTTGAAATATTTAAACAAATGGAAATCAAAAAAAGAGATGAAATCTCATTATAAGAAATGAATGGCTGCTTTCTGCTCTCTCTACAATACAGTCTCGACGCCATTTACATGCCATTTGTAATATTAATATTATCGGCATGAAATAAATCACATCCTTCACTTTTACATTTTTAATTACATTTTACTGCATTTGTTCTTTTGTTTATAGTTAACTAATAAAATATTTATTACATCTTACATATATGATGGCGTTTCTGTATTTTAATCAGATTTTACACATAATCTTTTCTCCCTCTTTTAGTATCTTTTTTATGACCCTACACACCACGGGATGTTGTTTGGTGGAGAACCTCATTATTTTTTAATGCATGGCTATTTATTAATGTATTGTGTATATAACACACTATGCATTTCTTTGAATTGATGAATACATTTACATCCACTTGAGAATGAAAATTCCCCTAAGGGCCAATCTCACATTTCTCTGGCTGTGCTGCCAGAAGCTGGGTCCTGATTGTTTTTCCTGTTTTGTTGAGGAGTGAAAAGAAAAAAAAAAAAAAAAAAAAAAAAAAAGAGAGAGAGAGAGAGAGAAATACTAGATTTGGGAGTGAGGTGGGAGTGGGGATATAGTGAATCTTGTTTTTAATTTTATTTTCATAAAAACCTTTCTTCTGGGGTCAAGAAATTAAGGCCTCATTGCAAAAAAAAATCTTAAGAGCATGCAAATTAATTTACTTTTTGTGAAATCTTATATGAAATATGCATTATTGTTGAGCACTTGATCTGGCATGGCTTGAGCGAGTTATCTGCGTTTGTGTTTATTTAATGTCTCCCTCTCCTGTTCTACCTTATTGAACTTAAACATTAATTGAAGTATCAGGGAAATGCTCAGTTAACTATGATAGTATGTATGGCCAGACTTACTTTCACAGCTGTAGCAAACATGACTTAGTCTCCCTCAAAAACTCATTACAAATCACTCTAGTTGCCCAGAAGAAAAGGCAAGGCCTATATTAGGCTTCAGACTAAGCAAGAGACTAAACAGTCACTCTCTCCTCTCCTCCTTTCTCCCTCTCCCCCCTCTGAAATATGAGAGGAGACACTTGCATATGTAGAGTAGTTCTGAGGTATGCGGGGGTGGGTCCACGTCAAGCATCATAATAGACATCTTCTCCAGGTTATTACCGTTCTTTCGGGATATTTATCTTGGTTCTTTTTGGACCAGCACAGAACAGTAGTTACTATCTTTGGCTGGGAACACAGTGAGCATGAGCATGTTGTAGCTGGAAGCAAGGGGGAGGGAGATGAAAGTCACCCAGCAGTGAGTTCGCTCTCTTCTGCTGTTTTCTGAGGGCATTGCTTTGGAGGCCACAGAGGGGAAATCTGGTGTAGTTAAGCAAATCTCCCTCCACTGCGTTCTCCTGGCAACCATTGAAACTTTGCTGGATGCCATCACTGACAGCACACATAATACTGTTGGAAGCACTTCCAGGCTTTTTGTATTTCAAATGGTCTGTTAGTAAAAAGTCACATGATATGAACAGGGTTCTGAGTACGACTTAGTCACCTCTAACTTCAAATATGCAAATGGTGACTATGTATGCATCGAATTCAATATGAAGTGTTTCCCAAGATAGGCTGTTCTAGATTAAGTGTCCCCATCTTGTTGTAGGGAGTCACAAAGCACACTCAGTAACATCTACTGGGTGGCTAGGCTCCTGTGTGTGTGTTGTTGTAGTATGGATAGTGAGCAGACATTTGAGAAACAGTTGAGCCTTTTTTAAAAAATTAATTTATTCTTGTTACATCTCAATGGTTATCCCATCCCTTGTATCCTCCCATTCTTCCCTCCCTCCCATTCTCCCCTTATTTCCCTCCCCTATGACTGTTCCTGAGGGGGATTACCTCCCCCTGTATATGCTCATAGGATATCAAGTCTCTTCTTGGTAGCCTGCTGACCTTCCTCTGAGTGCCACCAGGTCCCCCCCTCCAGGGGACATGGTCAAATGTGAGGCACCAGAGTACGTGAGAAAGTCATATCCCACTCTCCGCTCAACTGTGGAGAATGTTCTGACCCAGAAGATGCTCCAGCACACAACAAGATTTTTTTTTTGTTGTTCATAGCTACAATGCTTTTGCACAAGCAGCTGATAAAGTTGCTCTTAGGTGTCTGACAACATCCTTGATGCCTCCTCTCTCCCAGATGTGTCCCATGGCCTGCCAGTGACATATTTCTGAATATAGCTATGAATGTGGCTCAACATACAGCCATAGCTATTCCATGTCAGAATGTCAGAACATTGAATCCTTCAGCAGGAAAGCTATGAGAACATGGAGAGGGGAGGCAGTTCTCAAGTGAAGGATATGAAAGCATGGTTGAAGATAAACGTACATAATTTTTGAAATAACTTAAGAGTTTGGTTGTGGGCCAAAGGATCTGTTCAGACTGACTTATATTATCAAAGCCTGTTTTCTGATCTATATAGAGGTAGTGATGATGAAGACTCAAGAGGAGTTAGCCATCAGCCACACCCTAGGGATTTACCTGAGCACCAATCCTGTCTCTTACTTCTTCGTTATTTACATTTGTCGTCTCTTTCCTTTTATGCAGTCTCTCAAATTTTGTTTTGTTCTGTTTATTTGTTTAAACAAGGTCAAAGTACCTTCTAGCCTCCCATTCATCTCTTTTTTATCAAGTAGACCGTAAATACAGGGCTCTCAGAGAAAACAGGTCTGAGTGGAAATTTCTTCATGTTATCTGTTTTCTTTAATTCTAAAGCAAACATTTGACTGTTTAGTTTAATATCAAAGTCTAGTCTTAGAGTCACATGCACTCTACTCTGCAGTGTTTCCACCATTGGGTGGCTCATCTCTTTACTCTGTCCTGTAAAGCCTAAACTTGCTGTTTACTTTCCCTTTCTCTCTGTGGGTAGGATGAGGCCATTGCAGGACTTCCTTCCTGGTTAGGCCCTTTTATAACTGTATGCCTTGTGCTGTGGCCTTGTTTCAAGGTATTTCCTGACTGAGAAAGTAGCCTAACTGCCACCTTATTGTTGCTCAACTATTGTTTTCTCCTAGTTTGCAAGTTTGTGCTTGACATATGGCTGCAGCTGGTTGATAGATGTCTACACCTAGACTAATACATTTGTCTATTTATAATGTGCTTGTCTGCACCCCCCAATCAAAAGAACAAAACACATTAATGAGTATTAGGCCTATAGTATCATTCATGAGAAGCAAGAGTGCTAACATTTAGCCTCAGCTCTAGCTCATGAGTGTTCTTAATACAAGTCAGAACATGTTCTGAGATTGGAGTCATGTGAAGTGAATTCTGAGTGCTTCTAAGAAGACTCCAAGAAAACAAGAGTCTTAGGGCCTCAGTTTCTTCAAAAACACATTTTTTTTTCTTAGAATGTGCTCTTGTGACTGTCCCAGGTGTAGCAGATAGGTGACAGTTTGCTGTAGATTACTCATCACAATTGACTATTGTTATTTGTTTATGCCTTTGTGGAAAAACATGTTTTTGCCAGGTGTGATTTGCCTGCCATCTGCAGCTTGCCATTGTGATTATACAGTATACTCATGTGACTTTTTTTACCATCAGAGTTAAATTGTCTGATGCTCTGAATAAAGTTGGCTATCGACTGAAACTTTAGTCGCCTTCATTTTTAGGTCCCATTCTCTCAGGCCCCACTGCCATTTAGTGTGGTAAACAAATACAGACACTGGTAATGTTGCCAACTGCCTCTAAATGAATGGGATGGATAATGGTTCAGCTAAGTGTATAACCTGATATCATGTAGTATTAATTTATAGTATAATTTATTAATTGGGATTTTGCATTTCAAGTCATTGTGCACCTAGGTAACTACTTCTGTACCTACTACTCAGGAGGACAAACAGCTTTCAGACTCATGAGCAAGCCCCGGGTCCTTCGTCTCTAGGGAAGATAGCAATAGTGCGTTAAAGAGGCCACTAAGAACATGTTTATAGCCACTGTAGGATGGTTTTTTTCCTTAGGAACTTATCTAATTTTTGATTGACTTTCTTTCATACTTTATAAGGAGTATGGGAGCAGACATTATGGTGTTTCCGTTAAGACTCTCCCAGACAACCTAAAAGCAAATGATTTCATACTCTAGTTCATTGTTAACAAGAGTGAGAAGTTTTGTTTGGTGAATTCCTTTTCTAAGGAACATGCAAAAAAACTCAAACAACTGACCTGTCTTTTAAAGTCACTGCTGACCAATTTGCTAGACTCCATTAACCTGGTTGATGTAGGGTTTGTGTAGGCACTACAAGTTGGCATACATTCCATCCTGAGGGATATTTTGTTATCTACCCCCTCTCCAGTTTCTTTTCTTTTTTCTTTCCTTCTTCTTCTTCTTCTTCTTCTTCTTCTTCTTCTTCTTCTCTCTCTCTCTCTCTCTCTCTCTCTCTCTCTCTCTCTCTCTCTCTCTCTCTCTCTCTCTCTCTCCTTCTCTCCCTCTGAGACAGAAACTCACTCTAGTGGAGGCCACCCTGGAAGTCACCATGTAGCTCAGGCTGGCCTTGAAGACTTTGGCAATTCTCCTGCCTCAGCCCCTTATACTCCTTCCCTTTAGTTGTACATAAGATTAATGTTCTATACCAATGAATGAACATTCTAGAACTTCTGGTTCTCATCTTTTTTCTTTACTTGCTCACCCATTTGTCAAAAGGTGAAGATTAAAATGCTAAGATTCAAAAATTAAAGAGCTTCACTATATCCCGGAAACAAATGAACAAACAACACAAAATACTTGTAACAAGAGCTAGTTATGCTTTCTAGAAGAGTCAAACACATGTTATTTCTTTGAAACAGGGTTATAAAAAATGGGTTATCTTTTCAGTTCCACTGACTATCAGTATAATGCGAATTAGACAGGACTAAACCTAGTCACTGAATCCATTTGTTGCACTGACCCATGAAGAAAAGTCATCAATTTAACATGTTTCTGGTGTACTATAACTTGAAATATTTGCTTCCTTTTATTCTATTTATAATTATATCAAGTCATTCTATTAATTTGTTATTAGTCTGTAAATAGTATTGTTATACAAAAGTGGAGTATGACATTAAATATTTAAAAGAAATACCAAAATTTTGATTCTAAACAAAACCTTTAAAATTCTTATTGGAAATACAAAAATGCTGAAAGATATAAGGGAGAAAATTAAAGGAATTTTTTTTTAGTGATTTCAATTTTTAGGACACAATGAATTAACTGTTTACATGCAATCTTTAGATTACACCTTGGGAAATACATGTATTTGCTGCTAAAATTAGATATGATTCATGACAAAAAATGAAAATGCAATTTGCTCTAACAGAAATGACATAATTCAGTGTATCTTTTTATCCCAAGTACCTTGCAAATTTATTTGTGTCCAAAGTTATCAGGCAAATAAACAAATATGCTGATCTGATTGGGGAAAGACACAGTTACTTTTTACTCCCATGGTTTGCTAGAAAGTTCTAGAACACAGACTCATGTCATTTTCTGATGAGAAGCTGCAGGGTCTGCTGAGTGAAAACCCCACTGTGGTCAAGGGTGGAGAACTTTTCCTATGTATCTGAAGTTCAGGATTTTGGGGTGTTCTTCTCATGCCTGACTTCTCTTCCTGTAGACCAGAAGAATAACAGCTATAATGTGTAGTCAAAGTCTAGCCTCTTAGTAATTCTTACTTGGTGCTATTAACTACTCATTTGAATTTCTGCCTTTTGAAATATCTTTATACACTATATTGTTTAAAATAATTTATATTAATTAAAATTAATATTTACTCTCAATAACAACTCACATTCATCATTAAAATACCTATATTAGAATTGCATATTTTAAAATATTAATTCTATATTATATAATTATATTAATACACTATGTGAAAACTCAATATCATATAAATTACATACTGTAGATCATATAATCATATCATGTGTACTTAAAACTTACATGCATAAATTTTAATATACAGATTGTATTATGTTTGAAGGAAAAAAAACCCTGCAGTTTAATGATATAAGTTTAAAGTGTATCATATGCATTAATTACTTAAACAAATATGGAACAGAATTAACATTATACATAGCATAAGACTATATTTTTATGGTTGACTCAAGGATAACTAAAAATAGAAATAGAGGGCTGCAGGCAATTAAAATGTGTGTGTTCCAGCATAGACAGAGATAGATACAGCGATGCACACACACAGGTGCAGAGGCACCATCAGTGGAGGCTGGAATCACTCAGAAATTATCTCCTGACTTTTCTCTGACTCATCTCCATGCACTCATTTTCCCTTCCAAAGTCATGTTAGACTCCTTGACTGTCATTCCGCTCCACCAGGTCTTCTCTAGCCACAGAGCCTTTGTACTTGCTCCTTTCCACTGTCTCCTGCACTTCTTATGTAGTTAGTTGTATAGTACCTATGGCCCTCCACAAGAACTTAACCCACATGAATGTAAGGACTTTCTTTCAGCTGCGTCCTTACTGTACCCACAGAGATTAAACAGCAGCACATTACATGTGCCCATCAACATTTGTTATGTGGATGAATTAATTTTAGTGCATTGCTAATAAATAATTTCTTGAGGAGTAGAGTGAAAAACTAAGTATCTCTGTATAATTTCATTTTACAAGCATCACCTTCCTTGCAGGAGCACCAAGGTCTCCTGATCAGTTTTTTACACTCTGGCCCCTCCCCGTAGTCTGGTTTCCTCTCTTGTGTTGTACACTGTGAAATGATGACTCATCTCAGAGAAGTAGACAATGACACTCCTCCACCTGCTGCTTGCTGGTGAGTCACGGAGAAATGACTGTACAAATATAAGTTACTTGGAGGCTGTCTCAGTTGCCTTACCCAATTGTCACTCAGTTGAGCCCACGTAAGTATAAAGTTCTAAGTCAGCTCTATCATGAAAGAAAGTGAAATAAAGGTGTAGTGAGTGTTTTGGTGTGTTAAAAAAACCCAGTTATGTTATATAAACTTTTTTTTTAATCCCAGGTGTGGGATATGGGGTTGCTTCAGATTGTCCACTGGGATAGACTATTTGCCTCAAGCATGCTCTGGCAGGGGCGTGATTCTGCCAGCTGAAGATAGTTTAATTCTGGGAACTCTAGACAAGGTTTAAAAAGACCGGAGGCCAAAGAGAAGCAGTATATCTGTTCCTCCTGCTGGTTCCTGTTCCAGCTGTTGCTGATTTGTCAAGTGCTTGAGAGAAAAAAAAAAGAGCCAAGAAGTTGGAGATATCCTGAGAAGATGAAGATTGGACTTGCCCCAAGGAACCCAATGTCCCTAATTATCAGAAAGTAGTCTAAAAAGTTCTCAACTTACTCTCTCCCTCCTACCTTCAGTCTTTCCTACCTGGTGTCAGGGTATTGGAAGGGATTGGGGTAGAGAAAGGTGTTAGACATAGGAACTCAAGTAATATATATAAAACAAACATGCCAACATAGAGGCCTGCCTTGTCCAGTTCTAGCCCAGCCAACTGGCTCATCTTTGTCTCCAACTTATTTCTTACATCTTAGGGACACACACACACACACACACACACACACACACACACACACACACACATGAAAAACATACTAATTTTCCTCTCATGCATTGCACTTTAGAATCTAATCAGGTAAAGGACATGGAATTAGAACTGCGCCAGATGACTCATGACAAGCTGATCCTTGAAAGCCTTGTTAAAAGAGAAATATTTGAGAAGATTTTGTATGTGTATAACATAACATTAAATGAATATCATATCTAGCATGAACTTGTTAGTTAAAGCTCCATTTAAAAAGTGCAGTTAACCAATGTTACTGTTGTATGCTGTGTCTGAAATGGTAAGCACTGCTTTTACATAAAGTCTTAGAGCATTCTGATCAGGGCAAGGCTGACTTCAGATGTTTTAATATTCTCCTCTACTTAACAGATTTTTGAAAGTCAAGTGTATCAGTTAAGTTTTATATTTCCATAAAAGTATAAAGAAAAAAAATGCCTCATCTAACAATTTAAGTGCACACTCTTTTTTATTTTTTTATTTTTATTTTTTTGGAGGTGAATTTTTAACATACATCTTTGCAGATATCTATGTCTCGCATAACAAAAAGACCATGTTGCGGTCTGCATTTCACCATTTGAAGAACTGCAGAGGTAATCAGAAATCTCTTGAGAACTTTTTTTTTTTTTTTTTTTTTTCACCTTTTCTTCATTGTTTTTATTTCCATTTGCAGGTCTGGAATAATTTTTATTTTTTTCAACAGCTTGTTTTTTCCTGGCTTTCTTTATTTATTTATTTTTTTTTTATTAATTTATTCTTGTTACATCTCAATGTTTATCCCATCCCTTGTATCCTCCCATTCCTCCCCCCCCCCATTTTCCCATTATTCCCCTCCCCTATGACTGTTCCTGAGGGGGATTACGTCCCCATATATATTCTCATAGGGTATCAAGTCTCTTCTTGGCTACTTGCTGTCCTTCCTCTGAGTGCCACCAGGTCTCCCCCTCCAGGGGACATGGTCAAATGTGAGGCACCAGAGTATGTGAGAAAGTCGTATCACACTCTCCACTCAACTGTGGAGAATATTCTGACCATTGGCTAGATCTGGGAAGGGGTTTAAAGTTTACCTCCTGTATTGTCCTTGGCTGGTGCCTTAGTTTGAGCGGGACCCCTGGGCCCAAATCTGCCTATCATATTGTTCTACTTGTAGATTTCTAGGACCCTCTGGATCCTTTTATTTTGCTGTTCTCCCATGCGTCTCTCATTTAGAGTCCCAATAGGATGCCTTCCCCTCTGTCCCAGTTTCCTGGTAAGTGAAGGCTTTCGTGGGACATGCCCCTTGGGCTAGTATGCAGATATAAGTGAGTATATACCATTTGATTCTTTCTGCTTCTGGGTTAACTCACTCATTATGATCATTTTTTTTCCTGTGGACTTGGCCTCCTAAGCAGAAGCCCGGACAGACGGATCTTGCTGTTTGGAAGAACAGAGGGTGAAATAACCAGAACACAGATCATGGGGCCAGAGGAGGGAATTCTTCCCATGCAGGTGTGCTAATCTGTGCAGATTGTTTTGAAGAGGCAGTTCTAGTAAGATGTCTAGGACCCAGAATATAGAATTCAGACCCAATGGAGCTGAGGTGAGGTAGAGATGTGTGATGCCATTAGTTCTGAAGGAGAGTTTGGGCTGCAAGAGCTAACCTCCATAATGCTCCCTGCACCAGAGTTTTCTAATTTATTGTTTAAATTGAGTCATGTTGTATAATTCAGTTATGAAAGTCACATACACATTTAAAATATAGGAATATTGAAAATGACAGGTGCCTACCTCACAGATATTAAATAAGAGCTGAAAGAATCCATCAATAAGAAATTGCCTAACCAAGTAGGGAAACAGGAATTACTTGCTTTGGGAAGATCTCATACATTTTAACATTCAACTGTGTTTACACAAGCTAATTTATTTTGTTCTTCTAGTGCATTCATTTAACCAGTGTTTACAACATGCAGACCACTTGAGACTCAATATGGAATGGGAGATTAAAATTTGAAATTTGTTTCAGTAAGCGCACGAACACTTAATCATTGCATAGACATCTAATATTGATTTAATGAAAGATATTTGGGGATAAGATGTTAAGGCAAATATAAAAACGAGGCTTAAACACTTGTTTCTGAGAACAAATCAATGAAATATTTACACCTATTTTAAGATTCTTCATAATGACTTCCTTTCTGGTCCTGAATCACACTTTACCAATATAATAAATTCAACTTTATCATTTTTGTGTGTGAGTAGTGCTGAGGTTAGGGGAGAACATGGATGTCCTGTTCTATAATTTTCTGCGTTATTCTTTTGGCCTCTCACTGAACCTGGAGCTAGGCTGGCAGCCAGCAGACCTCCGTCAACTTCGTTCGCACCTCCCCTCCCTAAACCCAGCACTGGGGTGGCATATTTTCTTTATGTGTATTATGGATATTTGAACCCAGATCCTTGTGCTTGAATAGTAAATGATCTTATCTACCTAGCCATCGCCAGATTCTCAATTGCCATACTTCTCATAACACACAGTGCTTAATCACTAATTGTACCTTAGTGATAGTGATTCCTACATTTCAGGGGGAAACTGGAAGACTTCCTGTTAGAGAGAGTATCTTGGTCAGTATTCTAATACTGTGAAGGTACCCCATGACCAAGCAACTCCTTCAAAAGGAAGAGTTTAAGTGGAGCTGGCTTACAGTTTCCAAGGCTTGGGACATTATCATCATGGTAGGGACCATGGCAACATGCAAGCAGGTGCTAGAACAGTAGCTGAGAACTGCATCCTGATTCACAGGCAGAAAGGGAGACTGGGCCTGGCATGGGCTTTTGAAAGCTCAAAGTCCACCCTCTGGGACACTCTTCCTCCAGCAAGGCCATGCCTTCCAATCCTTTTAATCTTCCCAAAGCGTTCCATTCCCTAATAAGGAATCATTCAAATATATGAGCCTATGGGAGCCATTCTTATTCAATCTGCCATAGAAAGGGCTTGAAATCAAGGAAGCAAAGGCAGGAGTATGAAACCATCATGAGCTATAGAATGAGTCTGAGGACAGCCCAAATTGCACAGGATGATCCTGTCTGAAGTGTGTGTGTGTGTGTGTGTGTGTGTGTGTGTGTGTGTGTGTGTGTGTGTGTGTGTGTGTGTGTGTGTGTGTGTGTGTGTGTGTTCTAGATGGATTAGAATCCTCCATTAACTTTTTCAATGACTACAGATTCAAGGTTCCTGTCTGTGTTCTAGTTGTGATGGTGGTTGGTTTAGGCACAAGGTAATGATTCAGTCAGAGCACTGGAGAAAGCTGGAGATTTAGGTTTTGCCTTTTTAGAAAATAATTATGTTAATTTTCATTGGATTTGGGTAGCAAAATGTAACCACAATGGTACAAAATGAAAGTGTACCCATGAAGGAAAGCAGTATTAATGATGAACATACCACATATTAGAGAACTGAGTCCAGGTCAAAATATCTAAGCTGAACTCACATTGTCCTGAAGCCAATTTTGCCTTTGGATTTTCTTTTTTCAGTGATAATGCCTAGTTTTATGTATCCTATAGTCAATTTGGGGAGGTTTTGTTTTGGTTTTATTTTGGTCAATTAATTTGTTCCTAATGATGGAATAATTTTATTATGGTCATGTTGTTATTTTATAGGAGACTCAGAAACATAAAACCTAATATAAAAATCTAGGACCTGGTCCAAGTTGTGACAACATTCCCAGTTCTACTTTTTTTCACAGCTCCAAGGAAGATGAGAGCTGTCATACTCCAAAATAGAGTTTGATGTTCCTGTGAGCTACTAGCACACTGCATCTGGCAATGACTGAAATGTGGGCCTCCTCCTACTGCGCTCTCAGCAAAGCCATGCTATGCTATGTATGACACAGCATGGTCCAGTGTAAGAGCATTTTTATAACTTATATGGGAACATCTGCCAACCAAAAGGAAGTTAGTTGAACCATTGTAACGTCTCATAAATGAGACAGCCTCTGTTCCCTGTCTCTGTTTTTTTTTTTTTTTTCTTTCAAAGGCAAAGAGTTAACAAATTTCAAAATCCTACATTCTTTACCCTATTTTAAGGATTATGCAGCTGAAATTCTGTATACCCCAGTATTGCACAAGCCATTTTAGAACACCCCACCCTAAAACTTCAGTTTGTGACCAAGTAGATAGGGATAATTTCTCTTCATTGTGGGACTGCATTTTTAAATCCCTTTTTGTGCCTAAAGCTAGTCATAGAACACAGCTGTCTTGTTCCAGGGAGACACAAGAAGGGAGCTCTTCTAACAGAAAGTCTAAGGCTCTGCATCTCTTAGCATGAAGGCTACAAGCACTGAAGCACCAAGCATGTACAAAAGAGGGTAACCTGACTTCCCCAAATAAGAGAAAAGACCACCCCTGCCGCCTGTGTATCATGTGCTTCTTCTGTTTCTTAATCTCTTCCCCTCTCACTTCATCCTGACAACTAGAACCTCGGGAGGACATGCCTAGAACTTGTGCTCTCATACACAGGTAGGCACACATATGCATGGTGCACACATCTCTCCTTTCACTGTTCTCTTTGGACCAGCTTCTGCATGTGATCTTTCTACCTGGGACTGCTCAGGAGCTTTCAACCAGAACCAGGGTTGGTGTATATTGATGCAACGAAAAAGCACAAATCCCATTTCTTCCTTTGGTTGGGAAGAGAAGAGAAGACCAGAGTTGGCTGCTAAAATGTATTAGTCTGTTATTAGTTAATAAAATATGTCCATGTTTACTGTTATTTGGGACAATATGTTGTGCTGTACCAAATATTTTGTAGTAATTCCAGGCTGCCAAGAAAAAGAAAGACCCAAAGAATATTTTTAGTGTGATTTTAGACTCTGTGAAATTAACTCCTTGTTACATTCTAGTTAGAACAATACAGCCTCAGGGCTTTTCTAAAAGCAGCATATAAATGTACCTTTGAGCCTCCAGGAGCCTATGGGAGGCCAGTTATGGCCATTATGATTCCCATTTTGGGTGATATTCTGGGAGACCTTTGCAAGCTACAACCACTTGCATCCACTCATATTCCTGTGTGTTAGCACTCCACAGGAAACAAACTTTGTCCCTATTGTGGGGGAAGAGTTTATTCCTGTTTGTATTTTCAGAGTTCTCAGACATGAGAGCATCTTCCAGGAAAAGTGTCATGGCCACCCTGCCTAGGAAATATCGGGAAACATTCTCCCTCACCATCTGATTTTCCTACAGTTCATTAAAAGAATTATACAGATTTAAAAAGACTTTTATTTTTTAAGACATATTTTTTTATTTTTTCTATTTTTTTTAAGCTTACAACCAAACTCAGGACCTTGCACTTGCTAGGCAAATGCTCTGCCACTGAACTAAACCTCAAACCCAAGAAACATTTTTTTTTTTTTTTTTTTTTTTAGGAAGGACATCATCATGTAGAACTGGCTGGTCTCCTCACAGAGATCTGCCTCCCAAGGGCTGGGATTAAAGGTTGGGGCCATCATTCCTAGCTTCTTTTAAATATATATGCACAAACATATTCTCTGCAAAGCAGTGACTATCAGGTGAGAGACTTCATGACACAGACAGTCTATGGGAGGTTTGGTGGTGTTTAAAGTAAGTCATTAGAAGGGCTATCCTAGTGTTGTAGTTTTCTCTTCTTTTCTCATCCTATGCTTTGTCTGTCTTTCTGTTTCTTCTTTTATTACACATAATAATAGTATGAAATAATTCAGTGAGAAGCAGAGACATGTATGCAGATATAGTATTTTCTGTGAGTGCTAGAGAGTGCATAACTATTGTATATTCCAGCAAAGCAGACTCCTTAAAACCACTCTGAAGGCTGCTTGTTAGTGATTTGTAAATATTTTTCTATGTTAAATATGCCTTGTCATCTGTGATTTTGAGAAAACATTTACTCTTCTAGAATGTATCATCCAAGAGTTGTAACAAACACACACTGGATTGAATTTCATGAATTCTTTCAAAATCTCCCTAGCTGAAGTAAGAAGAGAAAAACTCATTAGCTTTATTACTTTCTTGCTTTTTTTGTCATTCAGCAACATTGAGCTGAAATGTGTATGCTGCTCTTGGGGAGTAAGAAAGGCAAAATAAGTAGATGAGAGAAAGATGAATGAATGATATAGAGATAGATAAATAGGTGATTGACAGACAGATAAATAGATAGAAGATAGATGATAGATAAATGATTGAGAAATGTGACATACGAATGAATAAATGAATAAATAAATAATAAAGAAGCATGTTGTTCCCCACCTTTCAGAAAGAAAGCACAATGGCTGGGATTCACTCCCTTGTCTTCAACAATTATCTAATGAGACAGCAATTTGTTCATTCTTCCCAGGTTCTTCTCAAGCTCAAGTCTTGAATCCAACTTGACATTTTCCACAGTGCTCTCCTGCTCCCCAGACATGTCCTCTTCCCAGATTCCCTCATCTGGCAGCTGACCCTTAACAACTGGCATTCGTCCCAGTTAACCCAGTGCTGAATCAATTGCTCTTAATTCTCAGTTTCTCTGCTTTTCCTGGGCCTTTTTGTAAGCCTCCTACTGCATTCTCTCTCTCTCTCTCTCTCTCTCTCTCTCTCTCTCTCTCTCTCTCTCTCTCTCTCTCTCTCTCTCTCTCTCTCTCTCTCTCTCTCTCTCTCTCTCTCTCTCTCTGTCTCTCTCTGTCTCTCTCTCTGTCTCTCTGTCTCTGTCTCTCTCTCTGGCTTCAGGCTGCATTACATTCTTGTTTAGCCACACTCTCCATCTATTCGAAGACCCATTTCACATATCTGAAAGTTCAGTATTCCTTGCCACTTGCCATGAGAGATGCTAGGCCAAACATGGAAGTAGCCTGTTCTCCAAAGCATGCTACCACATGCACCCCAGCAGCCTGGGGGGAACTCATGCAAGGCTTGAGTTACTCCAACAGAGCCAGGCTGCTATGTAGAAGAAACACCCGCCTGTGAACTCCTGCCTCCTGCACTCTCTTAAATATTTCATCCATTGTCTTCCTGTACGCCCTGCCTCTTGCACCATTCTGCATCCTCCTTCTTTCTCTTTTCTATATTTCAAACAGGGAGAGGGAGTGTCCATCCACATTTATCCACCTCATGTGCTAGCTTGTTATGGCCATAGTCTGGGGCAAGCTGATATTGAACACAAAGTGTTCCACATCCTCATGTATTAACAGAGGCTATAATAATAGAATTATGATTAAAATGTGATTTATAAGTCAGGTGTGGTATGGTATAAGCCTATACACCTGTTATCCTAACACCAGGCAGATTAGGTAGAAAGGTTTTGAGGTTTAGGTTAGCTTGGGCTATATAATGAGCCTCAGTAGGCTAGAGCAGGAAGATTGTTAACTTTAGGCTAGCCTGGACTACACAGCAAGACCTCGCCTCAAGGAAAACAAGCAAGCAAACCAACCCCAAAGTTGAAAATGTGATTTATGAAGAATCAATATTTTAAAACCTGTTAGGATGCAATCCCTGGGATTTATAAGTTTTAAGTTGATACATTAAAATTTTATCAATTTTGTCTGACTTCAAGAAACTCTTAAATATCCTCAAATGTCTAATAAACTTGTGTATCATTTACTTAATAACTCAGTTGCTAGCTTTTGAAACTTAAGCAATCGTGACTATTCTCAGGAATAATTTGGGTTTATAATATTTCCTTTTATGCTGCCTTGCAATATACAGACTTTAAACATATTGTCCTTTCTTTAGCTGATAATGATTCATCCTTCTCCTCCCACCTCCCATCCTGTGGTCTGCAGTATGGCTACCCCCAGGGCTCCTAACTGTCAAGTGTTTGCTCTATTGATTTAGACAAATTTTAAAGACAAATTTTATTGTGCGTATTTAACATATACATCATACATTGGGATTTATTAAGACAATAGAAATGTGACTATATGAAAGCCAATTGATGTGTCCATTTTACAGTTACAGCCTTGTATTTCTGGATCTCAGATATCTTAGTTAAGGTTTCTATTGTTACAACAAAACAGCATGACCAAAAAGCAAGTTGGGGAAAAAAAAGGCTTATTCAGCTTACGCTTCCATATTGCTATTCATCACCAATAGAAGTCAAGACAGGAACTCAAACAAGGCGGGAGCCTAGAGGCAAAGCTAATGCAGAGATCATGGAGGGGTGCTGCTCTTCAGCTTGCTCTCGTGGCTTGCCTAGCCTTACTCGTAGAACCCAGGACATCCAGCTCAGGGATGGTCCCACCCATTATGGGTTGGGCCTTCCCCCATCAATCACTAATTAATAAAATGCCTTACAGGTGGATCTGATGGAGGTGTCTTTTCAAATAACTCTTGTTTGTGAGTCAAGTTGCCATAAAATGAGCAAGCACATCAGCCCATAGTTGCTCATCAAAAGTCCTACATGTAACAATCTGTCAGTAACTATAGTGTTCTTGTAGCACATTCACATCTAGACCATTTCTTGTCACATATCTGCGACTTTACACATTTTGTGCTATGTCTTTCCATTAAACCCCATCCTCTGACTGAATAACCAATGTCTATTTTTTTTTTAAATTGTATATTTGTGTTTTTAGAGGAATTCTTCTTAAGTGAAAAAATGCTGAGTGTGTACTTAGGTTGTTTCCATTATTAGGCTATCATGAATAATTTTGTGAGAAACATGGGAATTCACTTAGTTACGAGACTTGTGTCTTTGCCTTAGTGCTCACAGTTTATCTACACATAACAGTATCAATTCCTTTGACAAGCCTTCCGGGCTGAGTATCCTTTTGCAAAGAGGAGTGGACAGTGATTGTAGTGACCTGCATTAAGACAAAATCATCTCCTATTTTTTTTTTTCATTTTCTTTACCTTCTGCCAGTATAGTTTAAGGGGCTTCTATGCATTCTTGATTTATTTGACCACCAATCTCTTCTGTCTTGGACCTCTTTCTTTAACTTTTCAGGTACATTAATTTTAGTACTCAAGTTTCCCAGACAGTACTCCCCTCCAATATTCATTCTTCCACTGGATACATTTATTTTTTGTTGATTTCTACTTGTTTCTCGTCAGTGTGATAGCTGCAGGGTATAATGCCTTTGAAGCGATGCTCATAAACTAACATCTGGTTACTTAGAACAACGTTACAAACAAGGACTTAGCAAAGCAAAGAAGAGGTTCTGACTTGGAAAGAAAGCCAGGCACATGAAGGTGGCATGTTGACAGTGTTAAAGTCATTTTTACATAACTGTGTTTGTTTCTCAGTTTCTCTCTTGATCCAGTTATCAGACAAATAATTGAGACTCAATTATATTATTTTTAAATTTTTCACAGCACAAGAACTGAGCAGTTGTTACTTTATTTTAACACTCTGAGCTGATTTGGCTTCCTCCCAGCATACAACCCAGAGATGCTTGCACTTTGCATCTTTCCTGATCCATACCCTCTCTCCTGGTCCCCTGGACATCTGTCTGTGACTGAATCCCCCACTTTCTCCTCTAACTCCTCCTCCCATGGCTGGCAGGTAATCCAGCCTTATTCTCTTCCCTGCCCTGTAATTAGTTGTAAGCTGATTTACCAGCATATCAGGGGACAATTTAGGGACAGTGTGTACACAACATTGAGACAGGAGATTCTCAGAACAAGGATTGTAATGATATAGAGGGGGTACAGAAATCAGCCTTTGAATTACACAATAACCGTTTTCCTACAGGATACAGTCTGAAGAGGTTTATGCTGTAGCAAGGAAATAATGTAGAGGTGATGCACAGCCACGTTCACTGAGAGGACAAGAAGTTGCATGTGGCACCCAGGGTTCACAGGAAGAAGTGAATTTTGATACTTAAGGAGGTTGACACAAGAAGCCATAAGGGCCAGGTATAGCTTACATAGCAGAAGGAATTGGTCCACAACACTGAAAGATCATAAGCAGAATGTATGCAATAGAATCTGAAATCAGACAACATAGTTGCAACAGCAACGCTCTGGGGAACCTCAGAATATGAGAGGTAGGAGAGAGCTGGAAGACATAAGAAATTAATCAGTTTTGAACAACTGATCAAATGTTCACAGTGTTTGTGAAAGACAAACAGGAATCAACCCACCTCTTCACACAGTGCCAGTGCCACATTACCATGTGACCCCAACATGGCTTGCCCAATGACCATGTGATTCTGCCCTGTATCATGCATTCTCCCTGGCTGGAAAATCCTGTTTTTCTCTTGGTCCGTGTCTATGTTTCACATTGTCCGGAGTCTTGCCACTTTGCTCAGTGCAATACAAACATTCTGTCCCTGATCGGGATTGAGGAGGAAGCATGTGTGACATATGGGCATTAAATTTCCATTGAGATCCAGGGATTTGAGACGCAATTTAGATTTTTGGATGGGATTGCACTTTTTTGAAATGTACAAGCAGATTTGTGTCCCTTCAAATATCCTATTATGTTTGTTGCTGTTTTTAATTTGCAAGGTTACATTTTCAGAGGCGGTTTTATCCAGGGACTTGCCTGAAATTCTGGTAATTGATTTCAGATGAAGAGTGAGACCCACATCAATGTGGCCGAGTGAAATATAGTACAAGAACCATTCAGTGGTGTTTTCAACTAAGACATTTCATTCAAGCAGCAAGCCGCAGCACACAGCTAACTTTAAAGAAACAAAACACTGTTTAGAGCAACATTTTAAAAACATTCCTCCCCCCGACACACAACATAATATTTGTACTAATTATTTGGGAATTTTATACAATGTACCAGATCTCTTCCCATCCGCCCCATCCACATCCCCCCGCCCCCGTACCCTCCTACACTTGTTCTCCACCCTCAACAAAAAAAAAAAAAAAAAAAAAAAAAAAAAAAAAAAAATCCTCACAAAGTCCACTTTATTTTGCCCATATATTCCCTGGAGCATGGTAAGTGGCCAGCCCCTTAACGAAAATTGAGTCCTTCCCCCCAGCTCCTGCCATAAGCCATCAACTGGGAAGAGCTTTAGCATCTGTATCACAAATTTAAAGGATTCTCTTTGACAGCTTCCTCCTTGAACTTTTTTTGGGGGGGAGAGAAGGTGTTGGGGGGCAGAATGAGTTGTCACAAAAGCCTTCACTGTCTCTTATTCTCAGTTATGAGTGTGCAGGCAACGATACCACTGCAGGGGTGAGGGATACCCCTCCCATAGCAGCCAGCAGCAGTAGAATCATGGTAGCGTCACATGGTTTGTGGTGGCAGCCCAAACTGTGGACATGGATATGATCTCTGGCTGCAGCTTGGATCGTGTACATCAACCTGGTCCTTGCAGGCAGCGGCATGGACCACGGACATCAACATGGCTTCCAACAACAGGACCAATCATTGGACGTCAACACGGCCTCTGTTCACCTCTTGCCCTCAGAGTCAGCCATTGACCTACCATGTTTGCGGCCTGCTGGCAGCGCCATGGCTCTGTACTCTCATCCTGCCTCAGGACGAACAGTGAAAGGGGCAGCTCCACACTTCTGGGTGCTGGCCTGTGGACTAGTGGTAGTGCTGGCAACAGGGCAAGGTGGGCCCAGAAGTGGCCTGAGCCACACACAGCCCAAAGACTGGCCCTCCGCAGAAATGAGGTGCTCCTTTGTCTGCTGTGGCCGAGCTCTCATACCTGTTGCCATTGCCTTATCTCTAGCTCCGTTCCGCTCCTCTCTACTCGTGCTGTTCTGTTCAGCCATCGTTTCCTCCCAATTCCATCAAAGCACTTATTAAAATCATTTTTCTATAAGAGCTACCCGATTTGAAATGTTCCAGAGATACTTCATGGTGTGCAGGCTCATCCTCCACAATGCATCTCCCCTTGAAGGCTCCGTGGATCTCTTACGCTCTTCGGAGAGGCACCACATTGCCGCAGACTTTGGTGGTTTCCACCATCTTGACTCTCTTCCCTCCTGAAAACTTAAATCACTGTCTCATGCTTTGTTGTGAAAATCGATAAAGTGATAGTACTTTGTTATTGTTATTATTTTAATTTAAATATCTTTTTGTATTCATTTATTTATTTGCTCTCTCTCTCTCTCTCTCTCTCTCTCTCTCTCTCGCTCTCTCTCTGTGTGTGTGTGTGTGTGTGTGTGTGTGTGTATGTGTGTGGTTGGATTGGTGACTGTGCATGAATGTGCCACAGGGAGCATGTGGAGGTCAGAGGATAGCATGCAAGACTTACGTTTCTCCCATGTAGGTCCCGTTGACTGAACTTGGTCCCTTAGGCTTGGCTGCATATATAACCTTGCTGCTGATCATTTGTTGGCCTTATTGACTCTTGGTTATGTGTGGGGTAGAATATGGTCTACATGGTTTATTTAAATCTCACAAGGAAAGTGGAAGCAGATATTATTTTCTTTGTACTTCTCAAGAGAACAGAGATCACTAGAGCCGAAGCTCACATGCCCAAGGTTGAGATCTCTGGACTTTCGAAAGGCAAAGCTTGACTCCAGGTCTACACAGCTCACAACTGTCATCCCATTGCTCCAGAACTTGCTGACTATCTCTACATACACACTGCCTCAGGTGTAGTCCTGAGAGCACTTCAAGATGCGGAACATCAGCTCTCTTGCTCCTGGATCTTTAGGAAATCTGAGTCCAACTGGTTTGTGGGTCAGGTCATAGATAGGCAGGCTTAAATAGAGAAATCCTGTTTTGTGTTTGTAACTTTCCATGTGTGGACTTCCCTTTCTGTTTCCCTTGTGACAAGCAGAGAGGGAAGGAAATCCCACCCAAGGCTTGTTTCAAGCCAGGTTGTAGAAGAATTTTTACAGGAGGAAGTTAAAACACTTAACCCTGGGTATCATTCCTATGGCTGTGTTTCAGTAGGGGTGGGTTGGAGACCGAGATGTTCATTTGTTACAGTCGTCACTCATCTAATCCTGACATTGGTGCCACAGGGACAGACTTGGAAATGCATGGCTTTGCCTCCCCAACAGTGCTCGCTCCAAAGAAAGGCGATGAGCTTCATGAGTAGATTCTTGCAATTTTGTAGTCACATTTAAGAAATAGCATCTATAAAGATAAAACTGGACCCAGTGAGTAGAGTGTCCATAGCCAAGTCTGAGAAACTGAGTTTGATTCCCCAGGACTCTCACAGTGTAAGGGGAGAATTAAGTTGTCTTCCAACCTCTACTCATATGCTAGAGCACACACTTGCATGCATGTATACCTACACAAATCAAAAGATATAACCAAAACTTTGAATGTAAAATGACTTTTATTTAAAATTGATCTCATTATACAGATTATTGAGTTCTGTTGTGGGCTTTTCCCCCCTTTTCATACCAAGCTGCATCTAAAGCACATTGCCATTTCTCCCAGACACCTTGCCAGAGCTCACTAGCCACATGTGGCAGGTGGCCGCTATGAAGGACAGTGCAGGTCTAGAACCAGAGGGCAGGAAGTCAATGAGTAGCTCTCAGCTGAGGGCCAGTTGAGTGTCCACCAGTGGCTATAAATGAACTGCTGTTCTCAGACCTGTCCCACTGCATAGGTCTCAGGATGAAAGCAAGTCACATGGAATACAGATGACTAGAATGAAGACAATGCAGAAAGGATGTGACAGTACAAAGCAGGAAAGGGCTTTGGGGTAAGTTGAGGCATTGTCCTACTTTAGAGGCCATCTCTCAGGGTCCAGGGTGCAGGGCTGGGCAGTGGTGGTGGCAGGCATGCATGAGCTAAGGGCCTATTTACCTGCACCAAGGGTGCTTGGAAAGATCCCATCAGAATTCCATCACTAAGATAATGTGATCCAGATGCTGTGGGGAGCACAGCACGGGCACATCCATGGATAACTGGACAGTGTTTTATCATATGGCTTATGCTAGTGTGGTCATTGCTTTTTGAAATGGTTAGTGCCCTTGGTTCAGCTTGACAGAATTTGGTATGTACCTGTACCTAATTCTACTAACTCCCAAAGGGCCAAATTTTTGCCCGGGAATGACTTTTTAAATGCTGGTGAAACAGAAGGTACTGCAGCTTCTATACTGAAATATCCAGTTGCTCACTTACAAGTTCCAAACAGGCATGGTTGTCTATCTGCATGAAAATAACACTTCTGTGTTGTGCCTTTGAAGTGTCAGAAACATTGAAAATTATCACAATAAACCATTGACAAAGGCTTCTAAAAATTATGATCAAACAAAAGTTGAATTCCAAATTAGATTACAGATCCAGTGACTTTAAGTTGCTGGCATGTTGTTATCATGTTCCAATATACCCAAATGGTTCCAGCATCTACCGTGTTACAAGTCTTGCAGTTTTGGTAACGCAGTTGCATAATCTGCCCATCCTTACTGTGCATTTGATAAGATTACATAAAGTACTGTGGCCAAAGTGAATCAAAGCTAGGAGATAGAGTACTCATGAATTATTAGGGGACATAAATTAGAAAGTATGCCAAAGCTACTTGCAGGACATGGTAAAGAGTTTGGAAGAGGACAAGTTATTCCAGGTTGGTTTAGGAAAGACAGACAGTTTAAAGCTGGTGGGATATAGGTATTGCTGCCGAGTTTAAAGCTTACTGCTTGTTCATAAAGTCTACTGAATAGCCATTCATGAAGGTAAGCTAGTGTGTCCTGTAGCTGTGTCTGCTGCTGATGTCCAGGATGCTTAAACATTGGTGTGTGGTATAGTTCATTAGGTAGACAGACCCTTTCTCTTTAGATCTGGGAACCCTGGATGGTAGGCTTAGGGTTCAGAATAGCTGGAAATCTCTTCACCTCAGAAGTGGGCACCCTGATGTAGAAAAAGGAAGGATGTGGGCTCACATGTTCCACACTGATAGAGATAGTGGGAGGAAGAAGAGGAGAAAATATAGATCAGAAACCCTGAGTCCACTTTTTGATTCAACTGAAACTTTTTTATGGTGATTCTAGGTTTTGTGAGTAGTTGGATGTATTTAAATAGATTGAATTGTTTCCAAGGTAAATAAATAAACATTTTTTCTACTAATTTTTCAGCAATAACATGGCTGATTAAATGCTGTGTAGTTCTAAAGCCCTTCATATTAGAGAGTTACATAAACAATGATTCTCAGAAGAATTATTATTTACTATACTGAATATAATTCCTAAAATGGATGTTTCTCACATGGCTCGCCAGACCCTTTCACATCCCACAGATGCAGTCAGGACATTTGACAGCATCTGTACTCTACTGCATACAAATATTTCATTAGATCTGAGCTTTCTCAAATGAAGCATATGAGATGAATATTGGTGTGTTTTGTTCTTTGTGATGTGTTAGTAGCATGGCCATCCCTTCATCAAAGTGTGTGCCCTGGACCTTTAATGTGATGTCTGATATGCCCTGATTTTTCCTCTAGTCCCTATCCTCTGCACCTCTTTCCTCTTTGTCACCCTGTCCTCTTTTTCCACCATCTTTTCTTAATAAGACTTTGAAAACACCTGTTTGTCTTAGTGTTCTATTTCTTTGATAAAACACCATGACCAAAGCAACTCCTATGAAAGAAAATATTTAATTAGGGCTAGCTTGCAGGTTCAGAGGCTTAGTCCACTACTGTCATAGTGAGAAGCATGACAGCACACAGGCAGACATGGTGATGGAGAAGTAGCTGAGAGTTCTACATCTGGAACTGTAAATAGCAGGAAGAAGAAAGCCAAAGGGCCAGGCTTGGGCCTTTGAAAAAGCTCAAAGCCCACTCCTAGTGACACACTTCTTCCAACGAGGCCAGATATTCTAATCTTTTCAAATAGTGCTAGTCCCTGATGACCAAGAACTCAAAACCATGAACCTATGGGAGTGATCTTTATTCAAAGCACTATACTGTTTAATGTGAATACTGCAATGCCACCAATCTTTACAAAAAATATGTAACTAGACATGGGAAGCATAGGACATAGGTAAGTTGGATTCATTGTGGAGGAACTGAAGTTCTCAACAGGAGTCAAAGAACAGCCATTTGGATAGAGGAGGTACTCTGTACGAACTGGGAATACCTGCATGAATCTGAAGGCCTGAACTACTTGGTGTGAGGCAGTTACTGCAGGTGAGCAGTTACTTCTGAAACAAAGGAGTAAAAGTGACAAATCATAGTTAGGACCTAGTTCAACTTCCCTTCTACAGAGTTAATCTTCTTAGCAGCAGACCATGGAAAAAGTCTCATGTCTTAATTATTCACTATTTTGTAAAGGTTAATTGATATTGCTGAAAAAATATAAAATTTTAAAACAAAGAATATGAAGCAAAACTGAAGGAAGAGTAATAATAAAAGGGCTCATGGTAGAAAAGGCAAGAAGTAGAACTCAAAACAGCTCCATGCTTACTAAACAGTTCTTGCTAGGGAGCACATAGTAGATTGGTAGGACTCATTTACTTCAAATGAAAGAAGAAGCCGTCTTTCAGATGGAGCCCCTTTGTTCTCCCATGAATTCTTATAAGGCAAACGGTAAATTAAGGTAATAGTAAAATATAACAAAAGACTAATAGTCAGACCATATACATACATGGCACAAAGTCAAATGGCCTAATTTGCAATAGGGATATATAATGAATAAATAAATTAATTTAATTTAAAAATGTAACCAGTCTGTCAATCTTTGTTTCATCTTTGCCACTATGCTTCTTGTAGACAAGACACATTTTGGGCCAAAGGTTTTATGTGTGGGTCAGTGTCCCCCCTCTCCATTGGGAGTCCCACTTCCCTACAGAAGGTACCAACTTTATGCTCCTTTACCTGACCTGTTGCTTGGAGTATCAGCTACGCTCATATCAGCCAATAGACTCCCAGGAGCCTCCCCTGTACCAAATATGCTCTTCTACTGGATTTCTGTTCTCGTTCCTCACCTGCCCTCCTCCTATCTCTGCCCACCTGATTTCCACTCTTGTTATCCTTGCCACCCCATTTCCCACCAATTCTATCCTTCCATCTACTTCCAATGTCAACTGTATTTCCTGTTCTGAGAAAGATCCAAGCATCTTCCCTTGGGCTCTCATTAGGAGTCAAGGACAACAAAAGAAGACCTACAGAGTAGTCTAATATGGACCGACAGGGGCTCATGGAGAGTGAACCAACAACCAAAGGATAGAACCTAGACACCTCTCCTTCTCTCTCTCTCTCTCTCTCTCTCTCTCTCTCTCTCTCTCTTTATAGACACACACACACACATGCATACGTACAATGTCCAGCTTGGTTATCACGTGGGTCTCCTAATAGGAGTAGGACCTGTCTATGAATCTTCTACCTACTATTGGGCCACTTTTCTCTAGCTGGGCTTCCATGTCACTCCTAGGTGAGAGAGGATGTGCTTAGTGCTGCAGTGATTTAAGATACCAGTGTGGATTGGTACTAATTGGGGACCTCCCCTTCTCTGGGAGAAAGGAGAGGCGAGAATGAGAGAAGGGGGTAGGGAGTGGGGCTGGGGGAATGGAAGGAGAGTGTTGTGATTGGGATGTAAAGTGATTAAATGAATCAATAGATGAAGGAAAAAATGTAACCAAAAAAGAAAGAAAGAAAGAAAGAAAGAAAGAAGGAAAGAAAGAAAGAAAGAAACTTGCTTATTTTCATGTGGTTGAATCAGATGGTCAAAGATGATTGAAGGTTGAACATATGCAAAATACTAGTTTTAAATAAACTTTGCGTTGGTCAACTCCAGAATATTATATAGATTTTGTAAATTCATTCCTAAATTACACTTTCAGTCTTGTAAGACATTAATTTTCAGTACTTCTTTGAATAAATCTTTATTTTTCTTTTTTACCCTCCCTTCCCCCCCTAAAAAAAGTAGGTAAAGGATCAGTTCTCCAAAGCAAATACTCACATGGCTAAGAAGCATATGAGAAGATGGTCAGTATCAGGTATTAGGGGTTTGCTAATCAAACTACAATTAAATGTTCCTTACTACACAGTGGGTGGTAATAGAAAATAACATGTGTTGGCTAGAACGATGAGAGTGGAACCCTAAAATTATGATGGTAGGAATGTCCAATTACACAGTCATTGTGAATGGTTTGGTGTAGAGGATGTATAACCCAGCGTCATGACTACTCTGGTAAGGGATCATATCCAAAGACCTAGGTGTGTGTGATCTGCCTGGAATACAGACACACCCTTAATACACACCTTTAATCCCTTTGGCTGGAAAGCAGACCTGCCTTTACTACACACCTGTAATCCCAAACAATGACCTCTAATTGAGGGGCAAAGTGATGTGTTAGAGAAAGATTTGACAGATTGAATCAGAGGTAGGATACACCCAACTCTCACAAGAACGAATAGGAAAGAGAAGCTACTTAAATGGAGCACAGAGAAAGCAGAAAGTCGTAGAGTACAGAAATACAGTAGAGTTCCAGTAGGCAGTACAGTAGTTCAGTGCAGTTTCTTGGAGTTCAGTGCAGGCAGTTCAGTGTAATTCAGTTTATATACTTAGAGGCAGTTTTTCCATGCAGAGTAATTCAGTGAGAATCTGAGAGAGGCCAGTTTGGATCAGTCAGCGTGGAAAGGAGGTTTGAGCCAGAACAGCTGAGTTGAACAAGCTGTCTAGAGTTCAGAAGCAACTGGAAAGTGTTAATTTATTCAGTAGTAAGTCATACATGCTGAAAGCATTCTAGGATTAAATTAGTAGATGGAGGCTGGAAGCTGGAGCCTTCTAAGTCCAGAATTGCCCATTATATTATAAGGAGGCTAGAAGCTCCCAGGACTAGGCCTAGGGATATTTAGATAGAAACACTCTGGGCTCAGCCCAAGCCATGTATTAATAAAGCTTGAGTATGACTCTCATCTCATCCCATCATCTGAGGAAATGAAAGCAACATTTGCAGCTTGGTGACTTCTCAAAAAATTAAATACACACAAACTTAAGTTTGCTAAGTAAACAAAACTTGAATATGAAATAGAGGTAGGCAATGCTTCTGTATATGCAGATCCAGGTCTTTGTTGTAATAATAATGTAACAACAATAAGCATAGTCAGTGTCCAGGGTCAAAATACTTTGACTTCCTAATCCTTCATTTTACCAAGTAAGAAGCACAAATGAGACCTGAATGTCTTTTTATCTTCGTAATTCTTTAATGAAGGCCACAGAACTATTTAGAACACGTGTGAAGCATTTATATTCCAGCAAATTCCTTTATGGTGTTTTCGAGTAGAAGCAAATGGAGATATACTGCCCTACTCTGTAAAGCTGTCAATCTAATAATTAAATTTCAGTTAAGCCGATAAACCAGAAATAAAGATTAGAACTTTAGAGGTGTGTTTCAAGTTCTTTTTAAAAATTGTAGCTGTTTATTTGTTTTCTTTGGGGGAACAATTTCTGTTTGTAAGAATAAAACTGTTTTCTGAATAGAAAAACCTACTTTATAAATTTGTGTAACTAGTAATTTATCAACATAAATTAGAACTGTCTCTGCTATAGGCAAAGAATTATTGTTGGCTTGAAAGCAACAATAATTTAATTATAAAAGTAGACAAGAACCAATACTCTTATCATTGGAATAATAATGACCAAATCAAAGAGCAAACTCTGTAAGGCTTTCCAAGGAGGAAATGTTCTGTAAATTTCTTTGTCTGTAGCTGTCAAGTTTGACCACTATTAGAACACCATAAAACACAGTATAAACCAAAAAGACCAGGGCCTTAGATTAAAAGATCATTTTTGTCAATCACTGTAATTAAGATGGTCCTGCATTAAAAGCATTGAGGCAACTGAAGAGTGGAAGATGATTAGGGAGGTAGAAGGATAAAGGATGTGGGTAAGAGAGAGAGAGGGAAGAAAATCAAAACAAAGTATGAAAATGTCACATAGCAATTAATGTGTATGTTAATTTAAAGAAAACTAACAAAAACTGGCTGGAGAGATGGCTCAGTGGACACAGTGCTTGCAATGCAAGTGTGAGGACCTGTTCTCAGACCCCTAGAACCAAGTAAAACCAGCTGTGTTAGTGCACCTGTCATCCTAGGGCATGTAATCCCTAGGCTCCCACAGCAAGACGGGAGATGAGAGAGTAATGTCTGAAAGTTTGTAGAAGAGAGATGTCTTGTCATATACATCAGCAAACAACCAAAGACCTTGCTTCAAACAAGACAGAAGGGCAGAAGGGACACTATAGCTGTTCTTTACCCTGTAGTGTAGGGGAGAGGCAGAGGGAGAGGGAAAGTGAGATGGAGAGGGACTGAGAGGAAGATGGATAGGGAGGGAGAGACAGACAGAGAGAGAGGGGAGGGAGAGAAGCAGGGAGGAACGGAGGGGGGGGGAGAGAGAGAGAGAGAGAGAGAGAGAGAGAGAGAGAGAGAGAGAGAGAGAGAGAGAGAGAGAGAGAGAGAAGATAGAGAAGTGGACAATCTCTGAAACCATTCTCTTAGCTCATTGATTTTTCCTTTCCTCTGGTTTAAAGTGCAAGCAATGACCAATTCATGCTGCAAATTATGTTATATTCTTCTTAACACATTTCTAGAGAAATTGATCAAGAGTATGATTATAATCAGTTGTGGAACAATAATGTGTAAAAAGACTTGCTTGGATCTCGTATACAATATTGATCTGTAATTTCTACTTTTTAATGTGTGTAAAACACTCCTGCCTTACATGGTTAGCACCTGAAATCTATACGTTGACTTTTATGCCCTCATTTTATTATGACCTTTCTAGAACCAATAGTTGATTGACAACCACCTGCCTCTCAGGTACCAGCAATATATTACTTTACCAATTGTGCAGTCTCTTTAGCTCTTGAAAAATGGTGCCTACCTAATGGTATATTATTCTCATATGACCTTACTCTGAATAATTGTAAGTGAAGCCAGTAGAGGAAAACAGCCACCACTACAGGAGGGGTCATTTCTGCCCTGTACTTCTCAGTCTAAGAAACAAAATGAAATAGAATAAAGGATGTGTCTAATGATGCTTTTGCTTTGCTTACTTAGTTTTACCTGGGATTTGCTTAGTGTTAGCTCTCTGAAACAGCACAGAATATTTACTTCAAGGATGGAGTAGGGCAAAGGGTTGCTTAGTGAGTCTGTATAAGGGAGGAGCAAGGAGGGAGGGAGGAAAAGGAAGATGCTTTCAGTGGCTGGCAATCACCAGTCTGCAGATGGAAGACTTGGATTTCCAACCTTACTCTGACCGATTTCCCCCATTTATAAATATTTGCAATCAGCTTGTCACATTTGGATCCTCGTTCATGGATACTAACTGTTCATTGTAGATGAGCAGCTACCTGTACCTACACTTATGCCATGCTCCGGTTTCCATTTTCTGCTTCCTACCACAAGGCAGCACACCTTAGTGAACACAGAAATGCTCAGAAATGGGGATGCCTGCTGACAAAATGCTCACCTGGAGCATGTCTCCATGTAATGTCGTCATCCTGTCGCAGGGACATCATACTGAGCAATACTGTTTCCCTCAGAAGGCACCTTTAAAAAATGTATTTATTCAGTTATTCAATTTACATCCCAATCATAGTCACCTCCCTTCTCTCCTCCAGGTCACTCTTTTCACTCTCTTCCTCTTCACCCCTCCTCTTCCCCTCTTCCCTACCCCTCAGAAACATCAAGTCTCATCAGGACTGAGCACTTCTTCTTTCACTGTGTCCTAACAATGCAGACATGCCAGGAGGAAGTGACCAAAAACATGCAACAGAGACCTTGTCAGAAACAGCCCAGATCCCCTTTCTAGGGGACCTACATGAAATCCAAGCTTCCCAATTGAGTACAAATATGTAGGGAGCCTAGGTCCAGTTTATGCATGGTCACTAGTGAGTGCTTCAGTCTCCAGAAGCTCCTCTGGGCCTAGGTTAGTTGGCTGTCTTGGTCTTCTAGTGGAGTTCCTGTCCCCCCTCCGGATCTTTCTATTCTTCCCTCTGCTCTTCCACAAGGCCCTAATGTTTGGCTGTGAGAACTTCTGTTACTTTCTGAGGAGGGGCATGCCAACCCCCCTTCTGCAAACATAGAAGCATATCCTTAATAGTGTCAGGGGTTTGCTCTCTCCCATGGGGTAGGTCACAGGTTGGGCCAGGAATTGGTTGGGCATTTCCTCAATCTCTAGTCCTTTCATGTCTTGCAGCCAGAATAAATTTTGGGTTGAAGTTTTTGTGTGGGTTGGTGTTCCCCTCCCTCCACTATGAATCCTGTCTGGTTAGAGGGTGGCCTTTCCAGTCTCCATAACCCTCGCTACTAGGGTTTCAGCTAGAGTAACCCCCATATCCTCCCAGGAGACTACCCTGTTGGTCTCCAGCTTGTCTCCATGTTGCCTCTACCCACAGTTTCTCTTCTTCCTGCAGGCTGTTTGTCTCCCCCACCCCCCATCTGATCTCCCTATATCTGGTCCCCAGCCTCTTTTCTCTCTGTGTTCCCTCTCCTATCCTGTTCCCTCTTTTCAACCACTTCCATTGGCTATTTCATTTCCCCTTGGGAGTGAGATTTGAGCTTCCCTTAGGCACTCCTTGTTACTTAGCTCTTTGGGTCTGTGAATTGTAGTATGGTTATCCTGTACTATATGGCTAATATCTGCTTATTCGTGGGTATGTACCATGTGTGTTTTACTAGGCCTGGGCTACCTTACTCAGGATTGTCTTTTCTAGTTGTATCCATTTGCCTACAGCTTTGATTATCACCTCATTTTGAATAGCTGAGTAGTATTCCATTGTTTAAATGGACCACAGTTTCTTTATCTATTCTTAGGTTGAGGGGAATCTGGGTTGTTTACAGTTTCTGGATATTGTGAGTAAAGCTTTTATGAACATAATTAAGCAAATATCCTTGCTGTATGGTGGGGCATCTTTTGGGTGTAAGCTGAGGAGTGCTATAGTTGGGTCTTGAGATAGAGTTATCCCAAATTTTCCAAAGTGGTTCTACAAGTTTACATTCCCAGGAGCAATGAGGAATGTTCTTTTTTCTCCATAACCTCACTAGAATGGGCTGTCACTTGAGTTTTTGATCTTAGCCATTCTGACAGGTGTAAGATGGAATCTCAGAGTGTTTTTGATTTGCACTCCCTTGATGATTAATGACATTGATCATTTCTTTAATGCTTCTCAGCTATTCGAGATTCCTCAGTTGAGAATTCTGTATCAAGTTTTGTACTCTTATTTTAATTGGATTGGGTATTAGCTCTTTATCGGATGTAGGATAGAAGTGAAGGTCTTTTCCCAGTCTGTAGGCTGTTATTTCATTTTACCAACAGTGTCCTTTGCTTTACAGAAGCTTTTCAGTTTCATGAGGTTACTTTTATTAATTGTGGATCTTAGAGCTTGAGCTCTTGGTGTTCTGTTCAGGAAGTTGTCTCCTGTGGCAATGCATTCAAGGCTCTTCCCCACTTTTTTTTCTAATAGATTTAGTGTTTCTGGTTTTATGTTAAGGTCCATGATCCACTTGGACTTGAGTTTTATGCAGGGTGATGAATATAAATCTATTTGCATTTTCTACATGTAGACATCCAATTAGACAAGCACCATTTGTTGAAGATGCTATGTTTTTTCCATTGTATGGTTTGGCTTCTTTGTCAAAAATCAATTTCATGTAGATATGTGGGTTTATTTATGGGACTTAGATTTGATTCCATTGATCAACCAGTCTAAACCTATGCCAATACTATGTAGTTTTTAAAAACAATTGCTCTGTAGTACATCTTGAAGTCAGGGATGGAGATACTTCCAGAAGTTCTTTTATTGTTTAGTATTGTTTTAGCTATTCTGTTTTTGTTTTGTTTTGTTTTTCTACATCATGGTGAGAATTGCTCTTTCAAGGTCTGTAAAGAATTGTGTTGGTATTTTGATCTGAATTTTATTGAATCTATAGATTGCTTTTGGTATGATGTCCATTTTTACTATGTTAATCCCATGCAGATCTATGACCATGGGAGATTTCTCCATCTTCTGGTATCTTCTTCAGTTTCATTTTTCAGAGACGTGTTGAGAAGTCAAGCATAATTCTGATAGTTCTGCTTTATACAGAAATTGACTATCTTTACTTGAAACTTTTAATATTCTCTTTTTGTTTTGTACATTTATTATTTGGATTATTATGTGGCAGGAGGATTTTCTTTTCTGATCCAATATATTTGGTGTACTACAAGCTTCTTATATGTTTATCTCTCTCTTTAGGTTGGTCTGTAATAGAAACAGAAGTTGCCTTTATACTCCAACAGTATGTCCTGGTTATGGAACTTGAAAGTCATCGGGCCACTAGGAAGGACTAGTGTGATATGGTGCTGGGAGCGGCACCATGCGGCATCAGGTGACTGATCTCTGAATACTGCTAGGACACACCTCATAACAAGTAGACTCTGAACAGAAAGCTGCTTGTGTCACTGGTACATTCATTATGTGAATTCAGTGTATAGAATGGTTGGAGGAGGGGACCTATTGTAGCTTATGAGCTCCGACCATTCCCATTACATCAGTGCAGAAACAGGCTGAAGCCGTTCTTTAGAACCTGCTCTTTTTCATTGACATTAACTAGTGACTAATACAGGGTCCAAGATACCAACTAAATAGATAGTCTTGAGAAAGTTATGTATGTACATATTTAAAGACTACCTTGTAAGAAAATGGCATGGTGCTCTTATGGCTTATATCGCTTTTTCTGTAACATTTGTCCTATTAAAGAATCACAGTTCTACTCCAACTCCTAATAAGCATGGTTGATTAGGTCAGGCTTCCACTGTTCAAATGCAGCATGGTAGATAATCCTCATAGAATTCAGCAGGTGCATCTCAATCCCAGTGCTTTCCTGCTTTTTGATATTTTGTACTTAATTGTAAGTTGAAGCTTGAGGCAGTCTATGATACCATGCCACCCAGAAGCAATGAAACTTCATTCTTATCACCGATATGTTTTCCTGTCCCACTGTTGATGTCTTCCCCAACTCCAGCTCCGCAAGCTCAGTGCAAGTGACCTGCACTTGCCTCCATTGTCTTCAATAGTGGACATAAAAATTGAAAATGGGGAGGGAGTTGGAAATTTTACTTCCACCATCTTTATGATGCTAGTGATCCTCCAAACAGAACCACTTCATTTAATATAAAATTTAAAATTCATCCCCTGTGAGCCCCATAAAGACTATAGTTGTAATTACTAGCTGGCATTGTCAGTTCTATTTCTGCTCTTACAGACAAGGAAAACAAAACAAAACAAAAACAAGAAAGAAAAAAACACTTAAAGCCTTTTGTGAGGCAGCTCTCCACCATGCCAGTGTCACGGTTGAGTGGAGATGCAGTGAGCTACTCTGAGAACCGCACCTCAGCACTGCTGACAAGCCACACAAAAATTCCACTTTTCACATGAGAGGAAGATTGCCTTTGCTTCATTTACTCTCTTAAGACACATTAAAATCAAAGCTATCACCCCGTTTGACCATCTGTCAATGGCCCTGACTCATAAGATGGTAGACTTTGTTCCTGGAAGAGCAGGATATTTTGTTGTTCTAACAAATGGTTTTAGACTTAAGAGACAGAAATAAATCAATGCAATTTATAAAGTTGGGGTGAAAATGTTAGGTGCAGTTTTCTAAACAGTGAATTATATATGGATGAACAGTAATAAATAAAGCACCACATTAGCAGCTTAAGGAAATATGATAAAGGCGAAATAACTTAGGGCAGAGTTGTGTATTTGGAGCCATTCCTGCTCTCATGCAGTGCACAAGACTCTGTCATTTACTCAGTAGCTTGCACACTCATGACTCAATGTCATATGGGAAAGAGGGGCTTCCAAATTCTTTCTTGGAGTCCAATTTCTAAACTTCTGTTTAGGGTAGACCAAGAAGCTGAGAACAGGGTTCCAAAGGCTGTCCTCCTGTCTATTAACAATGCAGTATCCTTTAACAATGGCTTGGAGTTTGAGACTGAACATAATGAATCTAGTTTGCTGACCCTGAAATCAGCCAAGCAGAAGCACTGCAGCTGCAGGTGGCAATTAATAGACTTTGTGTGGCCACTGTCTTCAGAGCCATCCCAGGGAACAGGGTGCCCTGGAATGCACTGACAAGCAAAGCTGTTGTTCCCACAACTAAACTTCAACTCTACTCCCCTGGTTTATTATTTGTGAGAGGTAAAGCTCTGGGTTCTTGGGTGAATGTTGCAAGGGACCCTGAGCACTTCAGGATGAGCAACTACGTAATGGCCCAGCGGGCATGACTCAACACACTTGGTTTTATATGAAGATTGGTGATGTAATCTTCTGGAAAATCAGAAAAATACCAAGATAAAAATCATAAAAGATGTGATATTTGAAAGAGATAACAGAATGGCATACAAATTCAATCAAAACTGCATAATTTTAAAAGACCATATCTTGTTTTTAAGGTTCAATTTATTTTGATGAAAATTTCATTTATTTACAATCATCTTATTGTGCTCTGGGAACATGTAGAATGATAATAATTATTGGGAACAGTGTGATGAAGAACATTTATTCTGCCTGTTAATGGATGCTTCTTTTATGCAATATTTATGTCCTTATTCTGTTGAACAGTCACATGCTTATATCAGTATCTTCTATGGAGAAACCCTACAGAAATTAGACAAGGTTAACTTTTTCAGTTCACACTGTGTGAGATAGCCATTTTTTTTGTCTTGGTATTTCTTTATATTGTGAAAACAACTTTTGATGACTTCACTTTGGAACATACAGTTTGTGATAACTGGCATGCTTTTTACATATTACTTTCAATGCTCTTTTAATCACTGTTCTATTGCTGTGAAGAAACACCATGACCGAGACAATTCTTTCAAAAGGAAATATTTAACTGGGGGGCTTACTTATAGTTTCAGAGGTTTAGCCCAATATCATCATGGTAGGGAGCATGGTGGCATGCTGGTAGGCGCTGGAGCAGTATCTTAAAGTTACATCCTGATCTGTAAAAGGGGATTTATTGGAATGGCTTTCAGGCTGTGGTCCAGTTAATTTAATAATGTCTTTGTAACAATGGCAGGTAAAACAGTCCTGTAGTTGTCCAATCCATCAGCCTAGCTGTCTCATCTGGTCTTCAGTATATGCTGGAATAACCAAAGAAGCAGACTCTGATGCTAGTGAAGCAATGGACTTGCCAGCAAGAGTGAAAGCAAACAGGGGAAGAGATCTTTCTAGTACTATATGCTGTGGTGGGAGGATTATAAAGGATTATATATAGGCTGCCATAAGAAAGTGTGGCCCAGATTAAAGATGTATCTTCCCACTTCAGAAGAGCAGAATTACAAGTGGGTCTTTTCACATCAAATGATTTAAGAAAAGAGTCCCTTGTAGATGCACCCAGCTGCTTGAATTTTAGTTAGCTCCAGTCAACTTGACAATCAAGAATATCCTTTGCAAGGCCACCCTTGTCTACTTGACACACAATGTATCTCCTTATGTTATGCTTAATTTCCAAATGAAAACAATAAGCAGGTCATAATTACATCTAACATTATATAAGTATCTTTGTACGACTGCAACTTGATCTCTGTGGCTTTTGGAGAGAAGACTCTCTGCCAGGGCACACTTAGAAAACTTTAGACTGTTTATGCACATCTGGAGCCAGTCGATTTTATTATTGAATTTATTGTTGTCCTTCATCATATTCTGAGATGCTAGAATTTGGTTTGTTTTATCTCAGAACTTATTCTTTGTTGATTTATCCAGAGATGCTATGGCAAACAACCATCATGATCATTTTCCAAAAATTTGTTAAAATTTTTATATGTAGAGTCACTAAATCTGTTGTCTCTCACATTCAGTGAGTAGGATAACAAAATGCATTTGTCTATTTGAATGTATAAAATAGCTCACACCATAGATTTTCAATATTCTTAGCTTCTAAGAGAGCCTTCAGTGACTGGAGAGGCTTCAGTAACTGTGCATGTTGGCAAATTGTAAAGCCTACTCCAGATACTTAAAAAATGTATCACAGACACACACACACACACACACACACACACACACAGAGAGAGAGAGAGAGAGAGAGAGAGAGAGAGAGAGAGAGATAAAGAGAGAGAGAGAGAGAGAGAGAGAGAGAGAGAGAGAGAGAGAGAGAGAGAGAGAGAGAGAGAGAGAGAGAGAGAGGTTATTAGAATGGCTTATAGTTGTGGTTTAGCTAATACAATAATGGCTGCCTAGTAGCAGAAAGTCCAATAATCCAATAGTTGTTCAGTCTATAAGGCTGGATGTCTCACAGGTCTTCAGTATCCACCAGAATGCTGAAGAAGTAGACTCCAATGAGAGTGAAGGAAAGAACTTGCAAGCGATAATAGAAGTAAGCAGGCAAAGAGGGTTTCCGTCTTCTATAGGCTGTAAGCCGAGGGTGTCACCTATTAAAGATGAATTTTATCACCTCAGAAGATCTGAATTAAAAATGGGTCTTCCCATCTCATATGACTTAATTACAAAAATATCCTTCATATGTGTACCAAGACCCTTGAGTTTGAGTTAATTCCAGATGTTGACAGCCAAGAATATCTATGACAAACACCAAAACAAGCATTTAAATAGTCAGGTAAAATAGCATAGACCTGTAATGCCAACACCAGAAAGGCTGAGGTGAAAGTGTTGTGAGTTTGAGATTTTTGTCTCAACAAAAACTAAAAATAAGGGAAAGAAGACAGAGAGAGAGAGAGAGAGAGAGAGAGAGAGAGAGAGAGAAAAGAAGAAGAAGAAGAAGAAGAAGAAGAAGAAGAAGAAGAAGAAGAAGAAGAAGAAGAAGAAGAAGAAGAAGGCAGCAAATACAAGTGTGAGCATATCTGATGCCTCTGATTTTGTTTACATGTGCTGCTTCTTAATCTATAGGACATCTCCTGGCTGTTCACGACTTTGGATATTTATTTGGGCTTCCTTCAGGCATTTCTGGTGTAGAGGTTGACCCCCTAGCTTCTTGGCTGTAGAAGATTAAAGTCCAATTCCCTATTTCAGTATAGCCTAGGAACCTACCAGAATTGTATCTAGATGTTTCCAGGCTGCCTCATCCTTACTGCCTGTGGTAGTGAGATAAGAAACCATGCTTGTGGCTAGTCAGCCACACTCTGTAGACAATTGCTCTGCCTTATCTAGTACCTGGATATTGAGTGCCACTGAATCCAAGCTCTCCTACCTAACTCTTCAGGGACTTACAATATATGCTTAAAAAATGTATTTGTAGCTGTGCACCTACCTGTGTAAAGGCTTCCAGTTACACCTGCTTGGGAGACAACCGTTCCATTCACTGGGGTTGGCTTTAACCTACTTGATCTTGAGTTCCCACTCTTCTTATATCTATTGCCCTAGCCATTTCCCTATGACTTTTAAGATCATTCTTAGTTTTTTTTTCATTCAAATTGCTTTATCTCCAAATCTGTGCCAACTTGGATCATGAAATTTCACATATCTAAATGTACATGTGTCTATGTAGTAAATAGATATTTAGTTATTTCAAGTGTATTAGTAACCTTTTAACTGATGTAACCAAATATCTAAGAAGATGAAACTTAAGGGAAGAATTTAATTTTCAAATATACTTTCAGGGTTATTGTCTACTGGGTCAGGGAACACGTGGTAGCACAAGTACAAGGCAATTGGTCATGTGGACTCTACAACCAGGGAAAAGAGAGCAGAATGCAAATGTCCAGTCTTCAAAGTCTGAAGCAACCAGCTTCCTCTAACCAGGCTCCACACTCTAAAGATTCTACCACCTTCCAAACCAGCATCCCCAGTTGGGGCACAAGTTTATAAATATACAAGTCTATGATGGACATTCTATGTTCAACTCACAGCATTGAGTAACATAATTAAGGTTTCAGTTAACACAAACTAAATTATCCAAAAATTAGATTAGAACAACCTTGGTGATAGAATACATAACTGAATATGTTAAATATTATCTGTATTATACTTAGTATTTATATTCCTTATATAATCCTATATATCACAAATTTATTGATATTCTAAAAAGAACTCACTCCCATCACCTAGTTTAAGCTGTTATAGCCTTGGAGCTGAATTTTGCTATAGCTCCCAACCCTTCACCTGCTGTTAAAAGAACAGAGACTTAGTGATTTTCCTTGTTTTCTCCAAGCAGCAGTGAGCATACAGCATGGGAAGATAGAGATAAGAGGCTCCACCAGGGCGTAAGAATAAAGAAGATGGCACAGAGCTGTGTATGAAAGTGATGGCTACATACATAATTCTGTCTAGGACACAAAATGGACAAGCATGCTAATTGTGATGCGCGATGATTCACAGAAGCAAGGTCCTGGCTCTAACAGAATGTTGTGCCAGCCCTGAAATGGGCAGCAAAGTTCTCTCTTTCATCACTGCAGTGTGCAAGTAAAACTTAAAAAGTGTGTACCTCCCTGCTTTTAGATTAAGGGTCTGTATTGTGAATGTGGACAAGATTATTAATATAAAGTACGGTTCTGCGTACACTGATGGTGTTTGATGACATCCTTGAAACATTCAAAGGAAATATCATGAAAAGAATTAGGCTGAACTAGACATTTGAGGCTTTTAGTGTGTTTTGGAAGTGGCTGTATGTATTTCTGGGCCTTGAATCAGAAAGCTAATGGAAACTCTTTCCAAGGTGAGCAGACAATGTGAGGAAGAGACCCAGCTGTTCTTTGCATCTGTTGGGAACACACATCAGAACAAAGGCAAAAGCAGTTGAGACTGCTCCGGTTATTAATGCCTTTCACACAGGCAGAGGGGAAAAGAGATGGCCACCCTCAGACACTCATGAATTGGAAGTAACTTTCATTTCATCCATTCTGTTCCCGAAAGGTTGACATTAAAATAATGAAAACCATAGCAGGTTGGTGAGACGTGAATTGAGTGTGCACATTTTGTACCACTGCTGGCTGTGTGGGTCCTTTTGTTGATGGAATGAAGTGCTCCAAAATGTTGTCATTATTTCATGCCATTTGTATCAATGTTCTCAATGGCACTAAAATTATATTAAATTGTTTCTTATAATTCATTAACATATAGTCAGTTGTATCTCATCTGTTAGTTAAGATTCTTTTAAAATATTTTTAATTTTTTACATGCACATTTATATTGTTATACATATATAAAATAAATTGCATTCAACCAGAACCACAAACCAGTCAGGAATTAATGTTACAATCATAGTGTTTTGTCTATTTGTGTTTGTGAACCTTGAAGAAAACCTCTTTCCTACCTTGGTGAGTCTAAAATTCTGAATGTAAATCAATATCTATCATATCTCATCTCTATCAACCTAAAACACCTATCTAGACTTAAAAACATCTTACTCCCTAAACAACTAAGCTTAACTGTAAAACTAAGCTATCTAGTCTCCAACCCCACCAGAAACTTGAGAAGGAATAAAATTAATTATTTTACTACACAGGTTAGCAGCTTCCAAAGTGAAAGCTGTTCTCCCAGAGATTTCAAATCCAATGAATTTCCCCCAAACAATCAAGAGTGGATGAATAATAAAATGACAGATAGGAGAAATGAGCTAGAGCTGGTGCGATTCCTCACATTTCCCATGCAGTCTTTTTAAAAATACAATAATTCATTTAAACTGAAATATAATGATTATATGTCTTTGTGAAACATTTCATAAAAATATATTAGTGTATATATGTATGCATGTGTTTGCCTATGTATTGTTTTATTTTCTCTGAGATAGGGTCTTCTAATATAGCTTAAATTGACTCACAATTTCCCTGTGTTTTAGTTAGGGTTTCTATTGTTGTGAAGAGATACCAAGACCCAAAGCAAATTTTATATATATATATATATATATATATATATACATATATATATATAATTATTTTACTACATGTATATATAATTTAGTTCTGCATGGCTTATAGTTCAGAAGTCTAGTCTATTGTCATCATGGTGGGAAGCATGGTGGCATGCAGGCAGATATAGTATGCTGGAGAAGGAGCTGAGAGATCTACATCTAGATCCTCAGGAGGCAGAAAGAGACAGTGAGCAGCTAGGCCTGGCTTAAACTTCTGAGACCTCAAAACCTTGTGATATGCTTCCTCCAACAAGGCCACACCTACTCCAACAAGGCCATACCTCCTAGCACTGCCACTCCCTATGGATTTATGGGGGTAATTTTTATTCAGATCACCACACCCTGCTTCTACCTTCCAATAGCTGAGATTACAAATGTAAGCCATATTACCAATCTTGGTACATTAATGACACAAGGCATTTATATGTGGTGATCATTTCAGAACATTTAGCTTGCTTTACAGTAGTGACTAAAGAGAGAGAAGAGGTTCATCTAAATTCATAGTTAAGGGACTAGAGTGAGAAACAACAGGGAAGGCATGCTGGTTGGGTGACTCCACTGGAATCCAGTAACAGTGGGAGCAGGAAGTGACAGCCCCTCAATCTCAGCAGATCAGGACAGAGATCTGGACCAGAGGTGGGCTTCTTTGCAGTTCTCTCCCCTATTGGCCTACAACTACTAGCTAGACCTCACGTCCCACGGGCTCGACAGCCTGGCAAAATGGACAGCAGCTGGGGATATTTCATATTCAAACTATGTTACTATTCACCTCAAACATTTCTTTGTGACAGCTTTTTACATCCTTTCATCGCTACATTTTGAATTAAGTGATACAAAATTGCTAACTATGATGGCCATTCTGTGTCAGACATTTTATTCTTCCTGCCTGGCTGTGACCTTGCTCCCAGTTACCAACATCTTCCTTGCCCCATTCACCAATGCCCTTCTTTTCCTCTCTCCTTCTCTTCTTCTCTCCCTCCTTGGAAAAGAAAGGGGTTTGCAACTGTCTCCCTAACACTCTGCAAGAGCACATCCTGTCTAGAACTCTGCAGATGAGGCTCTGCTCTGAACGTCACCAGTGTAAGTCAGCCCTCTTGCTCCTGCCATTCACCTCCTACAATTCCCCTCCATCTCTATACTTTAAAGTATATACCATTAAAATAACAGGATGACAGGGAGACCTGGCTAGGCTAACATGCTGTCTAGGTATTCTAGAAAGTGGTCCCACTGGCGAATACTGCTCATTTCTGGGAAGTGTTCCCTAGAGGCTCCCACTACCCATCCAGCCAATATGAGCCTGTGAATGCAACCCCTCACTCTACGTAGGACTTCCTCAACCCTGAAAGACCACTCAGAGCAGTGATAGAGGGAACAGTAGCATGCTGAGCAGGACTTGCACTTGGCTGTTCCTTAGCCATTATGTACTTTATTGAGTAGCCTGATTAAATGTCCTATGCTAAAGAAATAGTATTTTATATTATTCTATATACGATAACTAGTAGCATTCTTATCAACAGTTACTAACTAAAGAAATGTTTAGCTCTAAAAGATGTATTTGATGATCAGTGAAGGTTCATATTTAACATGTGGCAATTTAAAGATGAGTTATAGCTGTTATGGTCCTTCTGTGTGATAGCTCATTTAAAGCCTTAATATTATGATGTCATTTTTAGGAAACTCAAGCATCTAAAACTTGCTTTGCTTACTGTGTGAGGTGGCTACTGTTTCTAGTCTCAGTACTTGGACGGCTGGGGCAGGATGATTGCTGTGGGTATGAGGGCATCCTGGGTTACATGGTGAGTTTCAACATAGCCTGGCCTACAGAGCAAGCCCCTGTCTCAGAAACCAAAGCAAACCCAAACAAAAAAACCCTAAACAACAAACAAATTCAAAATAAAACAAATGGAAAATCAAATGGTTAATTTGGGCAAAGTGGTTCAGCAGGAATGTGCTGCTGTACTTACTACCTTAGGTTGTTTTATTTAATTTTTCACAAGTTTATTAAGAAAAGGAAGTGGTATGTGCCCTGGTATGTAAATATCTTATGACTAGAATATACCCCCTCCTTTTTTTCTAAAATTGATTCATAAAACTCAATTTCTGTCTAGAGTTGGCGATTCATGAAACATTTCCATGTTAGTATGTTCTATTAGTGTCATCCATGTTCTGGTCATGCTTAGGCAGCCATGTTGATAAGAATTCAAAGGTACGTTTCTAGGAATGACATCTTACTGGAAATGTCCTGTTCCTCTGACTCTTACAATCTTTCCATTTTCTCATCTGCCATGATCCCTGGACCTTAAGTGCAATAGCTGTGTTTTAGATGTATCAGTTGTGACAGGCACCACATGTTCCTGGTTCAAAGAACCACAGACAGCTAAGGAGTGTTGAGAGTGGGGCAAATAGTCTCCTTAGGAATGCATCCTCATATATGTTCAAGTAACTTACATGGGTTGGGCAGGGTGTATTTATATATTATAGATATGTGCACATGTGCACTCATGCATATACACACATTAACATTTAAAGAAACAGAGCTTGTGAATTTGAGAGAGGAAGGAGAAGTGCACGGGAAGGATTGGAGGGAAGAAAGAAAAGGGACAAAATGATGTAATTATATTTTAATTTTAAAAAGAGTATTTTTAAATACCTGTTTCCTCTTCTTATTTTTCTGGCAGTACTATTTTCTTTGCAGTGACATATATTCATGATATATCTGTGAGTCTCTGGTGTCTGCGGTTCCCTATCCCCCAGGGAGCTAGGCTTCCCTCATATTGCCTAAAGGCTTGCCTGTTTGTTTTTACTTCCTAAATGTTGTCTCTATCAGCAACCTCAGAAGCCCTAGGGACTAGAGGTTTCTTCTGACCATTAGAGATTAGGAGCCATGCTTGCCTCAGGATGTGATTATGATATAGAGAACATATGAGCAATAATTCCCTAGTTCTTTCCCTTTGTAGCTTGAATCTCATTCATGGAGTCTTAGACTACCTGGCACAAAACCCATGCTTATCTTCCATGGAAGCTTCAAACACGAAAAATAGCCTCCTTAGCCTCCGCAAGAATTAATTCTGGAGAATGTTTCTGCAGCAACATATGTCAATCCTAACAGTCCTATTGTTAACGTCATATTATCACTTGTTTTTGCATGACCCAAACTCAGACAGAAACACTTCCATTATATCATGTAAATTCTATTTTTCAGATCATTCATCATAATGTCATATGACCAACATTTTGTAATTCTGGTAAGTAAGGGGTAAACTTGATTGTTAGGGACATGTGTATGTCTAAACTGATTCTCTATAGGGTTCTAGGTAAACTGAAGCTCGTTGTACTAAAATTACACAAATATGTAGGACCATGTGGATAAGAAAGAATAGCATTTATGAAAATTAATGATGAAGTTTAAGTTATTTAAACACTTTCAGTTGTCAAGAATTTTAAGTGTATAAAATAATTTATATTTATGTATGCTTATATAACTAATATTTTTCTTACATATTGAATACTTTTTCAATTTTTCTCCATTTTCTCTTTCAGCGTTGACTTTAAAAACTACATTGCATTTTCTACAGAGACACAATTTCATTGTCATCCTCAGCATTAATACTGATTCAAACAATTATAAGTTATTGAGTCCATTCAAAATTCAGCAATTTCTGCCAAAGTATTTTTATAGTTATTTCCTTAAAGAAATTAAAACCAGGGCAATTTAAAGACAATAAACTTCTATAATTTCTCAACCTCTTAGATTTCTTGCATGCATAATTATTCTGTTGACTCTTTGAACGGCTGGCTCCAATGTCTTTAGAATATTTCACCTCTGACCTATCTGATCGTTTCCGTCTGGTTATGTTCCTCTTTCTTCTTCAGTTCCCATAATCTGGAAATTAGATCTAAAGGCTTGACTAAATTCACGTTAAATATTTCTGGCAGCCATGCTCACAGGTGAAGCTGTGGAATTTATGTCACATTATATAAGTGGATTCACAATGTCTGGTTATGCTTCAGTGACACCACAGAGTCAGTGCTTTTCCCAAAAATATTAGTCTTTTAGCTCTAGTCTGAATACATCTTGGGGATGCTATTTGCCAAAGATAACTCTCTTATTGTCTTCATAATTTCTGGAATATTGACATTGTTAACCTTTGCTCTTATGAGTTGTGAGTAGCTTCTGAAAGAGCTGACCTACTAAAAAGCACTACCTGCCATTTATATTTTATCTTGGCCCATATTATTTGATTATATAGGATTGATCCATCAGGGTACTAGAGAGGAAAATGACAGTCTCAGTGGGAAGATCAGGCAGTCAACTTGGCAGATAGTACTATGATTTCTTATTTATTTTGTGGTGGGCATGCTATTAGTATGGGCTAAGGCATTGATTTGTGGGTTGAAATGGAAGTAGCTGAAAAGATGAATGGATTTTTAAGATAGTGAAGGCTCTAGCACACTACTAGAGCCAGTGTTCATCATGCATGAGGCCCAGGGTCTCTCTGTCAGTGCCAAAACAAATAAGGAAAAGCTCTAGGATTGCGATTAACAGAACAACCAAAAATTCACTGACAGGCCCAACTTACTATCCTGGGACATTGGTGAGAGAGTTATGAAGTGGTCCATTGACCTCTTTTAGAACCTTCATGTTCATTCACTATGGCATCTTCTTAATATCTCTTCTGTTTTCAAAAAGGAAAACATGACTTGAGAATAGGTAAGATGGGGACAAGATGGTCCTAATATACTATTGAGACCTTTAAACTTTGTATGACTCCAAGTTGCTGCCTTTAATTTTGTTTGTTTATTAGTGGCCATCTATTGGGAAGACTTCCTGGTCTTAGTTCCCATTTAATCTGATATCTAGAAATGGATGAGTAGAAGTAATAATCATGTTGAGTGAACAAATCAGCAAGTCACCAAGAAACAGCCTGGAGCACATTTTGTTCCATTGTGTTCCATTGTCCTGCTGACACTTTTCATCCTCTTACCTTTCTTCTACAGAGACCCTTGAAAGAAGAAGTGCTGACTGAAATAATAAGGAACACATCCCTTAAGCCAACATATTTCAGTTGTAAAGTTCTCATAGAAAATTCTCACTTAACCAAGGGACCATTTGTAGCTGTCTCACACATTGCTAGGTGAATTTTCTTTAATCAGATATTTTAAAGATGATAAAAAACCATGAGTGCTCTTCATTGAGACTTTTTGTTGTTCTGGTAATAGCACATACCAAGTTGAAGGAATTGTTGGCATCTACACAGGCAGTGAGCTTTGTTAGAAGGAAAACAAGTCCACTTAGAAAATAGTCTTCCTGAATTTCTCTCCAGAGAAAACACAGAATGAGTAAAGTATAAAGAGTTCTGGATGCTGACCTTTGAAACTCTCCCCAAAGCTGCATGACCACTGATGGGAAGACATGAAAAGTCATTTCACTTATAATGAGATACCAAGTGGGCCTGTCTTCTTTTAAAACCTGGCATTTAAAAATACATTTACTTCTATTATGGACTGGCCTAACCTGCACAGGCTATTGCATATGACATATTACTGCAGCAGATGTTTTAGGCAACATGCTGGCAGCAGGGCAAGGCAAGAATAAAGTTTATAGTTTTATTTCTTCAATCTCAGACTCACACAATTGAGAATGCTTTTAGATCTGGAAATTTATTGCAAATGTTGTATAAACTGCCTATTAATTTTATGCCTACTGTGCAGTGGAATTGTTTAATATGAAGAAACAAGGGGGCACTGAGATGAAGATTATTTCCTTTCATAGGATATCTTCTCACTTTAGCAAAACCATATGTAGTCAATTTACCTCTGACCTTATGGGTGAAGAGGCAGGCTAGGGGACATGCAGATATTTCGAGCCTGGTATTTTCTGTTACGAAAATAGGGAAAGGGAAGAGTGAAAATGAAAGGTATGTTGATAGGATGTCTTGTAGTTTTCCTGTTTTGAGCAGTTATTCAGTTTGCTCTGGGATTACAGAAGAAGCAAGGGACTAGAAAAGAATTGGTCTAGGGAAAGAGTTGAATTCATATTACTACTGTGACCCCTATTGCAATTTATATTATAAACTCAAAATAAGCTTGCTTAATATTTCATTAAAATGTATAAAGTATACACGTGCAGCATCATGTTACATACATAGTCACATGTGGGAGATTTCTATATTCATAAAGGTATGACCTTCATAGTCCAGTAGAAGATCATCAGTTTATGCAATTCTATGGCATTTTATTCTGTTTATGTACCAAATGAAAATAGAACATGAATATCATCATCTTGGTCAATCTTATTATCAGTTGGAGAGGGCATGAAATTGTGTTTATTTCTAGTAGGTTGAGGTACAGGTTGCAGTGACTCAGCAATGGCATTTGCAATTCTGTCTGTCCTTTAGTATTTGTATTTGTGTCTCTGAAATTTGCCTTTCCTTATACAATTTCATAGAACAATAATTAGAAGAATGGAAAAGCATGAGTCCTGTGCTCCATAATCAAAAGGAACATGTATACATGATGAAGGAAAAAAAATGTGGGAGAACAGGAAGGAAATTAGTAAATAGCAAATTAAACTACAAATACCATCATTAAGCAATATAATCAGAGATTTCTGAACAGCTTGAGTCACATATGGAAATTTCATCAAACAAGCCCCCTCAAGCTGGAAAGATGGCTCATTAAGTGCAGTGTTGGCCTTGCAAGTACAAGGTCTCAAGTTTGATCCCCAGAACCCCCATGAAAAATCTGAAGACAGTGACAGATCCTTGTAATCCTAGTGTTAGAAAAGCAGAATCATGTGAGCTCTTAGTGTCTCTGGCCTGCCAGCCTCAGTAATAGGTGAACACCAGACCATGGGAGTTTCTGTCTCCACACAAGGTGGGTCACTCCTGAAGGAAACCTGAGGTTTAACTCTGGCCAAAACCCCATATGTATACAAATACCCACCTGCTGTCATACACACACATGGGTATACAGAGAGAGAAAGACAGAGACAGAGAGACAGAGAAAGACAAAGGGGGAGGGGCAAAAGGAAGAGGGACAGGGATGAGAATGGAGAAGGGGTGAAGTAGAATGAATTTTGCTTTATCAAATTTTGGAGTATGAGTTCCTGACCAAAAGAGGCCCTGAAGAATCAAGCCACTTAAATACATTGGACATTGGCTGTTTGTTTTTGGGTGGTAGGACAAAAGCTGATGATGTGAATTTAGAAACTATTTAATAATAGAATACGACAAAAATCAGCATTTTTAATATTTAGAAGTGAAATTCTGGTTGTTTTGTCTCAGGAATATTTTAGATTTAACCAATTTTTTTTTTTTTTGATGATTGCATCAAATTCTTCCATTATGTCTTCTACACCTGAAATTCTTTCCTCTATCTCTTGTATTCTGTTGGCAATACTTACCTCTGCACTTCCTGTTTTATTCTCTAAATTCTCCTTATCTGATTAGTTCCCCTTGGTGGAAAGGCCTGATGGGCACACAGAGTAAGGGGAAGTAAGCTATGCAGATGAGACCTGATTGGTTATGGTCGTATGGTATGGGAGGGGGTCCCTTTCCAGCAGAGGTCTAAGAGAGGCAAATAAGGTGGAAGGGGGAGAGAGGGTGGGAATGGGAAGATACATTTGAGGGGATAACAATCAAGATGTAATCTGAATAAATTATAATAAATTAAAAGTTAAAAAATGAAGTGAAATTCTGTGCTCAGTTGAACCTAAGAAACATTCCTTTAATTTATTTTATTTTCAAAAATGGATTTTTTTCTTAGTATGCTACTATATTAGAGTTTCCTAGAAGGACAAAACCAATGTAATATATATATTGATCAAACATATTATCAGTTGGAAAGGGCATGAAACTGTCTTTATTTCTAGTAGGTTGAGGTACAGGTGGTTGTCCCAGTGATCCAGCAATGATATGTCCAATTCCGCCTGTCCTTCAGCATATATGTAATATACATATATAATATTTATCTATATATACACACACTAGATATGCTATATATAATATAAAGTTAGTTTATGTTGAAATCACAGTGACAATTGGACAACATCTGATAGACTAAGAAACTGGAAGCTGCTCCTTTCTTGCTGCTCTTTGTCTTAGCAATCATAGTCCCATTTTTGCTGTCTTACACTGGAGAGGTCAACAACAGGGAAGTTCTTCAGTCTACTAGGTGAGGTGGTACAGAAAACCTGGAACATTCCTGGAGAGCCACTGGTTCGTAGTATGATGGGAGCCTGGGATCAGTGTTCTGATAGTAGCCTTGGAAGTAGTAAGAACAAGAACACGGTAAATAACTTGGTAGCAGGAGGAATGGCCAGCAACACAAAAGATAAGAAAATCACTCTTTTTCCATGGACCTCTGGCCTGATAACCAGAGTGTGCTGTCCACCTTCAGGTTGGGTCTTCCCACAACTGTTAAAGCAATCATGACAGTTACTCAGTTGAGACTCCCTATTCTGAGCGATTCTCATTTGTGATAAGTTGACATTAAAACTAGCCATATTCGGTAGTTCTTATAGTAACACTAGCTATAAAGTGGCGTTTTAAAATTAAAACCCTTTTTTTTTCCTCATTAAAAACAGGAAGCATATATTTACCACTCATCATTGAAAGAAGAAAATCCAGTTAAGGGTCACCTGGGAGGAACTGTAGTAAACAGTACTATCATGTCAGCACGTTTTGATTTTTGGTGTATTAGTAGGAAGTCAGTTGAGAAAGAAAAGGGGGTGGTGTGGGGCAAATTCCTGTTTCCTGCAGCTGAACATGCTGTTCCACATTACATAATGTAGAGGACTAAATGGAATAGGAAACCAAGATATCAAGTAGGAATGCCCGCTATCAGCTTGTATTGCTCAGCACCACTCCACTGAGGTAAGGACAAATGCTCCGTGTAATTTGTAAGAAACAATCTTAATGCTGTCCTGAGAACCACTGGAGAGAGGTGCATTTCATTCCAGTATGGGGAGTCCTCAAGGGTATTTTTCCATATTCTTCATTATATTACTTTAGAAATAACATTAAATACTTCAGAAATGTGTAAATAATTATACACATTTATTCTTTTGTATAAATTAAATAAATATAAAATGTGAACGTTATTCTGACATGTAGTCTCATCCTATTTAAAACTGATGTACTTTATTTAGAAAAAAAATCCTATCCATGATAGCTTGTGTTAATATTGTAGTAGTCATTAATAAATCTATAAAACTTAAAATATTTTCAATATTTTACTTGGTACTTGTGTTTAGCTATTTTTTGATTGATTTTTGTGGAGCTGTTCATTGCTTAAAATAGGTAGTCTTTGGGAGAATGTTAAGTGGCCTATCGCTAAGCCTTCTTGGCTGGCTCTCATTTGTTGCATACAGCTTTTTGTTTAATGTCTTTAATACACACACAGCATCAACGCCCTCTCCAGCCTTTCCCTTTTCTACAAGGACTGAATTGCACTGTATTTTAGTAAAACCGCTAGCAACTTAGATACCAGCGTCTGGTTACTCTTGTTTCTTTATAGTTATAAGAGACAATGAATAGGAAACAATAACAGAATCTCACTCCACGAAGCTCTCTAGGAATTTCTGAGCAGTGTCACTGGGATGATATGCTACAATGGTGCCTATGTCTGATGCCCTCCCTTATAGCTTCCTATTATGAAGTACAACAGTGATGAAGTTATTATTGTCACAAGCTTCAAATATGTTTTAGTCTACCAAATCATTTTCACAAAGAGTCATTGCACTTGACATTCATACAATGGGGAGAACCCACTCCCATGACAATCTGTACATAGCACAGGCTAACCTATATTTGACTGGTCCAGAATTAGACTGGCCTTGGCCAGGTCTGTTTAATTTCATAAAACTGAAAAAAGTCTCTAGAGCTCATGAGTGGGGGTGTTGCAAGAAATAGGAGGGAAGGATACAACAAAAGGGAGCTTTATGAGCGTCTTTTCTGGGCTTTCCTGTTCCTCTGAGTCACTTCCAAACACTTGCTCCAGGCCTGATTACTGTCCCTTCCAGCTAGTATGCCACCTAACAAAGGCTGTATTCACACCGGAGATCCCTACCGCCTACTTTCACCATTGCACTTACGTGGGCTGGGGCATATCACTGCTCCCCTCAGAGCACCAGAGATCAGGAATTACTTTAGAAATAACCACTGAAAATAATTATACACATTTATTATTTCTAACGTACTCTTCCAGAAGATGAATTGGGCTGGTTGGTAGGAGCAGGAAAAACCAGAGAGACCCGAACAGACTGCTAGAACACAGGCCATCCACTACATCACTTTGAACGTGAACTGCTGTGGACCTCACCCAGAGATGCTGGCTGTTGTAAGTAGTCATTTAAAAAACAGAAGGAGGTTTCTGACTCCAAAAACAATGGCTTGAGCACCAGATAAGCTGTCTCTTTCTTTTTATTAAAATATAAGCAAGATATCTATTAAGAGATATTCTTTAATATTTTTCAAAATATTTTTCTTGCTAAGTTATTCCTCAAAAAAATTGGTTTAATGTGAGAAGATTCCCCCAGTGAAGAGCAATGTGATTGTCTGAGAGAAGCAACTTTAGTGAATGGTTAAAATGGACTCTGGGGGAATCAGCATGATTTAAGTACAATTAATTTGACTAACTGCATTTTACATCAACTACCACAGTTATAGTCTGTTCAAGCATTAGAGCTCTATTTCTAAAGTATGTGCATATATTCCTGATTCTTTTATATTTTCAGTGGAACTTGAAGGTCATGGTTGGAAAATAATAAAATTATAAAAGGAAAACAATTCTAAGCAATAACAATCAATGGAAGAGTTTTAAATAAATGCTGGCGCCTTGGAAGTCTTAAGACAGAGTGAACAGAGGAGGGGGATGGGACCAGAAAGTCTCCCCCTTACACCCAGAGGAGGAAGTGATAGATGATTTTGTTTCTAAATGTACCGAGAAGTTACTCTGTCACCAGAAGCTGGCTCTACATGGCAACCTGTCAACTTCAGTGCTGAAGGGAAGAAATAACGGGATAATTTAACATGCAGGAGTCATTACTTGTGGTGTGAGATAATACAGAAAAAGCTCCTGAAAAAGTCTAGATCATCAGTAACGTGCTGTGGAAGCAGCAAACAGGGATGTCGGAAAGGAAGACAACTTCACACTAGATGCTCGAGATTAGCCTGGGAATCACAATGAAAACTTTAGGCCAAAAAGAAAATCTGGATTATTTGTCTATCAACTCTGACACTAATTTGTTGAAATTTACTTATCAAATGCAAAGCTCTTTTTTTTTTGTTTGTTTGTTTGTTTGTTTGTTTTGAGACAGGCTTTCTCTGTGTAGCCTTGGCTGCCCTGGACCTAATTTGTCAACCAGGCTGGCCTCAAACTCACAGTGATCTGCCTGCCTCTGCCTCCTTAAGTGCTTGGATTGAAGGTGTGCGCCACCACACCTGTCTGCAAAACACTTACAATTCACATTAGGCTTACAGATTTACCATAGCCTAAGTTACTCTTTAAAGTATTAACAAGTTCCCTCCCACTGTCCCCCCTCTCCCTCCATATCACAGTTTGCTTAGCAACCTAGCAACAATAAATACATCTAAAATAATGATACTTTCATGATACTTTCAGTACATTTACATCAGAGAAGAGGATAAAAAATAAACAGTAAGAACACAAAAGTCTTGAATTGTATAATTAACATTTAGACAAACAACATTTACGAATTTGCACACACTAATAACAGACTATATATTTTCATGTGTCCATACAGTATTTATAAAAATGACTGCATTCTAGACAAAGATCAGTTTTAAAATAAAAATTGAAAGCTTTGATTATGAGTGTTATGGCATGTCACCATATGGTATGCAGTTGTTGCAGTCTTTAGAGGAAAATACATAGTAGTAACTCCACAGAAAATGTGATGGGTTGAAAACTCATTTTTTTTTTTCTGATAGCCATTTAAAGATGACAGGAAAAAGGAAGAATGAAACTCAGTGAAGTGTAAAGAAATGCACAAAAAGACAGCGTCAATGTTGGGTAACATTGGCCTAAGTGGACTCTCCATTCTATGTTTGGATACAAAGTAAAATTTCCATTTAAATTCCAAAACCTTATGTTCATAAATCTTAGAGGGGCCTCTTGGACTACTTTAATTCTTCCCAGGCAACACTCTATATCCATAAATGTGGCTGTATAGCTCTTTGATCTCACTCAGACCACAAAACAATAAATAGTTCTTTCTATTTTCCCTAGTTCTTGATTGCTGGCCTTCATAATCTTCTTCCCTCTTTCTAAATACACAGGTGACTGATACCTATTTGGTGGCACAGTAGCTCTTCTCGGGGCTTAATTAGTAAATTTTATCCACTTGTATTTTGAAAATAAATTAATCCCCACAGGATTCATCTGAACTTTAATTTACAAACTCTGTTTGTTGGCAGCAGGCCAACACATTTATGAATGACAAAGCCCTGTGGGGTTCTTATTCATGAGTTGACTACTTGGTGCATGTAATAACAAATCCATATGCTACTTCTGCAATGAGTGAGTTTGATATAAGCAGAAATTCTGATAGCACCGGAAAACCAAAAGAGGCATCTAGAGAACCTCAGAGAAGAGAGTTTCAAGAAAAAGGCTCCAGTTGGTGTAAAATACACTGCACTTCGAAGGATCCTCAAGAGCCAATCAGACATGAGAGTGGAAAATTGACACATGTTACCTCCTAGCTTCACAGGGTCTCAATTATGAAAGTGAATAAGAAATGTGATAATTTAGATCTAGACAGTGTTTTTCATAGAATTCATGCACAAATTGAAATATAATATCCAACTTAAGGCTCAAACAGTGTAGTGTGATATGGGCACCCTTGCTCCTCAAAAGGCCAATTCCCTTAATAGGACCTACGTCTCCATCTTATATTTGCTGGTCATTTATTTGTGCAAATTCCATTTGCAAACAGCTTTAGAAAGGTCCTTACACCTTTATTACTTAAACTTTTGTTAAGCTGGGCAATCTAATTACTACTCATAGAACTAACTAGCTTAGACTTGGATGTAAAAAGCTTTCATTCATTTCTCAAAAACCCATCTTTTTAATTATCTCATATTCCCAAGAGGATTGATTTTGAACCTGGCATTTATCCTCTCACCTTGTGGTGACCTCTTCTCACTTTGAATCTTTTGCAGATGGTAAGTCACATCTTCCAGTCACTATCTCCAGAGTGACATGAAGATTATTTATTAGGCAACTGGAAAACACCTTTTAGCCCCAACTTCGAGCATGACGTGATGCATTCTCTTAAAGTCAATTTTAGAAGAGTCTCCTCCATCATTTCAGTATCCAGACTGGAGCTAATAGCTAAGATAATACAGAAGACCCCAAAGGCTTGGGTTCTTCATTCAGTTTAGTCAGGGAGACAAAGCACCTTACCCAGATGGGTATCTCCACTCCACTGGGACCAGTATCCAGTTCTAGCACATCATAGATAGGAAGGTCTGTGACAGGTGTCATGCTGAGAAAGGTGCAACTCTAAAGCAGCAGACCTACCTGTGTGAAGTCTCGAAACCAAGCGGCTGTGGTCCTCAGAGTGAAAAACCGCATCACGTCGAGCTCAGCTTCTGAGATTCTCACAGAGGACACACGCAGATGGCTGCCTGCATCTGCTGGCATGCTCAGTAGGGTCAGAGGGATGTGGACTCTAGGTCAGATCAGGCTCAGTTCCATAGTCACTTTGTTTTAGAAGAGCAATGTGGTAAAATGAATGCAGTGACTTCTTAAAAGCACAGAGTTTATTAGTTTTGTTAGTATCTAATGATTAAAAGCTACATTTCGGAATTCTCGTTGAAAGCATGCATGCAGGTTATCAGTTTTTCCAAAGGTGCATTTCTGGAATAAGGGTTTCTGTTTCATTCTTGCTGATGCCTCTCAAGCACAGTTCCAGGCCTGCCTTCCATCAGTAACTCTTTGTTCTAAGTGACCGCAAACAAAATGATCAATAATTTGTTCTAATGTTTGAGGCATTTTAGGCTTTGATGATGGAACTCTGTATGAAATCTTTCTTCCTTTATAACCCTTTCTTTATAGAAAAGCATTATTTTTAGTGGCCTAATTTTCCATATACTAATTTCTTACAGCCTCTTTTCCAAATTGATTTTATTTCATTCTCAACTGTTCTTTATACAATTGTATTTATCCATCCAACCCTCTTCCCCTTTTTCTTCATCTGGGATTCACTATTGCTCAGCCTCTGTCTTCCTCATTCCTTCTCTCTCATTACGTGTTTCCTAGCATGCTAAAATGTAAAAGAATCTCAATATATACCTAATAGTTTGTCTTGTCACTCAATAACATCACAAAGCCACTGTCTTGGGGATGCTGGAGAAATGTCAGATATCTTTGGCTTGTCATTTCGCCATCTGCTCCTCACAACAGCTTCTGTTTTGAACCTTTGCCTAGGCACATAGATGATTCACATTCTCATGGTGATGATGACATTTTCCCAAGTGTTAAAGCTCAAGCTTGTGGTTAATCAATTCTTGGATCATACAGCCATTTGAGATTGGTGACTCTTGCTACAGAATCCATGTGTCCTTTGTGTGGGCTCCGGGCTCAGGCCTTCAGTGTGTCAAAGGCTTGTGGCATACTGGAGAACGACGGTTAGAGTGTTGCCAGGTTTTCTTTTCTAGTCAGAGGACCTTCACCAAGAGCATTTGCCCCTTCTCTTGCTAACCAACTGTTTAGGCTCTGTGTAAAAGTTAACTCTTTTTCAAGGATTTACAAGACTTTTGAGAAAAGTAGACTAATGGTATGCTGAAGGCTCAGAAAGCCAAAATTCCCAACAAAATTTCATCAACAAGTCATTCATTCTGAAAACCCCAATGAATGGAAGACTCTAGAGAGCATCCAGCACCATCTGAATGAAATAATTAGATGCTGCAGTTGGAAGGGAGCTTAGAAATAACTTAGCACTTCCTTTCAATTTAACTTGCAGGGGGGTGAGACCCACAGAGACTGAGCTATAGGCCCAAAGTAGTTCTATAAGTAAGTTGTCACATGAGAAGTAGACATCAGCGCTGTGACAGCAAGCCTTGACAAGATTCCCTTGGAGGGACTTGCTCATCCTCACAGGCTGTTCTTAACAAATTCTGTGTACAAGTCAGGAAAAGGCAAGGTGTAGCCTTAAGATCTATGGGCTTTCATAAGTTAAATACTGTGCAGGCTCCATGAAGGGACTACTGATATTTCTTGGAAATGGTGAAAGCAGAGGGCCAGAGGGACTTGCAAGGAAGGTGAACTGATGTGACTGGTGATGATTGGGATAGAAGTGATGGAAAATGGTGAAGCTACGTAATGGAACACATATATGAAAATTCTAAGTGGTCAATGCAGAGGTTAGTAAGGTGATTCTGTTATCAGTAATAAAGTATTTTGTCTCTCAGATATGATGGATTTATAGCCAAGGGGTAACAGATATATTAAGAAGAACAACTTCTGTGAAAACATACGTATTTCTCAAAGGTCAACTCATTGAAGACAACATCTCCTGATCCTGGGTTGAATCAGATGCAGCTTCTATGATCCTATTTGACAGGTGTACCCTTGGGCAGTGGTTCTTGTTGCAGGAGTGTGATTATACAGAGAAAGGATTTTTGTTGTCTTTGCTTATCTGCATCTGTTTCTCAGAGGGCACCTGTGACGAAGTGATGGCACAATACTGTGTTGTGCAACACTGGATCATTACAGACTGCCTTTGCTATTTATAGGCTTGTGAGACAGTCTAACCTTTCGATGTATGCCACTTGTCACACTTACCACCATTTTATTTCTTCCCCAACAGCTAAGAAATTTGCCCTTCAGTTTTGTATATCTCTCCCTGAACAAATGCAGGGCCACTGCCAGAGCAGCCTGCTGCGACTTTCAGAAGTTTGCTTCTCTTGAACATGCATAACAAGTCAGCAGCTTTGAAAAGCCATGCTTTGACAAAAAAAAAAAAAAAAAAAAAAAAAAAAAAAAAAAGAAAGAAAGAAAGAAAAGAAAAGAAAGATTACCTCTAATGAAAAGAACTCTACATTTGCCATCTATTACAAAAATGCAGGCACACAGAGCTTGAAGCAAAAAGACAGGACAGAATAAACTGGCATTGTGTTGAATCATAAAAAATGCTAGGAGGAAAAAGGCACAAAAGATGCTGTATTGAAGAAGGATATAAGGTCACAGTGGAGAGAAAAAAGTGAACGACAGTGATAAGAGAAGGTGAAATGTAATTGTGTGTACCTGAGGGTAGGCACTGCAGAAGCCTAAATCTCAGAATTGCTAACAATCAGCTCTTGAAGAACATGAGTACTCGGAGTTTTGAGCTCTGGAAGTCAGGTGATCAGAGAACGTAAATGAATTTATACCCCTGAATATCTTTTGAATAATTGTTCATCCTGTTATAAAAAGAACCATTATTTAACTTCGAAAATACTTAGCTTTGCAATTGGATGAACAATCAAGGCAGGAAATTTTGTAAAAACTGTTGAAAGTGATAAAAAAGAAAAGCATTGTAGTTGTCTCTTTATTCCGGCAGTCACGTCTAGCTTTCTTCTGCAGCATGAACTCCTATCTCTCATCTTCGGGGTCAACCAGTCATGGTAATTGTTGAATTATGCATGTGTTCTGTGGAGCCATTTTATAGCCGTGGCACTCAATAGACAGTCTGAGCCTAATATAAGGTAGTAGATTTTGTCTCTTCTTCTCTGATATTTGAGCTAATTCTTCTCTAGATACTTTGGGTTGGAGATTTGTGTAAAGTGAGGAACAGTGTAGCCAGTCTTCTAGGAGAAACACTCTGGGGACAAGGGAAGTACCAAAAGGAAGCGTTCTATTTGTGATAGTTTTCTGGCTGTAACATGTGTCTGAGTTCCATACTCCAGGGGTACTTGCACTTGTGTGCATCTTCTGGCAATGCCATTTTACTTGGAGCCTGAGGATCTACTTAGGAAGCCGCTCTCTCTCCCTCACAGCTGTTCCTACTTTGCTGTACTCTGGAGTCACACCCCCTTTTCTGCCTTCTGAGATGGCACTTGAGGGATAAGGGTCACTGTCCTTTAAAATGTCTGAAGTTGGAAACCTGCAGCCTAGCAATGTGGGCATTATCAGCAAGAATTCTACCACTGAAATTCAACATTTTACTTGAAGTTGATTATATCTTTTTTTAGATATACTGAGGATGATTTTTGTGGTTGTGAGCCTAGCCTTTAATGGCTGAGCCACCTCTCCAGCCCTGAGGATGGCTTTTTTAAAAGAGCCCAAAATATTAAATTTTATTAAATGTTATTTTAAAAAGAAACTGTAATACAAGTTTTTTATGTTTTATATTCTGAGTTCCTTTAAGAACTTCGACTAATCCAGTTCATCAGAAGTTTACCCATGGGATTCTTGCAATGTCACAAATGGTATATAATCAACTTCAAGTAAAATGTTGAAGTGGATATGAAGAGCTGAGATCCTTTTTCCCTCTCTCCTCTCCCTCCTCTCTTTCCTCTTCCTCTCTCTCACATCCTTCTTCCATTATGTTTTATTCTTCTTCTTTCATATTTCTCTCCTTCTTCTATTTCTCTTGGGTCAGACCCCTTCTCTGATTTTTCTCCTGCCTATTTGTGCTTTATCAGATCTCTTAGTCTTCTGCCACTGCTTTCTTCCCTCCACTGTCCTCAGATCTCCTGCTTAGAGAAAATTACTGCTTATGTAGCTGTTTGACACTTACCTAAGTTATTAATTTTCATATCTGTTACCTCTAGGCTGACCTAATATCTCTTTTTCTCTTCATGGTATTAATTTACATGTGTATGTAAATTTTATATTGTACTCTACAAATATTTTGTTGCATTGGTCTCAAAACGATTCAAATTAGGTGTCCTTACAAATAAAACAGGACTTAAGATTTCTTTTAAATTCACATTTCAATAAAATTTTATTCTATCACTAGTTCTCATAATATATTTGCCATGTATATATTAGTGTTGATTTGGGAAATACTAAATTAATTTTTTATCTAGTACATTGTTTGTATATGTTTTAGTTTTATCTAATTATTAGATAGCTTGTCAAATAAAGATGATATTTCTTCTGTTCCAGTCTTTAAATCTCTCTTTTACTGTATTCCATCTGCCTTTTCTCCTTCGCTCTCTCTTCTCCAGTCCCCCTTTACTTTACTATTGTAGTGCCCTCAGTTCAGCATTGAGTGAGCACAGCAATAATGGACGTCCTTGCTTTCTTCTCAGTCTTTGGAGGTACACCATCATTTTCTATGCAGGTGAAGTTGTCTGACTTCATTTACTCCTATTCCCATACATCAGAATTTTATAGTAAACTTGATTTTTTTTTATTAATTTATTCTTGTTACATTTCAATGGTTATCCCATCCCTTGTATCCTCCCATTCTTCCCTCCCTCCTATTTTCCCCTTACTCCCTCCCCCTATGACTGTTCCTGAGGGGGATTTCCTCCCCCTGTATATGCTTATAGGGTATCAAGTCTCTTCTTGGTAGCCTGCTATCCTTCCTCTGAGTGCCACCAGGTCTCCCCCTCCAGGGGACATGGTCAAATGTGAGGCACCAGAGTTCATGTGAAAGTCATATCCCACTCTCCACTCAACTGTGGAGAATGTTCTGCCCATTGGCTAGATCTGGGAAGGGGTTTAAAGTTTACCTCCTGTATTGTCCTTGGCTGGTGCCTTAGTTTGAGCAGGAGTTTTAAAGTATGTTAAATAACTCTTGAGATAACTATGATTTCCCCATTCACTTTAGTGATACAATAATTTAAAACTTTTCCAGATAGATGAGGCAAATCTTCACTTCTGGGATTTGTTTGCTCTTGGCATATTTTGTACTTTATGTTTTGCCACCGGACAAGTTGTAGATCTTTTGTTCATAATTTTTATATCTGTGTTTATCAGTGATATTTCTATTGTTGCCTGTTTGGGGAATTATTTATGTAGTTTGGGAAATTTAGGTAATATCTAATGTGTATTATAACTACTACATGGGAGTAAAAATATATATTTCATTGATTTTAGTCATTATTTAACTTATTATTTTACACTTCACAAGATAGTATGCCTGAGTAATTGTTTTAATGTAGAGCTAAAAAGTATTTGTGTTGTGCAATTCTTTTTGGCTTTCATAGAAGGTGAACTAAAATGACTTGCTGTTTGACATTGAGAAACTGCAATAATTGTGCTGAAGAAAAAAAACCTATGAAAGCAAAGTACAGAATGACATAGTAAGAAATAAAAGATAGAACAGGACTTTCAGAAGTATTGGCAAAGTTACAAGTTACTAGAATAGTATTGGCTTATAACTTACTAGTGGGGAGTATGTTTAGATATCTCCCTGTCTTAGCTTTTGTTTATCCACATTAGATGGAGCTTCTTGATGCAAAAATAAAGCCATCTTGTTAATCCTAGCCTTTCATGAGGTTGGCCTAGATTACACTATTTATCCTGTGTTTCCAGGAGGCCTCACTTGTTTCTCATACATCTTGCTATGACATCACTTCATGAACCATTCTATTCAGCTGGGTTATGAATAGCAGCCATTGTTATGAGCATCACATGGAAAATTCAGATCCCAGTCTTCAGCAAATGCTCCAAATCACTGTTTATTTGCACTAGCATGATGTAACTGGCTTATGCAACACCTAGGAAGCAGGACAGACAACTGAAAAGTACTTCACTAGGTTCAAGTCACTTATACAGATAATCAAATATTCAATGCATTCCAACTTACCAAAATATTCCTGAAGTGGTAAAACTCACATCATCTGAGAAGCATACATTTTTTTCATCAAGCAGCATATATAGTAATTAATAAATCTGAATTGAGTCATATTTAATTACTAATGTACTTGGATGCATCTAATCAAATTTTGTTTTATTCAACTTGTTTAACAGATATCAATACATTTCATGAAGGGAATATATCTGTCTTATCAGTTATGAAAGAAATATTCATGCAGATCAAAGTAGGGACATTTTGTTGTGGTAGCTGGTAGCGAAAGGATTATGTTTTTTTTGAAAGGACCATGCCATGAAAATAATGCTTCAAGTCTAAGCATTTAGACTTAAGGTGTATTTAAAATGGCTTTAAATTATAGGTTTATACTTGGATATTAATTCAAAACTATCTTATCACATGTCAATATAGCTATATGGCTTTAATGAAACGAAAACACACTTTTGAATTACAATAGGCCGCTCAGGCATAATAACTCATATACAGTACTGGTCTCCAATTGGAGACTGATTTAATACTGATGGTAATGAAGTGCCAAGAAGAAAGTGAGTAAAACAGCGAGTTTCCTTAACAGCAATTTTCAGATTCAGCAGTTTCTTTTCTCATATAATAGAACTTTTAAGGAAATTTCCATTGAATTGTCTCTAAGGAGTTTGAAGACGAGAGAAGAAAGATGAGGAGAAATAAAGATGAGAAGGCAGAGGAAAAAATATCTTTCTCTGTAGGGTAAACATTTTCCTGGTTACCATTAATTTATAGTGATCAAATGTGACCATGAAGCCCACTTTTTGTATCCCTTACACTGAACAAAATGCTAACAATGGAAACAGCAAATACTGAGAAGTTTTGCAAGTGTGCTGGTGTTATTGACCCGTGATCCTTTGCTTTCAACTTGAAAAAAATTCTGTGCCCAGTGCAGTAACTTTGATAAGCTATGACATGCAATACATAAATAAAATAAAAATGTGTTCTTTCATTGCAGTTTAACACGTTTTCTGGAAACACTGTGACAGGAAAGCATCATCTCAAGGGACTGAACTAATTCAGTTGGTGTAGTTGCTCTACTTTCATAACCATCTTTATTTGAAAAAAAAATAGAATTATATATGTGATTCTTACATTTTTGATACTGATTTATTTGAAAAGTTCCTTGTTTGTTGCAACTATACAGTAAACCTCAACTTGTTACTTATACAATTACAGAGTAGAGGTAGACCCTGGGCAGAATAAGGAATATTATAAATGTTATGTATTTCAGAAGGTTCAGCTGCCTTGCAAAGTCTCCTGGCTGCTGCTGAATTGAGAAGGGTACTAAGATCCCCTCTCACCCTTAATGCACTCAGAAATCTAAACAAGGCAACTTTCCCTCTGCCTTCATTTTAGCATGTAAGATTCCTACTTTTACTCAGCAAATATATTTTGAAATAACATGGTTTACACAGAAGAATAAATAATTTATTACCCTAGATTTTCTGTGCCTGTCTCTGGACATTACGTTGTCAACTTGTCTCAAGAACATAAAGAATGGAATTTTGTAATTAATCTTTTGAAAATAAATGCTTCTGTTTCTATGAAGTTGTGTCTGGGCTTGCCCTAAGATGGCATCCTCTTATTTCTGTGATATTAACATATTTAAATTAACACTTTACTAATGAGGTTCTCTGGCGTGAAATCTTGGACTGCTCTGGTGCTTGCTTCATGTCTAGGTGTATGAATTTGGAGAACTATATCCTCAAAATATGTTCCTTTGCCACAACTTACTGCTCATTTTTCACTTTAAAATGCTACTCTGACCAGTAGCATTGTTTGCTCTCTAAGAAAAACATCAACAAAACACATTGCTACTTCTCACTTTAGAAGTCCTCCTGGCCTCCTTCGGATGTCTCACCTGGACCAGCAGGTTCAGCATGTATGCTTTTCCTATGAAGCTCTTCCAATGTCAGTCAGAAAAAAATGACCGTTTGCTCTGAATCTCAGCAGCAACATTTCTACCCCTCAAATCATAGAAACTGATATGGTTCTCTCTAAATTATTGCATTGCTTTGCAGTACTTGGTTATAGAAAATAAATTCAAGCTAGCGGTCAAATAGTGACCTTGGAAGATAGTAGTAAAATAAGTTTGGGCAATTAAAAGAAGAAAGAAAGAAATATTTTTTGGCACTGTTTCCCATCTCTTGTGTAGTATATTAATTGTTACAATGGGAAAGCATGGATACTATGTCTGAACACTCAGGGCAATAGCCTTCATTGCTCAGCATTATATATGTAATTATATCTTATCATATTATATACTTCCTGCTGCCGATCACTGAGCCTCTAGGGGCTACGATAATAAATTATTTATTCCTGGGTATAAACCATGTTATCTCAAAATATATCTGCTGACTAAATGTATGAATCTTACATGCTAAAATGAATGCCTTGATTTAAGATTTCTGTATTTTATTTCTTATGAAGCTGTGAAAAGTTAAGTTTTATTTTGATTGGTTCATGCTTATTTAGTAACCTATAAATATTTACTGAGCATTTATATGCAAATATAATAGTAAAGCAGTGGATAGCAAATTTCAAAAACTTTGTCCTCAAACTCAGCAATCTTGGAAAATAGGAATATGCCTCGAAAGCATAAAGACAGTGTGGGGTAAAGAATGCAAAATGTTGACTCAGAATGATCTGTATCTCAATTTTTCTTCTACAGCATCTAAAGTACGATCTAGCTCACAACCAAAGTGCAGTTTTCACAAACATAATTATAGTAGCTCTAGCAGCACTGCATCATGACTTACGTTGCTGTCCCAATGGATATTGTATGCTTTAAAATAATGCTCTACACATTCGCATACATTAACCACCACATAGAAACTAGCCTTTTTTCCCCAAAAGAAACCATCATGTAGTGACTTAAAATAGTGACTTTAACTAGATGTTAAAATGAGTAATTAAGGCATCTATGGAATAGTTACCTCTATGTTCATTTTTTCATTGTTCAAAAAAGAAAAATTGCTTCCTGCTACGTACGTCAAGCTAGCATGAATGTACAGGAAAAATATTGAAAGAATGGACTCCGGCTTTGAAATGTGAAGAGTTGATTATGTGCAGACATATTTAGAAATAATGGTAGTGTTCACTATGTCTGTGCATCCATAGAGATTCACTTAACTCACTGTGATGTTTTTAGGGACTGGCAGTATGTTTCTGTCTGGAAGGATTTTGAATGTCATGTGGATTTTGTTGCAAGTTCAGCTAAAAGGCCAATACAATTGAAACCAGGAGTTGCAAATTGTATTTGTCAGTTAGGAGTAAGAATAAAGTTTGTGAGAGAGCAGATCAAATGATCAGACAATTAAAAAATTATCTTTCTGGATTAGAGTAAATTTATAAAGCTTATATGCCAGGAACCCAGAGGATTGCTTGTGGGATTGGAGTGGTAAAGTTATTCAGGGTATTTCCACTGAATATAATAGAGAAAGAGATATCATTGATGGTACCCAGGGAGGGATGCACACAAGAGGCCTAACTGGGTTACAGCATCACAAGCTTGAACCGATTAATTTGAACTTAACATTGAGAGGCATACATATCAATCTGAAGATGAGATTATTTATAGAAATAAGTTTTTTTTCAGGGATGAGAGGAAAAATGGTCAACTGGAAAGGATTGCTTGTTCTCACTTCTGCCTGAAGACAAACGTGTGCAAAGTTTAAGCAGTAAGAAAAATGGGGCCTACCTTTATTTAGAATCTATATATTGGGTTTGGGTAACAATGATAAACTGATTTTTAAAAATAATTTCTCATCTTAAAAAATTATCTACCTTAATTAGATTATATTTTCAGGTAGTTTAGTATTTAGCATGAGTTTCTTTCTTTCTTTTCCTTTTCTTTCTTTCTTTCTTTCTTTCTTTCTTTCTTTCTTTTTTATCTCTTAAAGGAGAGTGAATGGGTTGGAGCCCAGACTTCTTTTCTCATTCTCACTAGGTTGCAGATGGAAGGCCTTTGATTGTTAGTTCAATGTAAGAATGCCACAATAAACAGTCATAGGGGAGGGGAATAATGGGAAAATGGGGGGAGGGGAGGGAGGAATGGGAGGATACAAGGGATGGGATAAACATTGAGATGTAACAAGAATAAATTAATAAAATAAATAAATAAATAAAAAATAAAAAGTGAGAGACCCCCCCCCCAAAAAAAAAAAAAAAAGAATGCCACAATGTGTGCATTTAGGCTTTCTTTTATAACAGGTGAGATGTTGAAATCATAGCAAAAATTACGTGGTATATGCTGGGAATCCACAGGCCATCCAGATAGTAAAGCATACAGGCTACTTGAAATTCTCAAACACTCCTCCCATTCCTACAGAACCAATCCAGTCTTCTCAGTTCTGTAGCAGAGCACCTTCTGTGAACTCTCCTTCCTCTCCTGTGCCCCATCCAGTCCGTCATACAGAACTTCCTCTCTAAGCTTCCCTTCCCACCAATCATTACTTTTCCCCAGCCCTCAGCCCCAGCTGGTCCTCCCTGGAAACTTGCAGGACACTCCAGTTTAGAAAGAACCTGATACAATAGAAAGTGGAGGATAGACTTAATCTCATTAGCACAGGAAAAGACTTTCTGAACAAAGCACTGTTAGCACTGGCATTAATATAAAACATTAATTATTAAATGGGGGCTTCACGAAACTGCAAAGCTTCGGTATGGCAAAGGACACTGTCAATAGGAAAAAGTGGCAGCCTATAAAATGGGAAAAGACCTTTACTAACTACACATCTGATAGAAGGCTAATATCACAAATCTAAAAAGAACTAAAAACCTAGACATAAAGAAAACAAATACCTCAAGTTAAATCTGGAGTAGGGTTCTAAACAGAGAATTCTAAAAGGGGGAAGTTTAAATATCTGAGAAACACTTACAGAAATATTCAACATCCTCAGACATGAGGGCAAGGCAAATAAAATCAAAATTAGTTTGAGATTTCATCTTATATCCATCAGGATGGCTAGGATAAATAAAACAAGTGGCAATTCATGCTATGGTATAGAGTAAGGGGAACACTCATTAATTGTTGGTGGAAAGGAAAACTTGTATAGCTTCTATGAAAATCAGTGTGATGGTTCTTGGGAAGATGGGAATAGATATACCTTCAGATACAGGCATGACAACCTTGGCCATATTCCCAAAAGACACTTCAACCTACCACAGAGACATTTTCTCAACAACATTCATTGCTACTCTCTCCATAACAGCCAGAAATTGGAAACAACCTAGATTTCCCTAAACAGAAGAATGGATAAAGAAAATTTGATAAATTTTCAAAATGGAGTATTATTAGGCTGTATATAGACATGGCATTATGAAATTCACAGATAAATGGTGGAAATATAAAAATAATCCTAGTGAGGTAACCTAGTCCCAGAAAAGACAAATATGATATATGTATTTGTAAGAGGACATTACATAAGTCAATAACCAAGCTACAATCTGTAGAATCATAAATGTTAGGTATATCATAAGAGAGAGGGGGGAGGGGTTACAGATAAATCTTGTAGGAAAGAAAAACAGAATAAATAGACAGTTAAGGAGAGGTGGGCAGGGATTGGAAAGGGAGATCTAGTGGGAAGGGTAAGGAGGAAGAGGGAGAACATACGGGAAGAGACAGCTAAAATTAAATGTTATTTGGAGTAAAGCCTAGTTCAGTAGAAGACTCCTAATATATAAACATATATGAAGGTGATTGAACTGTAATCACCAAGTTAGGGGGAGACATATTCATAACTGGCCATACTTTGTTACAAAATGAGATTTCTAGTCCTGGATTGGGTTACATATGATTGAGTTGTTGGCCAAAGAGGACCCATGGGAATTCCCAAACAGCTCTGATTACTGTCAAGGCTATAGGGTTCTCTCCGTCAGCTCACAGCAAGGCCCCAAAGCTGAAGACAACAAGTAGACAACCCATTTAATATGGAGAGATTGAGCTTTTGTGTACTCCTTGCTAGTGTCTGGAAAAATTGAGCTTTTGTGTACTGAGAGTTTTTCTCCCTCCTTGCTAGTGTCACACCCTTGGGTTGATTATGGTATCCTGCTTACAAGATATGCCAGTGGTGGTACAAAAGCTATGGCAGTAACCAACCAATATCTAATTTGCCTTTGTGATCCAAGAGATGAACCCAAACCTGATACTGCTTGGGTGATCAAGAACCTGAGACTAGATAGCTCAGTGACATGGGGTAAAACCAAAGGCTACTGTTATAAAACAAACAAACAAACAAACAAACAACAAAAGTACCAGTAAAATAACTCCTAATAACATTCTGCTATACTCAAAGATCAGTGTCTTTCTCAGCCATCATCTGAGAAGCTTTGTCCTTCAGCAGATGGCAACAAATAAAGAGACCCACAGCCAGACATTATTCAAAGAATGAGAGAATTTGGAACACTCAGCTATAAAAGGATGTCTCCATCAAATCTTTCTTCTCAGGGCTGATGGAGAAAGACTATAAGATACAGGTGGATGGAAGACTCTAAGAAAACAAAACCCTCTAAATCATCATGAACAAAGCTCATATGAACTCATAGAGATGGAGGTAGACTGCACTGGCCTGCACGGGTCTGCACCAGGTCCTTTGCAAATATATTGTTTTTATGGGATTACTAAATGTGTTAATGTTTGGTTCTCTATTTCTTATGCCTTCACTTGGATTCTTGTTCTTGTTTGTTTTGTCCAATTCCAATGTGTTACTTTTTGTTTTAACTTGTTATATTTTACTTTATTATATAAAAAGAAATCCTAGAAAAAAAATGTAAACTTTTCATTATTTAAATAGTAAAACTGAGTTCAATGGTAGGCCAAGACTTGGTACCAGTGAGTGGTCTGAAATCTCAGAAATGATAGATAACTATGTTCATGGCGAAATGTGCTATGAGACAGAAATCTGGATTTGCTTGGGATTTCAAGGACAGCAAACAGCTCATCATATTCCTTAAAACTAAATGATCAATAAAAGTATGAGGGAGTCTTTTCCAAATTGTCATAATTCTCAAAACTTTTCTACTACATATTTTTAAAAAGATCACTGTAGCATGACTTACCAAAATATAGGGAATAAAAAAAATCCATCCAATTCATTTAGAAGTGACTCCAAAAAAGATGAATGGAGAAGGTCTATTGCCAAAAAGTCTGGAGCAAGACTAGGTGATAGGTGGTTAAAATTTTATACCAGAAAATTAGAAAACTGTCAGAGAAGGAGGTGCCTGACATTTATAAGCTTTTCAATTTCATAACCAAAATGTAAAGAATCTTTTAAAATAAACTGTTTTGATAATGACAGAGTTTTCAATGATACGAGGTATACAATAGTGCAACCATGAGGAAGGAATCCAAAGAATAATCATGTGAACCATGTACATGAATGCAAGTGACTAAGGAATTCTGGGATAGAGAAAGGAGGGCAGGAAGTACAACCAGCAGAGTTGGATGAGAACCAAGAAAACTTTCACATAAGATTAGACATGTATTATTCAGAGAGTATACAACACCACCAACAAAATAAAAACAAAAACCAAGGCAGTAAAGCCAAGATGCTTTTATGTCAATACATCTTTTAAGACGGTGACCTTTTGGGGAAAAATAATGCTCAGTTTGTATATACGATTATGAAAGAATATTGAAATTACAAATAATATAATTTGCTCAAATAGAACTATTTTATTAAAGTGTATATCCAGTATATTTTACAAAAGATAAATAATGATGACTTTTGTGATACAATTATATTAATCTAGTAAAGCAGACGGCCATATAATTAAAATATTTAAAGTTTCACATAAAGAAAGGTGAATGCCTTGCTCCACATTCTCATCCATTCTTTGAGAAATATATCAATATAACATTTGAGTAAAGAGGTTAACCCAAGTACGTAAAATGCCCTACACAAGTCCTGGTCCACCCTGAGCTACAAGTCACTATATCTGGACTAACGTCTTCTTACAAGAGTGTGGCGAGTGCAATAAAGTTCAGATATAATTTATTAGAGGCTCTCTTGCTTGTAATCACCATTAATCACAAGTAACTTTTCCTCTCCTCTACAGATTAGGGTCTCTAGTTATGTTTAAGAATTGAAAGTTATATAAGATGAATAACAGGAAAAAAAGCACACAATTTGTATTTCATGCATTTTTATATCATTAGGACTATTCACATGCAAAATGAATGCACAAAGAAGCAGGCTATGTCAAAGGCTTGAACACTAAGTGCACACATGCACACAGACAGTAAGTTGTGATAACATGATAATATTAAAGAATTTAAGTTAGAGTAGCTAGTTGTAGGGAAGTGTTTGGTATACAAAATGTTGGTTTAGTAAGATTTGTCTTCACAGATTTCTCTCAGTTTAGACTTCCTCTCTGAAGAGAGTAGGACTACCCTTCCTCTTGATACAACCTGGACACTTGTCATGTGAAATATTATTTCCTGTTTTCAGGAGATTGGAGGAAGATCATGATGTCTTTGTATCTACTGCTTCTCCAGAACTTGACTCAAAATAATTACCGGAGCAGAGTGGCCTGTGCTGTGGTGGTATGTAATGAATACTGTCACAATCGGCTGAGCAAAGCAAGTAAAGCCGCTGGACACAGCTGGGGAAGCTCCACTCTGGGGAGGATTCTCCCTGCCGAGGGTTCTGCTGACGCATTCCATAGGGTTCTCCAGTGTTGTGTTCCTCTAGGATTGTTGTTGTACACAGCAGCTTCTAATTGGCTTTCAGATTTTTAACTGTGCATGCTCTGCTTGCTGCACAGAATCAAGGGGGTACTTTCAGAAATACCGAAACCTTATTTCTAGAACACATATTTCCCCAAAAGAAGATGCTATACATCCCTTAGACCTTTATTGTGAACCAACCACTTTTTCTAAGAATGGCTTATAAACAATACGTAGGGGAAGTTTTATAAAATATAAATAATGTATATCCTATTATATAAAGAAACAGTCATTCTTTACTTTGAAGGTATGAAATCTTTTTTAATAGATGAAATAATTTTTTTTTCCTGTAGATTTTATATCTAGTCAGAAAAAATACAGAGATGGAGAGCTGTCTATCTACACAGAGAGGAGAGACACTTTACAGTAAGTTTTGAATTATGAGTTACTTTTTAAGACTACTGTAAATTGACTGTCTTCTTTCATTAGCATCAAGCCCAAAGATGGTAACCAGAACTCACATTTTGATCCTACCTGTACATTACCAGTATAAGACTAATCCATAAATGTGGATGGGGTTTCCATGTGAGTAAAAACAAATAGGTCTTCTATAGTGACAGAATACTAGGTTTTATTCAAACCAAGATATTTTCACAATAGCTACATTGAACTAAGGGCCCAAAGATAGTGCTCAGTGTTCCTTTTCTTTAAGTATTTTTGCTTGTGTGGTCTGGAACCAGAAGTTTACTCTACATGAAGAAAACACGAGAAAATAATAGAAAATTGTTTTTATAACTATGTTCAAAAATCTCTTGACATTTGTTCTTGGTCTCTGAAGATGATCCATGGATAATATCCAGGAAAGAGTAGAAACATTGAATTCAACAGTGCCCAAGGAACTGAAGTATGCTAAGGACCATGGAAGTCATTTTGGAAGGGTATCCCTCTCTTGAGCATTCAGATAGGACTTAGTTACAACTAACATCATGAGTGCATTGTGACAGACTCTGAGATAAAGTCCCATATATGCTCAGAATCTTCATCCTCAGAAACAGGGTCATAATAATACATTTTTTAAGTTTTTAACTCAGGGTCAATATATTGCAAGATAATACAGTGAATAAAGTTGATTTATAATTCATATAAAATCTAAAAAAGATTAGCTATTTTATAGTGTTTCAAATATATTACAACCTTGTAAGTTTTGTCATATTTATAATTCAATATTTTAAATATATTTATACTGAAATATATATACTGGTTTCCTCTTTATTAGGTACATGCTTACCAAATGTTATTCCTGAAATAAAATTCTGGATATTTTATATAGTTTAATGTGTGGTATGGGTGTGAAAAATGTGCTTTAAACACCATAGCAGCATTGTTCAAAAAGGTATCTAAAAAGCACTTCAAAGTCATATGGTTTGTGTGTGTGTGTGTGTGTGTATATGTGTGTGTGTATGTGTGTGTGATTTATTTACTGTTTTATTTATGACTAATGTTCTCTTATATATCTATGCGTAAAGGTTAGAAATGAAAGGTTGGGATGAAGAAGGTCAAACACACTAAATTTTATTTTCCAAGGGAAAAAAACCTAGAAAATAAGGATTTAATTTTAAATTCTGACATTATCTTTGCATTCTAAAGTATGTATGACAGTTATTTTCAAATCTCCTAGAAAACCATTTTCGACAGTGTCAGTGGGGGGATGTAGCTCTGTGAATCCTTCATTGTACATAAAGTCACCCATGGCATCACTGGCCCCTTTTAGATTTAGCCTTTAAGATCACGATGATGTCATTTCTTCAGCAACTTGGAAAATGTTCTATAACATAAATTTTGCATTCACACACACACAGCAGTATTAAAAACATGGAGGATGTATGTTAATATCTAAGTCATGTTTCTTCACTCACATTAATATTTCTAAGTTTGTTTTGTTTTGTTGTTTTTCAAGACAGGGTTTCTCTGTGTAGCTTTGGCTGCCCTTGATTTGCTTTGTAGACCAGGCTACCCTCGATCTAATGAAGATCCACCTGCTACCCACCTAAGTGGTGGGATTATAGGCATGCTCTACCAAGCCTGGCTCAGAGTTTTTATGACATATTTTGGTTATAAATTAAAAAATTCTTTATGTCTGGTATAATTTAAATATTCTTCAGTGTATAAATCCAATGTTTAAGAGAAATTGAGATTTTAATGTGTAAATTGCAGAACTACATAGTACAATCTTTTCCCTATAAATGACTGTTTTTCTATACAAAACATGAAGGAAAAATAAATACTTGTCAATCTTCTCCGGTGCACATGTGGGAGCGAGCAGAGTGTGGGTGACAATCTTGTATACCTCTCCCTCTAGCATTTTAAGGTCACCATACTCTCATGACCAACAAAAATCTGGACACCAAAGAGAAAACCCTTGTGCTACCACTTGGACTGGAGACAGAGAGAATGCACATGGAATTGGTATTTCTAGCAAAAGTTAATTCATGTCTTGTCAACAGCACTTTCTATAAAGAACAGGGCCCTTGACAAGCAAATGCATATGGGAACAAACTTTTTTTTTTCTTTGTTGTCTCACTTCAGTGAATATGCTTTAGCACTCAATTGGCACCCAATTAACAAAGAATTAGAGCTTCCATGAATGTTACTTTATATTTACTTATAGTAGTTAAGTCCGTGCTTTTGACACTTCCCTCTTACTGGCCTTCTATAATACATAGGAACTTTACTACAATCACTACTCTTGCCAAGTGAAATGTCAGGAGCTAAGAGTTATTAGAGCATTCTAATTGAAATTTGAAAACTAATTAGAATGTGTGCTCCTATTTAGAAGCTGCTGAACTAAAAACTCTGGAGCAAAAAATAAATCACTATGTTTACACTGTAACTGTCATATATTCTTAAAATTAAATCCAATCGTGAGACTTTTGATTTACAACATAACCAAAAATATATACCACAGCACTTTGAAGTTCTTCAAAAAGTTGTGAAGATATTTTTTAAACTAAATAGAAATAAAATCTGCCTTTCCTAGTATAAACTAACAAGTAAAATAGCAAGTAGTAGAATTTTAACAACATTATGTGAAAAATATGGCAACACTGGCCAATACCAACAGTCTCATTCACAGCAATTGCTGGGATTATACTTTTGCAAAGAAAAACTTGGCAGACAAGGTTGTCAAACTCTTTCCAGAAACCTACTGACAAAACACAGACACAGACACACACACGCACAAGCACGCGTATACACACACACACACACACACACACACACACACACACACACACACAAGAGAGAGAGAGAATAAAAAACACTGATATCCCTAAACATGCCAATGTAAAGATCTATAAGCATGGGTTATGCTTTAGTTAAGTATAGGTTACAAATATATTTTCAAAAGAAACATCACTGTGTTCAGTGGTCTAGGCACTGTCCAGTTACACATGATGTAGGTTAACAACCATGCACACATGAGTGGCTTTGGTTTAAACATAGTGGGTTAAAATTATAAACCTGCAAATTTCAGGATTTCTTGTTTTTAATAGCTGAGTAGCATTCAATAGTGTAAATTTAGCCGTTTCTTTATCCATTCTTTGAGTGACATCTAGGTTGTTTCTAAGTTCTGTCTATTATGAACAAAGCTGCTATGAACACAGTTGAGCAAATGCCCTTGATGTGTGGTGGAACATCTTTTGGGTATATTCCAAGGAATGGAATAGCTGGATCTTTTTTTTTTAAGAGTACTTTCTTTTAATTTTTAAAAATTTTCTTTCTTTCTTTCTTTCTTTCTTTCTTTCTTTCTTTCTTTCTTTCTTTCTTTTTCATTAATTTATTCTTGTTACATCTCAATGGTTATCCCATCCCTTGTATCCTCCCATTCTTCCCTCCCTCCCATTTTCCCCTTATTCCCCTCCCCTATGACTGTTTCTGAGGGGTATTACCTCCCCCTGTATATGCTCATAGGGTATCAAGTCTCTTCTTGGTACCCTGCTGTCCTTCCTCTGAGTCCCACGAAAGCCTTCACTTACCAGGAAACTAGGACAGAGGGGAGGACATCCTATTGGGACTCTAGATAAGAGAAGCATGGGAGAATAGCAAAGTAGAAGGATCCAGAGGGTCCTAGAAACCTACAAGTAGAACATTATGATAGGCAGATTTGGGCCCAGGGGTTCCACTCAAACTAAGGCACCAGCCAAGGACAATACAGGCGGTAAACTTTAAACCCCAACCAGATTTAGCCAATGGTCAGAACATTTTCCACAGTTGAGAGGAGAGTGGGATATGACTTTCTCTGTTCCTCACCCTTATCGTCATGGACTCACTGTCTAAAACAATGAGTCCCCTATAAACACTTCTACAAACTTTCTTGGTCAAAAAGTCTTAAACCAGCAATAAAAAACAACTAAGACAGTATCCTAGTCTTTTTGTCTGCCCAAGTTACAGGGAACAATCATTTAACCTAGGCAACAAATGGTCCTCTAATGTCTTCTCTGATACAGGAACTATTATTTTGATGAAGGGCACACATACCCTTATCTTTTAGGGGCTGCATTATATTTGGAGTCTGGAGAAATTATTTGAAAAATAAAATCCTATTCACATTTGCTCTCAGCTGCTAAGTGACATTTCATTTATTCAACAACTCACTCCCCAAGTGATATTGGAGACATAGTAACTGGTGTCAGACTCTCAGATGAGAAATGAGACAACAGAAATGTAATATATTTCTTGTATCATATGCACTCATTGTCTCAAGGTAGCATATATATCTCAGCATATATATCTTAGTTTTACAGTTGTGTGTATCAGGATATATGTCTCCATATGTATATAAGTATGTTGTAGGCATGTATATATGTATGTATACATTTGTCTATGTAATCTATATCTTTCTGTTTATTGTCTATCTATTTACCTATTATCTATCTATCTATCTATCTATTTATCTAACTATATACCTATTTAACTATCATCTGATCAGATAATTGGCCCTCCAATTAGCTAAGCATTGCTTAAATCCCAAGCTTTTGCCTGTAAAGCCTCTTCAGTCAGACCACACTGGGAACTCTGAATTCCTAGAGTTTCATAGGTAAAGTGTTTCCTTCCTGTGGGCAAGAGGACTGCTGGGAGGGAGAACAGACCTCAGTTTAAAAACTAGAGAAATTTTAAGAAAAACATGCATTAAGGGGTTCAGAATTGAGAAATTGGAGTGGGTAGAGGAAAATGAAAATCTCCATTCAGAGAATATCTATTAAGTCACAAATTCCAGGCCTGGGAAGATAGCAAAGAATGCAGGAAATGGTTGTGACTGTCAGCAGGCTGAGGCAGCTCCTGATAAATTTACTTCAGAACTGGTCGTGGCATTGTTTTGTCTTCCTCCATACACTCAAACAATATCTACCAGACCTTACAGAAAGGAGAAAGGATAGAATGGCTAAGCATTGTCCTCATCAGCAGAAGCCCAAACTCAGAGGAAAGAAAAATGTTTACATTTGTACATATGCTCATGAACCTATTTATAAATGTATGAGTGTTTGTGTGTAGTGTGGGCATCTATGCCCATACATTAATGTGTGTGCATGCTTCCTGTGAACCTGTATGTGTGTATATGTATATACCTGTGAACATACCAGAGTATAGATATACATAGATGTTCATGTGGTGTGTGTGTGTGTTTATAAATGTGAATATCTCAATGTGTGTGTTTGCATGGAAATTTAATGCACACACACACACACACACACACACACACACACACACACCTGATACTTAATATGATACCTGCCTAAATTAAAGGAACAATCTGAAACCTGTACAAGTCAAATGACATGCTGTAAGTTGTGATCTTGTTGGTTCCCTATTACACAGAGCCTGGGAAGAAGAATGTGGAATATCACCTACAGTACACCACCAAGCATACCCACTTTGATTCCATACCCTCTGGCACACTTCTGAGTGATTGGAACTGTCCTTGAAATTTATGATCTGATGTAAATAGTCATTAAACTGTAAATGGTTTATACAATGCCTTCATAGTGAACAACACCCAGAAATGTGTTAGCATAGGAAGAAATAAAATATTCAATTTCAGTTTAATTCTGGATTGACAAATGGAATGATATTGAGAAGTCCTCTCAAAGGTGTGAGAAAAGGACTCTGTTTGTGGCCCTTCTGTGTTGTCAAACTGGAAACTCAAGCAGACTATTCTGATTAAGTGTCAAACAGGTGGTAGATATGAACGAGATATACTAATCTTTATTGGGCATCTTGATGTAAATTGACAATCGAGCCTTTTCCCTTAGTTGCATAGAACAAAGGGAAGTAATTTATGCTTCTAGTTCATTGTAAAATGAGACCACACCCCCTTAATGGCAGTTTATCTGAGCTATATAGCAGTTCATGACCAGATTATACAAAGAATCATAAAATTTAATTTGGACCCAGGAAAGCACGTTAATATTTATCTCCTAAGTTCCCTATAAAGTCTAGACATTATACAGATTTAGCCATACTATAAGATATTAGGGACTCATTTATCTTCACAATATTGTAATAAAATAGGAGAGGCTGTTAACTTAGAGATAAAAATGACTATTTAGTTCATAATTTGAAGTGTCAAGTCCATCCATGACTTCTTATCTTCACTGTACTGGGCTCCTGTTGAAGGTGAGGATAGCAATGGTAGAAACAAACATTTCAGAACAAACTGTTATTTTATATGCCAGAGAAAGAGAGAGAGAGAGAGAGAGAGAGAGAGAGAGAGAGAGAGAGAGAGAGAGAGAGAGAGAGAGAGAGATATGAGGGAAAATAAAAGATTGCCTTTGGAAACATATTCCCAATGATATGAGGACCTCAAAGCACCAGTGTCTCTCAGTATTACCACTCTGGGGACCAAGTCTTGAACACAAGACTACTGTGGGACTCTTATCCAAACCATAACATTAGCTGATCCACTGATCAAGAATACAATGACTTCACTTTGTCTTCATGATAATATCCTATTAATGTGTGGGAGTAGACTACTAACCACACAGAAGAGAGGATTTCCAGCAGCCCTACCACACTCACAGTCCCTGGTTAAAGGATAGCACAAGGTTACCATTGACACAAATATAGTACTTTATTGCTGGTTGTGTGTACTCACTTCAAAGGGCATTCATGTCCAGTGGTGCAGCCTGGGATGATTATGAGTGGCATTAATCAGAGTTCCTCTTTTTTTCATTTCTGTGGGGACAATTAAGGAGAGAGGTCTAGGTGAGAGCTGAAACAAGAGTCCCCGATAGGCAGAGTATCAGGCTAGTCAAGCTGCAGAGTCAGTTAGCAGCAGGATGCTGGGGTGGAGGTCCAATTCAGGCTCCACTTGGAGCCATTGCATTCTAGAAATTCCTTCCACTTCCAAGTTCTGTGACTCTGTGTTACACATGTGTAGCTCCAGCTCCAGGGGCCCAGGGGCCTCTTCTCTCCTCCAAGGGCAGTAGGCATATACTTGGTGCTATAGACATACACATAAAACACAAATAAATAAAATTTTAAAAATAGTCTAAGAAAATGTACATATTTATACATTAATTATAATTACATAAATTTTCCTGTTTCTTTTCCTCTTCTCACACTTTCCCAGGTTATGTCCTTGAACCATCTCAAATTCATGATCTCTTTTTCATATATATATATATATATATATATATATATATATATATATATATATATATATATATATATATATATGAAAAAGCTGACCACTTGGTTAGTAGGCAACCAATTATGGACTCATCCCTGAGTAAGACTATTTCTTCCATGCTCAGTGTTCCTAAATTGCCTGAAGTTCTTTGTCTATGGGGTCCAATGTGATTTCCCCTTTCCACATTAGCATGTCTATTGGTGTTGTCTTTGTTCTTGTGTTGTTTAGGCAGCCATAACTTTGAGATCCTATGGGTGTTGCTTCTCTTTGATTTCTAGAAAGTGAATGTCCTGGTCCTCTGCCTCTACAATCTTTTCACCCTTCTTCCTTGATGCTCCTCAAAACTTAAGTGCAGGGGCTATGATGCAGACATATTAATTAGGGTCAGGCATCTCAGCATCATTTATTCTCAGCTTTTTGACTGCTGTGGTTTTCTGTAACTATCTCTATTCATTGCAAAGAGAAGTTTCTTTAAGGAGGGATGAGAGCTACACTTGTACATATATCCATGGACATAAGGATTAATTTGTTTCCTATTGAGTTGACCTTAAGTCTAAACAGAGAGCTGTTGGTTACCACCAAGATATCAGTGCCACCATAGTATCCTAAGAGCTACTAAGCTACTTGTTGTGGTGGTGTATGGGTATGGGTATTACAAATCATTGCTAAACTTCCTTGGAGTCTTGTACAGAACTTTCTGGTATTATGAAAGCTAGTCTTTAGGGAGGACTCTTTCAAGTTACATCCAGGTCATGTCATCCAGGTCTTGTGTCCTAAGTGCATGGTGTCTTCAACAATAAGAAATAACCTTCCACTTCTTGGAGGCAATCTAAGGAAATATCAATAGCCTATAATGATTGGGAGTATCTTGGACACCTCTATCCAACAAATCAAAAGAGATTTTGTATGCCTGGCACTGGAGTTTTTGCTAGATATTCTATGACTCTCATGGGGAAGTATTGTCAACTCAAGTGGTGTAACTTCATTTAAGTTCTACAAATTCTGTATGTACATATATACATGGAGACTTACATATATTCTATGTGTTTTAGGTAAATTAATATGACTCCTAGATATCCTTATTGCTATTTTACTCTTTGCTCTCCCCGTCCTTCTAAATTTATCTCATTCCCCACCTATTAAAGAGCATTTCCTCTTTCCAAATCACTTTTATTTTGGGATTATCCTATTCAGTGGTCCCTTCCCCCTTTCTAGTGAATCCCCTTTTCACTTTCCAGGTGTTTGAAGTTACCTTAGGTTATATTTTGACAACTGAAAATTTATAGTTAGGCATTTTAGAAAACAGAAAACCTTTGACATATATCTTTCTAGGTCTAATCACCTCACTTAAATATAGTTAATATTTCCTAGGTCTATCCATTTACGGGGAGATTCCATTATTTCACTTTTCTTTACAGCTGAATAGTATTCCATAGTATATGTGTACCACATTTTTTTCTTATCCATTCATCAGTTGAATAACATTTAAGTTGTTTTTACCTATTGTAAACAGGACAGCAATGAGCATGGCTGACAAAGTATCTGTGGAGTAGGTTGTTGAATTATTTTAAGCATTTGCCAAACAGTGAGGCACATGGCAGCTTCATTTTAGATTTTAGAGCATTCTACACATTGATTTTGAGGAGAACTCTACCAGTGTGCAATCTCACCATTTCTCCACATCCTTTCCAGCATTTGCTGTCAATTGCTTGATTAATCTTACCTATACTGACTGGGGTAAGATGAAATATCAGTTGTATTGAGCACTTAAAAAAATACTTCTTAGCCACTTCCCACCCCTCTCTCCCTCTTTTTCTTTCTTTTTTCTTTCTTTCTTTTTTTTCTTTTGAGAAGTCTGTTAAGAACAGTAGTTTACTTTTTCAATGTGTTTTTTTTTTTTTTTTTGTGGCTCTTTTTAAAATGCACTTTGGATATTAATCTTCTGCCAAATATAAAACTGAAAAAGATTCACTCTTTCTTTGGTTCTTTTACTAAATTGTTTTTTGTTGTTGGTTTGTTTGTTTGTTTGTTTGTTTGTTTGTTTTAGTTTCTGGAGTCTCACTTATCAATTATTTGCCATTAATCTTGAGCAAATGGAGTCCTAGTCAGAAAGTCCTTTCCTACACCAATATTATATAGGGCACTGACAATGGCTTCTTCTAGCAGTTTCACTGTTTCCTGTTACATTAAAGTCTTTGATCTATTTGGAATTAGCTTTTGTGAAACGTAATAGACATGAATATAGTTTTGTTCTTCTGCATGTGGACATCCAGTTTTCGCAATGCCAATTCTAGAGGATGGACTCTTCTTCAGTGCATGGTTTTTAGCATCATCAGCCACTAAAAGGCTGCAGTCACCTATATTCATGTCTGGATATCCTTTTTTATTCCATTCATCTACACTTTTGAGCCAGTTGCATATTGTTATTATTTCTATGGCTTTAAAATAGATCTTAAGATCTGAAATGGTAATTCCTCTATAATTGTTCATTTTGTTCAGAATTGCTTTGGCAACCTAGGGTCTCTTGTGGTTCCACACGAATTTTAGTTTTTTTCCCCCTATTTTTACAAACAAATGAGTTGAGAGTTTTGATTGGGAAGGATTGAACCACAAGTGTAGAATATCTTTTATTATCTAGTTCCCTTCTCAGTCTCTTTCTTTAGAGAGGTCTTTTCCATTCTTTAGGGGTCTTTTCCATTCTTGGCCATGTTTATTCTTAGACATTTTGCTTTATTTGAGGCTATTGTGAAGGAGAGTGCATCCACAATCGCCATCTCTGTATATCTATTGCTAATGTATATAAAATCAATTGATTTATATAAGCTAATCCTATATTCAGCCAAGTTACTTAACTTGTTTATCATTTCTAGAAGTTTATGACTATTCCTACTGTTTCTATTTCTTCTAATAACTTATGAAAGATTGACTGTAGATCCTCTTTGAAAGTCTGGTAGAATTCTGCTGTGAATTCATCTGAGCTTGGGCTGGTTTTACTCAGAAAGCTTTTTATTACTAGCTCAATCTCTTTATTTCTTATTGGTATGTTTAGCTGGCTCATCTCTTCTTGATTTAAATTCGGTGATTTGGATGAGTCTAGAAACTCAGAAATTCATCCTTTTTTATATTTTAGACTTAATGGAGTACAATTTTTAAAATACCTTCTTTCTTGTATTCTGAATTTTTTAGATATCTGTTGTGATGTTTATTTCTGTTTAATTAACTTGTTCATTTTACATCCTGACTGCAACCTTGGGTCCTTTTTCTCCTGAGTTGGGGTCAAGGGTCTGCCTATCTTGTTTATCTTTTTAAAGGAACCGTACTTAGATTTTTTTTTTTTACTCTTTATATTATTTTTTATTTTTTTATTTTTTTATTTTTTTATTTTCATCTTTTTTTTAAAATTTTTTTTAAATAATTTTTTTTATTAATTTATTCTTGTTACATCTCAATGTTTATCCCATCCCTTGTATCCTCCCATTCCTCCCTCCCCCCCATTTTCCCATTATTCCCCTCCCCTATGACTGTTCCTGAGGGGGATTACCTTCCCCTATATATTCTCATAGGGTATCAAGTCTCTTCTTGGCTACTTGCTGTCCTTCCTCTGAGTGCCACCAGGTCTCCCCCTCCAGGGGACATGGTCAAATGTGAGGCACCTAATTTTCACTTTGATTTTTTTTTTTTTTTTTTTATTGCTACCTACTAGGTTCGGGCTCTGTTTGATTTGTTTTTTTTTTTTTGTTTGTTTGTTTTGTTTTTTTTTTTCAGATTTGTAGATGAATCTTTGAATCATTTATTTACATTCTTTCTGACTTTCTTAAAGTATGCACTTAGAGCTGTGAAGTATCCCTACAGTATTGCTTCTAATGTTACCAAAGGTATTGTTGTGTCGTGTTTTCATTTTCAGTCTGTTGCAGCAATATTTTAACTTCTTTCTTGATTTCTTCTTTGGCTCACAAATCATTCAGTAATGAGATGTTCAACTTTCATGCATTTGCGAACTTGCTAGAGGTGTGTTTACTGTCAATTTTAAATTTTACTGTGGGACATGCCCCTTGGGCTAGTATGCAGATATAAGTGACTATATACCATTTGACTCTTTCTGCTTCTGGGTTAACTCACTCATTATGATCATTTCTAGCTCAATCCATTTGTCCACAATGGAATTCCTTGTTTTTAATAGCTGAGTAGTATTCCATAGTGTATATGCACCACAGTTTCTTTATTCATTCTTCTACCCACGAAAGCCTTCACTTACCAGGAAACTGGGACAGAGGGGAGGACATCCTATTGGGACTCTAGATGAGAGACACATGGGAGAATGGCAACGTAGAAGGATCCAGAGGGTCCTAGAAACCTACAAGTAGAACATTATGATAGGCAGATTTGGGCCCAGGGGTCCCGCTCAAACTAAGGCACCAGCCAAGGACAATACAGGCAGTAAACTTTAAACCCCTACCCAGATCTAGCCAATGGTCAGAACATTTTCCACAGTTGAGTGGAGAGTGGGATACGACTTTCTTACGTACTCTGGTGCCTCATATCTGACCATATCCCCTGGAGGGGGAGACCTGGTGGCACTCAGAGGAAGGTGTTTGGTGTTTGGGTTAAATATTCTGTAAATATATCAAATACATTTGATATAAAATGACATTTAATTCTTATGTTTTTCTGTTTATTTACTTATTTGTTTGTTCATTTCAGACATTGTTTCTATTCAAGAAAACTGGCTATTTAATTTACCTACTCCTATTAGGTTGATGTTAACCTGTGTCATTAATTAAATTACACAGTAGAATTTTTATGAAATTGGTAGTACCAGACTTTGTTGTATATATATTAGAATAGTAATGTTTTCTTGGTTAATTGTTACAATCATTAGATAAAATGTCCTTCACTTGTCTTCTTTTAGTTTTAGCTTGAGGTCTGCCTTGTCAGATATTAATATAACAAAGCCTGCTTGCCTTCTTTTTTTTTTTTTTTCTTCCCTCACTTGTTTTATTATTATGGAAATAATGATGATTCTTGGTTTTCAATATCAACATAAAATACTTTTTTTACAGTTAATTTATTTTGTTTTTGTTATTTTGAGATTATAACTTAACCACAAGATTTTTCCCTTCCCTTTCATCCCTCCAAACCCTCCTATATACCATCCCTGCTGTCCTTCAAATTCATGGCCTTTTTTCACTAATTTTTACTGCATGCACATTTGTAAATGTATATACATATATTTTCCTAAATATAACTTGTTCAGTCTGTATAATGCTACTCTTCTTGTTCCATGTGAATAGACTATTGAGAATAAGACTAGAAGGTTGGAAGTGGAGGTCATGAGGGAGAGACGAAGCTATGCATTTAGCCTATCTACTTCCACACACAAGGAACTTTCAAATTAAAAAAAAAAATGATGGGATAACAATTGAGTTGTAATCTGAATAAATTAAATAAAAAATAAAAATAGTGTCAAAAACATAAAAATTAAGTGAAAAATGAAAAAACAAAAACAAGAAAAATAGTATGCAACATAAGCCAGACCCAAAGTCTATTCATTTTAGTTAATTTGTATACAGTTATAATGATAATTCTGAAGGTGTGCAGAATCACATTGGATGTTACAGTTTCATTATTACTTATATTTATACACTTATCTACCACACATATACCAACAACAGTGAAAAAATTAAATATAGTGTTAAACCTAGATAAACAACTGATGTTATATTTTTTATGTCTCCTGTGTCCATTATCTGAAATTCCTCCTTTCTCAACACCAAATATATTCCTCTTATATATACTATACTGTGCCCATATGTACAAATGTTTGTATACATACATACAAACACATATAATTACTTAAATATACATATAATATTTATGAGTATTACTTTTTAAATATATTTTATTAATTTACTCATATTACATCTCAATTGTTATCACAACCCTTGTATCCTAACATTCCTCCCTCCCTCCCATTTTCCCCTTACTCCCCTCCCATATGATCATGACTGAGAGGGACATCCTCCCCCTGTATATGCTGATAGGGTACCAAGTCTCTTTTTAGTAGCCTGCTATCCTTCCTCTGATTGTCAACAGGCCTCCCCATCCAGGGGACGTTGTCAAATATGGGGTACCAGAGTTCATGTGAAAGTCACGCTGAATTCTCCACTCAACTGTGGAGAATGTCCTGTCCATTGGCAAAATCTATGTAGGGGTTCGAAGTTTACTGCACATATTTTCCTTGGTTGGAGCTATAGTTTGAGCAGGACCCCTGAGCCCAGATATGCCCATCATAATGTTCTTCTTGTAGGTTTCTAGGACCCTCTGGATCCTTCTATTTCCCTATTCTCCCATGCTTCTCTCACTTAGAGTCCAAATAGGATGTCCTCTCTTCTGGCCCACTTTCCTGGTAAGAGAAGACTTTCATGGGACATGCCCCTTGGGCTCGTGTCAAGATATAAGTGAGTATATACCATTTGGCTCTTTCTGCTTCTGGGTTAAATTACTCATTATCATCATTTCTAGTTCAATCCATTTGTACACAGATTTCAGGAATTCTTTGTTTTTAAAGCAGAGTAGTATTCCGTAGTGTAAATTTACCACAGTTTCTTTATCCATTCTTCTACTGAGGGACACTTAGGCTGTTTCCATGTTCTAGCTATTATGTATAAGGCTGCTATGAACATGGTTGAGCAAATGTTCATGTTGTGTGCTGGAGCATCTTCTGGGTATATTCCAAGGAGTTGAATAGCTAGGTCTTGAGGAAGCCCTATTCCCAGTTTTCTGAGATAGCACCAGATAGATTTTCAAAGTGGCTGTACTAGTTTGCATTCCACCAGAAATGAATGAGTGTTCTTCTCTCTCCACATCCTTGCCAGCATGTGGTGTCTCTTGAACTTTTGATCTTAGCCATTCTGATGGATGTAAGATGGAAAATCAGAGTTGTTGTGATTTGCATTTTCCTGATGACTAAGGAGATTGAGCATTTCTTTAAGTGTTTCTCAGCCATTTAATGTTCCTCTGTTGAGAATTCTGTTTAGTTCCAAGCCCCTTCCTCAATTGGGTTATTTTGTTCTGGAGTTCTTTATATATTTTGGATATTAGACGTTTGTCAGATGTAAAGTTGGTGAAGATCTATTCCCAGTCTGTAGACTCTCTCTTTGTTCTGTTGACAGTGCCTCTGCCTTACAGAAGCTTCTCAGCCTCATGAGGTCCCATTTATTAATTGTTGATCTTAAGGCCTGGGCTGTTGGTGTTCTGTTCAGGAAGTTGTCTCCTGTGCCAATGTGTCCCAGGCTCTTCCCCACTCTTTCTTCTAACTGATTTAGTGTCTCTGTGTTTATGTTGAGGTCTTTGATGCACTTGGATTTGAGTTTTGTGCAAAGTGACAAATATGGGTCCAACTGCATATTTTACAGGTAGATATCCAGTTAGAGCAGCACCATTTGCTGAAGATGCTATCCTTTTTCTATTGCAGGAATTTGGCTTTTTTGTCAAAAATCAAGTGACCATATGTGTGTAGATTCATTTATGGGTCTTCAATTCAATTCCACTGATAAACCAGTCTATTGCTGTGCCAGTATCATGCTGTTTTAGTTACTGTTGCTTTATAGTATAGCTTGAGATCAGGTATGGAGATTCCTCCAGAAGATCTTTTATTGTACAAGATTGTTTAAGCCAATCTGGGTTTTTTGTTTTTCTATATGAAGTTGAGAATTGAACTTTCAATATCTTTTAAAAATTGTGTAGGTGCTTTGACAGAGATTGCATTGAATCTGTAAATTGTTTTGGTAAGTTGGCTATTTCTACTATGTTAATTTTCCTGATCCACGAGCAAGGAAGATCATTCCATCTCCTCATGTCATCTTCAATCTCTTTCTTCAGAGTTTTGAAATTTTTTTCAAACAAGTCCTTCACTTGCTTGGTTAGAGTAACTCATATATATTTTATGTTGCTTGTGGCTAACATGAAGAGTGTGGTTTTCCAAATTTCTTCCTCTGCATGATTGTCATTGTTATATAGGAAGGCTACAGACATTTATGAGTTAATTTTGTATCCAGCCAATTTGCTGAAGGTGTTCATCAGCTGTAGGAGTTCTCTGGTGGAATTTTGTGGGTCACTTATGTACACTATCATATCACCTGCAATAGGGATAATTTGACTTCCTCCTTTCCCATTTGGATCCCCTTGATCTCCTTTTGTTGTCTTATTGCTCTGGCTGAAACTTCCAGTACTATATTGAAGAGATATGGAGAGAGTGGGCAGCCTTGCCTTGGTCGTGATTTTAGAGGAATTTCCTTGAGTATCTTATCATTTAATTTTATTTTGGCTATTGGCTTGCAGTAAATAGGCTTTATTATGTTGAGGTATGTGTCTTGTATCCTTAATCTCTCCAAAATTTTAAACATGAATGTGGGTTGGATTTTATAAAATGCTTTTTCTGCATGTGGTTTTGTATTTTCAGTTTGTTTCTATGGTGGATTACATTGATGGATTTCCATATATTAAACCATCCCTGCATGCCTGGAATGAAGCCTACTTGGTCATGGAGAATGACATTTTGATGTGGTCTTGTATTTAGTTGCAAGTATTATATTGTGTATTTTTCCATCAACGTTCATAAGAGAAATTGGTCTGAAATTCTCTTTCTTTGTTGAGTCTTTGCGAGGTTTAGGTATCAGTGTGACTACAGCCTCATAGAATGAATTTGGTAATTTTCCATCCGTTTCTATCTCTTGGAGTAGCTTGAAGAGTATCGGTATTAGCTTGCCCTTGAAGGTCTGGTAGAATTCTGCACTGAAATCATCTGGCCCTGGGCTTTTTTTGGTTGGGAGACTATCAATGATTGCTTCTATTTCTGTAGGGGAAATGGGACTATTAAGCTTATTTGTACTTCACTCAACTTTGGCAAGTGAAATTGATCAAGAAAATCATCCATTTCCCTTAGATTTTCAAATTTTGTGTCATATATGCCTTCAAAGTAAGATCTTATGATCCTTTGTATTTCTTCAGTGTCTGTTGTTATGCCTCCCTTTTCATTTCTGATTTTGTTGATTTCAATACTGTCTCTCTGCCTTTTAGTTAGTTTGGCTAAGGGTTTGTATATCTTGTTGATTTTCTCAAAGAACCAGCTCTTGGTTTCCTTGATTCTTTAGACTGTTTTCTTAGTTTCTAATTTATTAATTTCAGTCCCGAGTTTATTTCCAGACATCTACTCCTCTTGTGTGTTTCTGCTTCTCTTTTTTCTAGGGCTTCCAGTTGTGTGGTTAAAAGGCTTATGTGCGATGTTTCCAATTTCTTTTTAAAGGCACTTAGTGTTATGAATTTTCCTCTTAGCACTGCTTTCAATGTATCCCACAAATTTGGGTATGTTGTTCCTTCATTTTCATTGAATTTTAGAAACACCTTGATTTCTTCCCTGACCCAGGTGTCATTTAGCAGAGAGTTGTTTAGTTTTCTTGTATGTGTAAGCTTTTTGTTATTTCTGTTGTTGTTGAATTGCAGCCTAAGAGCATGGTGATCTGATAGGATACAAGGTATTATTTCAATCCTCTTGTATCTGTTGAGGCTTGCTTTGTGACCTACGATGTGATCAATTTTGGAGAAGGTTCCATGGGGTGCAGAGAAGAAGGTATATTCTTTCTTGTTTGGATGAAAGATTCTATAGATATCTGTTAGATCCATTTGAGCCATGGCATTGGTTAATGATGTTATTTCTCGGCTTAGTTTCTGTTTCAATGACTTATCCTTCAGTGAGAGTGGAGTGTTGAAGTCTCCCACTATTATTGTGTGGGAATCGATGTGTGGTTTAAGCTTCATTAATAGATCTTCTACAAATGTGGGTGCCCTTGTATTGGGAGCATAGATGTTCAGAATTGTGATGTCATCTTGGTTGACTTTACCTTTGATGAGTATGAAGTGTCCTTCCTCATCCCTTTTGATTAATTTTGGCTGACAGTTTACTTTGTTAGACATTAAAATGGGTATGCCTTCTTGCTTCTTGTGACCATTTGCTTGGAAATTTTTTTCCAGCCTTTTACCCTGAGGTATTGTCTATCTTTATGGGTGAGATGTGTTTCTTGGATGCAGAAGACTGTTGAATCTTGTTTATGCATCCATTCAGTTAGTCTGTGTCTTTTTGTTGGAGATGAGACCATTGATGTTTAGACATATTAATATCTGTTAAGAGTCTTAATTTTGATGTTGGTTCCAGTAGAGTGTTTGTGTGGTTATGCTCTTGCAATGGTGTAGTTATCTATTTCCTGTATAGTTTTGGTTGTAACTTGTCCCTTTGGGGTGGAGTTTTTCTTCTAGTAGCTTCTGTAAAGCTGCATTTGTGGATAGGTAATGTTTGAATTTGTTTTTGTCATGGAATATTTTGTATTCTCCATCAATGATTTTTGATAGTTGCCATTTAAGGTAGTCTGGCCTGGCATCTATGGTCTCTTAGGGTTTGCAGGATCTCTGTCCAGGCCCTTCTGGCTTTTATGGTCTCTGCTGAGAAGTCAGGTGTAATTCTGATAGGTTTGCCACTAAATGTTATTTGGCCCTTTTCCCTTGCAGCTTTTAATATTTTTCTTTGTCCTGTATATTTTGTGTTTTGATCATTAAGTGATGGGAAGTTTTTCTTTTCTGGTCTATTCTATTAGGTGTTCAGTAGGCCTCTTGTATGTTTATAGGTATCTTTTTCTTTAGATTGGTGAAGTTTTCTTCTATGATTTTTTAAGATTATTTTTTGGGCCTTGGAATCTGGCCTCAATGCCTATTATCCTCAGATTTCTTCTTTTCATGGTGTCCTTGATTTCTTGGATGTTTTGTGTCAGGATTTTTCAAGATTTAGCATTTTCTTTAATGGTTGCTTCAAGATCTATGATTGTATCTTCTAGACTTGATATTCGTTCCTCCATCTCTTGGATTCTGTAAGACATGCTCCCTCTGTGTTGCTCGCCTTCCTCTCTGACGTCTCACGTTCTCGTTTTTCTTCTGTCTGTGTGTTTATCATTGAATGCATTTTCTTCCTCAGATCTTGAACTGTTTTATTGATTTCTTTCATCTGATTGTTTGTATATTCCTGAGTTTCTTCCATTGCCTCTTTATATGCCTTCAGAGCTTGAACAATTTTATTGATTTCTCTCATCTGGTTGTTTATATTTTCCTGATTTTTTTCCAGTGCCTCTCTATAGGCCTCTTTTATGTCTTCTACCTCTTTGGCTGGGTCTTCCTACATTTGATTATGAATTTTATTTGTTTCCTCCATTATCATCCTCTTTACTAAGGATTTGAGGTCATTTTCTTGTCTTTCCATTGTGTTTGGATTCTCTGGGTTGTTTTCTTTGTGGTAGCTGGGATCTGGAGCAGCCATATTGTTTTGGGGTGTTTTTGCATATGATTTTATGCTGTCCTTTAGTCATTTTCCCATCTCTGTTTTTGGCAGGTAGCTTCTGGAGTTGGATGGAGGTGGTCTGACGATAAGTTCACCCATTTTCTCATGATTTCCCTAGGCCAGACGCTCTGATGCTCACTGGTCTGGATGACAGGATGCCAGGCCTGTAGTTTGGGTCTCTCACAGCCAGTGAGAGACCCAGCTTCTCTGTACTGTGGGGCCTATAATCATTCTGGTTCTCAGAATGTGTGCTGGGTCAGGCCAATATGTCCACAGCCTTCTGGGTCCCCTTGTGATATCAGAGCTCTCCAGGGACTGAAGCTGGTCAGGCAGAAGGGGTCTGATGGCTACTCTACTCCCTGTTTCCCTGAGATTTCCTTAGTCCTGGAGCTTTGGTGCTCCAGTGGTCTGTGGTTCCCAGTAGTGTTTCGGGATCCAGACCACTGGCAGTGTCCAGGTTAATGTCACGGGGCCCAAACCACACACACACACTGAGTCCAGTTTGCATCTCTGGATTGAAAGGGATCTCGGGGCCTAATCCATGCACTTAGTCCTGTTAGTACTGAGTCCAACCAAGATCACAGGTCCAAACCGCACACTGAGCTCGTCGAGTCCAGCCAGAGTCTCAGGGCCAAATTCAGCTAGGTTCTTTGGGCCCAACCTGCACACCAAGTTCAGCTATGTTCTCTGGGCCGCAATTTCTGCCTCCACCCCCAAGTTCGGCCAAGGACTCTGGACCCAAACTGCACACTGAATTCAGCTAGGGACTCTGGGTCCAAACTGTGTGCTGAGTCCAGCCAGAGTCTCAGCAGCTGAACCACACACGGAATCCAGTTTGTATCTCAGGACACAGGCCACGCACTGAGTTCAGCTAGGGTCGTGGGGTCCAATTCTTGCACTGAGTCCCCTTTTCTGAAGCAATCACCACAGGTCACCATGCTAATTGCCTCTACTGGAGGGTTCCCAGCTGCAAACCTCAGCCACTGCCATCGCTGTTGTTCTCCCCATGAACATCCACACTCCTCCCATGTGCAGGGGTATGCAGGTTTTCTGTATTTTGGTCCTTTGAAAGTGTAGAGTACTCCTGCTGTAGTGGGGTGGGGATCTTGGTATTCCTGGTTGAGAAATCCGTGCAATTCCTTGAATCGTTTACTGGAGCTTCTAAACATGGTCCATGCTGCTTGTCGCCATCTTCATATTAGTATTATTGACTAGGATATGCATAGGAAAATATTTTTTTTGTTTCTGAGGTCGTGTAACCTCATTTAATATGATAAATTCTAAGTCATCCATTTTCCTTATAATTTTGTCATTTGAATTTTCTCTAGAGATGAACAGTATTCCATTTTGTGTGTATACCAGATTTACACAATCCATTCATCTGTTGATGCATAATATGGTTAACCCAATTTGTTGGTATAGTGAATAAAGAAGCAAAAAACATAGATGTTTAAATATATCTGTAATATAGTATAGCATTATCTGATTATATACCCAGAAGTGAAATAGTTAGGTCATATGCTAATTTTACCTTTTCTTTTCTACTTTGTGATTTTACTATCATTAAAACATGTCTTCCTTCCATTTTCTTCCTCCAAATCCTCCAATAAGTCCCTTTTTGCTTTTTTTCAAATTCACAGACTTTATCATTAATTATTTATATATACATATATATGAACCCTTAATATCCAACTATATCACTCTTGGCCATATAACCAAAGGATGCTTCAGCGTATAACAGAGACACTTGCTCTATTCACAAAGCCAGAGATTGGAAAGTACCTACATAACCTCAACCAAAGAATAGATAAAGAAAATTTGATAAACTTATACAATGGAGTAGTACTGAGCTGTTTATAAATGACATCATGAAGTTTCCATGTAAAAGATGCACCTAGAAATAATAATCCTGAGTGAGGTAATTTAGGCCCAGAAAGGCAAACATGCTGTGTCTTTTCTCATGCATGGTTATTATTTGTTATGTCAATGATAACCAAGCTACAGTCTGTAGCACTACAGAGCTTAGGAATAAAGAAAGGGACTAGGATGGACAAATAGATCACCATAGAAAGAGCAAATTGAATAGATTTCCTCCAACTAGAGCAGGAGGATCATGGGAGGAAGTGGAGGAGAGAGAAGAATGAGGAAGGGAATATGTAAAATGACAACTAAATTTGATGACCATTTGAAGGGTGTTATAGAAAGCTAACACAATAGAAGATATCTAAAATATAAACATGTATGAAAGCAATCTAAATGAAATCACTACAGGGGGACATGAGACAGAGCCCCAGATGTATACCTTTTGTCACAAAGTGAAGCTTTCAGTCCTAGGCTTGGGTTGTAAATAATTGAGTTATTGGCCTAAGGCATCCCAATGGAGCCCCTCTCTAAAAACCACAAACAAACAAAACACAACCACCACCACCATTATCATCATCATGAACAACAACAACAAAAACAACAACAACAACAACTTATAGCAAGGTCTGAATTATGAATATAATACCTACATAGCTCATTGAACATTGAAGTTAAGCTGGTGCTTACCTAGAGCCCTCACACATGCATGCTAGCCTGCTTGGTACATGTCGGTACTCTGCACACTACCAAAGGAGAAAATTAACACCAACCTTGCTAAAAACCTTTCTGTCTACAGTGGTGCCCTGCCTACATGCCCTGCCCAGGCAATGACTGCAGAAACATTGTGGGAGTAACCATCTAATATGTGACTGAATTCAAGGCCTAATTCATGACACTGTTTGTGTGACCAAGAACCTATGACTAGACAGCTTGTGCACCTAGGAACAACAAAATATCACTGTTCCAAAAGACAGCAACAAAATTATAGCAATAAATGATGACTCCTAACGACATTCTGTAGATGGGGGATGGGAGAAGCAGATGTGAACAAATACAGAGACCCAGAGTCAGATATTATGCAGAGAATAAATAGGAGGCCTTGAACTACTTGGAGCTAAATGAGATGTCTCCATAAAATTCCTTCCTTCAGGGGTCAGGAAACCTTAGAGAAGAGCAGATAGGAGAAGAATAGGATCCAATGGGGCATGGAGGACACCAAGAAAACAAGACCTTCTAAATCAACATGGCCAAGGCTCCTGTAAACTCACAAAGTCTGATGTGGCATGCATGGGGTCTTTTTACATATATCTGGCTTCCAGTTTAGTGATTTTGTGGGATTCTTGATTGTGTAAATTGGTGTCTCTCTGTTTCTTGTGCCTTCCTTTGGCCTCTTTTTCTTCTTCTTCTTCTTCTTTTTTTTTTTTTGGTGTGTTCAATTATAATATGTCAATGTTTCTTTTACCTTATTATGTTTTATTTTACCATTATCTCTTAGAATCTTGTTTATTTTTAGATGTTGTCAGAAAGGGAGTGGATGTAGATTGAAGGGGTATTGGGGATAAACGTGGCAAAGTAAAGGGAGGAGAAACCATAATCAGGTATTATTATGTGACAAAAAAAATCAATTTTCAATAAAAATGGAATAATAATATTTTTTGCAAAGAAGAAATGAAGATATACTATTTCTCTACTTATATATGCTTCCTACTTTCACACACATTCATATATATATGTACACATTGATATATATACATATCTATATTTATATCTATATGATGATAAAGATGATATAGCTATGTATGGATGATGTATATAAAGGTATTAATACAATTAATAGATATAGATTTAGGTGACACAGATAGAATCTTCTTACTATTCTATCTTCCCAGAAATCCATTTCCATGCCCAGCAGGACATTTGTTTTTAGTTGTTGCTGTTGTTGTTGAGACTATTCAGCTTATAGCTCTTGTTCTGTTTAGAAAGTCTAGGAGGCTAGTTAGGAGAGAATTCAGAACCTTGTACCCAAAGTGGTGTGCCTTACAATGGGTGTGTTTCACCAGTGCCTTATTGCAGATCCCATCTCCAGATGTATTCATGGTGTATCAGGATGTGTTATTGATATCTGCTTCAAGACAGTTGACCTAGCGATTTTGCCCATGGATGATATAACAGTAACCCCTACATTGTCAAGTTAGACTATTTAAGTAGCTCCATGGCCTACTCTGTACTGGATTCAGCTGGCTTCCTTGTAGTATGGTACCTGTTGTGTCTTGGAAATTATTTTCTGTTGGCTATCTCACTTTTTGAAATCACCAGAGAAGACTGCATGCATTGATTTCTTCTCTTAAAACTTAATATGTCCTCTATTTTACTGTCAAATCAGCATTAAATCTTTGGCAAACACAGTAATTATATCTTAGATCGTGTAAATAGGGAAGTACTCATAATATCAAACAAAAAAGGAAATTCACAAGGTAGACTCAGTGCATTGCCTTGAGAAGGAATTAGTATTTCAAATTAAAATGTATTCTTGTTCTGAACAGTAAGGCATGAACAAATCTCTGTGATTTATTAAGGTTTACTTTTTTCAGTTATAATTCTTTTGGTATTGGAAAGAAATCACACATGTGCTTATATTTTATTAAATGGCTGCATACCTAGTCCAAATAATCTCTTTAGCTACTTGTAAATTTAGATGAATTGACAGTTACAAACCTTGTCACAGTCAGAACAGAGACCTTTAAACAGGGTTGAACACCAACTATGATTGAATAACTGCAGTCATCAAATGTTCTTCTGAAATCTGTAGCATAGATGTTGAGAAGTTGACACCAGATAAAGCCAGTAACTCAATCTATTTAAAGGGATGGGACAATGTTTACATTTCTGAAGTCTCTCACTTTTCTTCACTGGGCCTGTGTAATTTGATGTGGACATAAACAAAAAATCAACATTCCTGAGGTAAAAATTGTCTTGAATGACAACGCATATGAGTATTAGCATATTCTGACTTATAGAAAATATTTTCTAGTCAAGAGTCACTTGATGAATGAAATATAGTTCATGGAAGGCAGAAAAAAAAACCCACTGACTGTAAGCAGTATCACACAGAGTTGATATTACAATTGAAAGACACTCTAATTCTCAATTTAAGACACTTGTAGAAGAAATGAGACACTGTATTACAGGTTGACAACTCCCCGAAAAATTAAACAAATAGTTATTGAATTACTCAGCAACTCTGCTTCTTTGTGTAGCTTCAAGATCATTGAAAACAAGTCTCTAATATAGAAACAAACAAACAAAACTGGCATGCCTGGAAAGGCATTTCTGGGAAGATGGCAGAGTAGGAAGCACCGGGAATTTGTCAGTACCCAGACAACAACTACACTGCAAGATCTCGTCTTGTGTGACAGTTTTAGAAGTCTGGAGTACATTAAAGCCTGACAAAGCCTTATGGGAGGCAAGACTCGTGTATTACATTTCATTTCAGCAATTAGCACAGGAGCAATTACGCATTTCCTTCTCCACTGCCACAGTGACCATCTCTGTGTTTAGATAATCTATAGTCTTGGGAGGCAGGGTAGGGGAAGTTCTTCAAATGTCAGACTTCTAGGCTCAGGTCACTGAGCGCTTCTACAGACCACAGAGGTGCAGAAGGAGAAGAGCCATTTTTGTTGCATCTTTCTGCATGGATGCAAGCCCATGTGTTGTGCTCATGTGGTATAAGCTGGCTTAATAGGTCAGTACCATCCTACTTTTCATTCCTCTTTTCTCATCCCAAATTTGAAATCTAGACATTAATCTAGATATTTAAAAAAAACATTTTATACCTGGGAAAAATGAGAGAGTGTGACTGTACACCCCGGGGAAAATATGCAGGCTTAGAAAATTCTAAACTTATAACTCAAGGTGATCATTGAAACAGTAACTTGTAACTAGCAAAGAGAAACAAACAAAAATAATAACAGAAAACAGCAAACCTGAGGGAATGGTATTTCATTATCATCTAGTGTTCACGACTCAACAACAACAAAAAACTCTCACAATGTATAAAGAAAATGTAGTAACCTATATCATTTAAAGAAGAAAACATTAATGGGAACTGACCCTGAAAAGACCTGTTGGCAGATCTGCTGGACAAACACATGAAAATTTTAGCTTCTCAAAGAGCCAAAGGAATAAACAAAGAAGAGCCAAAGTCATAGAAACAATGTACGAAGAAAACAGAAATACAGATGAAAAAATTAAGAAGCTAAAGAGAACAAAAAGACATTCTAAAATGTAAAAAATGCAATTGCTGAAAACTTGATAGATGTTCAAGAACAGAGCACAGCAAGTAATAGAAAGGTTCAATGAGCACACTATATAGAATGGTGTAAATGTTTAAGTCAAGAATAGATGGAAAAATCAGCAAGAAAAATCAATGGATACCAAGCTGCCTCTGGGACAACATTGAATGAAACACTGCTTTGTGGGGGTATGCATGGACAAGGAAGTGGAGAAGATGTTTGAAAAATAGTTTCTGTAAACTATAAAATTAGATGAAAGATGTGGTTTTGAGGATTCTAGAAGCTCAACAGTCAAATAACAGTAATTCAATGTCCCATAGGGAGACATTAATATATTTGTGAAAGAGACAAAGAATGAATCTTCCAAGTAGCAAGGTAGGAAAACCTTACCACAGAAGAATCTTTAAGGAATTATCAGGTTTCAATTATAACTATTCAAAATTCTAAAGTAAAAACATGTCAGACAAACTACCTTTCAAAATCAAGGGAGAAGCTGAAATAGCTCTAGAATAACAGATGAGGAAGGATCTCTGCCGTTAGCTGTCTACTGCTGCTGAGGGCATTACAGGATGACACCAACCTAGTGACTTAATGCCATAGGGAAAAATGAACAGAAAACTGATAGAGAAAAATCAGTGAGGTCAAAATTGTTTTCCTCTTTTCTTTTTCTTCCTGTGTTTTATTTTTCCCCACCTTCTTTCTTCCTTCATAGTCTCATGCATGAAAGACTAGTCTTGAGCTCCATATAGAACTGATAATGACTTTGAATCCTTGACCCTCTTTCCCTCCCAAATGCTAGGAGTGCTGGTGGGTGTCTACCATCCCATCCAGTTTTAAATTTAGTTTCTGAAAAGATGGATAAAATTGATGTCTTTACCTAAACAGAGTTGAAAAGAACAGAAAAGACTAAATTACTAGTGTCAGATACAGAAGGAGGGATATCACATCTAGGGAAATAAAATAATAGGAGACTACCATGAACAATTAATTGTATGCTACCCCAAATATTGAAAGTAACACTTTCCTCATTGCAGGTGGACCACATTATCTAATGGTGCCAAAAGACAAGAAAAGGGGACATTTAAAAACCTACATGATAAAATCTTTCAGGAATACTGATGAAAAAAACACTCAGAAAATATAAACTGACTTTTACTGGACATTTAAAAAAAAACAATCATGATATCATCTGAGTTTGACTCCTGGATTTCAAAGATGGATCAGCAAATGAAAGTCAGTGTAACATATCACTCTAAGAGAATGCAGGAAAATATTCACATTGTCCTTGCAGTTGATAAAAAGAAAAGACATTTGGCAAAAGTAAGCACCTTTTCATGATTAATTGCATTAAAAATGAAAGCTATAGATGAAAACTACAAAATAAAATAAGATTTAGTTATAACTATGGATATCACACTTAGTGTTGGAAAATTAGACACGCTTCTGTGAAGAAGACAAGGCTGTAACAGTCCCAGCATGTCAGTTCAACAAAGGGTAGGAAGATCTAGCTTGAACATCAAGGAAAAAAAAAAAAAAAAAAAAAAAGGAAAGGAAAGGAAAGGAAATGAAAGGCATGTGAATTAGAAAATATTTTAAATTTTCTGTTTGAAAATAATATCATTTCAAATATAGATAATTCTGATGAAGTACTAGAAATCTTCAAATCAAGTTGGTAAAGACGAAAAATATGAGGTCAATGATGCCAAAAAGCAAGTAAAAAAGACATTAAAAAACAAGCTGAAGTTGCACTTGCTAGAATAACAATGAAAAGCTTAGTGAGTCATTTTGGCATGTAAGTCTATGGCATCGAAAGGAATCATATGCTTCACAATCAGCTCAATCAAAGAGTTGAAAGACTTATACAATGAAAAGTGCAAAGTCCTGCAGAAAAATTGAGTGACTTAAATAAATGATGGCACACAGCCTGTTCATAGACTGAAAACCTCAGGATAGTTAAGAAGTGAGTGCTAGCAAAGTAGCATATATCTTCCATGATACCTTTATGGTCACAGGGTTTTTTAAAACTAATTTATTCAGATTAAATCTCAATTGTTATCCTGCCACTTGTATACAAGTATGGCCACAATTTTAATATCTCCCTCAAAAGCTATGAATTGAAAACCTGCTCTCCACTGCGGCAGTGCTGAGAGGTGGGCATCTGGAGGTGACTAGCTCATGAAGGCTCCGTCTTTGTAAAGAACTGACACACTCACCCCAGTGGGTAAGAGGACTAATGTTATCAGAGGAAAGGCTTGTTTATAGAGCTTCACTTGCCTGTCAGAATGAGCTCTCTAGATATGGGATGCCTTCGAACATGTTCTGATGAAAGAAAAAGAGCCTTAGCATCAGTAACATCTTGTCTTGGGCTTTCAGTCTTGCACTTATAAACCAATCAGTCTTCCTTACTATATATACATACTGTGCTATTCAATTATTGTAACAGAGAAAACAGAACAAAATGAAAAATCCTAAAAGTCATACCAGACTACTATGGGCTTGGAGTATCCAAGACAACCTTGGAAGAACATGGATGTTTAGAACTTGAAAATCTCCTCAAGGACCACAGGGTTAAAGTCTTAACACCCAAGGCGGTACTCCTGGGAGGCATTGGAACTTTCAAGAAGGAAGGCCTAGTGATATCCACCATCTCTAAACAGTATGCTTGGAGGGGACCATGGGACTCTAGCACCTCTCTCCTCTTTCTCTGCTTCCTGACTCAGGATGTAACTGGTGTAATGCTCCTGCCAGGCTGTGGTGTCTCATCACAAACCCAAATGTTGGAGCACTGTCTCCACCAGGAGATTAAATTACCAGACACAGGGGCCAAAATCTATATTTTTCTATTTAATGGTTAATTATCTCAAATGGTTCATTTATTGATAGAAATGAGTAAACGACTTCACTGTTTTGTTTCAAACCTTTCTTTAGTTTGGTTAAGAGGCCTTGTTGCTGCTTGTTCAGGGCCTCAGAATCCTAGTACCCACAGTGTGGCTCATAACTGTCCATAACTCCAGCTCCAAGATATCCAGAGACTTCCTCTGACCTCCACAGCATCAAGCATGCATGTGGTGCACACACATACTTGCAGGCAGAACACTTGTACACATATACTAATGAAATGAATAAATTTAAGATAAAAATGACAACACATTTCAATATGCAGTTATATTCAAAATAGTGGGAATTTTTGTTTTGTTTTGTTTTGTCTTGTTGTTGTTGTGTTTTGTTTTGCTTTGTTTTGGTATAAACAGTGCAATACTGGCCAATAAAATAGAAAGCCTAGATTTCAATGGGAAAAATATATATGTTCAAAGGCAGTCCCTCGAGTGTATGAACATTGTTCCTTATGGAAAAGAGTCTCTTCAATAAAGAGAGTTGAGAGAACTGATTATTTGCATGAAAAAGAATGATTTTTTAACTTATATCACAAGAATTCTTTATATATCATACAAAGGGAAAGAGAGTAAATAAAACTTAGACAAGTTATAGATTTAATTAGCAATTGTAGTTGTACTTAGGAAAAGAGGAGAGACAAAGTAAAAGATTGGAGGAACATTAGTAAATCATTGTAGTGGTTGGTGTTTTGTCAACTTGACACAACCCTATATGTGGGAAGAGGGACTCTTAGTTGAGAAAATGCCTCCATAAGACAGGCCATTAGGCAAGTTTGTGATGTATTTTCTTGGTGAATGACTGATGTTCACTGCCGAGCTCACTGCAGGTAGGTAACCCTGGCTGGTATAAGTCAGCAGACTGATCACACCACGGAGATCAAGCCAGTAAGTAGTGTTCCTACATTTTCTCTGCTTCAGTTTCTGCCTTGAATTGTTGTCATAATTTCCCTGACAAGCTACAAGATGAAATAAACCCTTTCTTCTCTGTGTTGTTTGGTCATAGTATTTAACAAAGGATTTAAAATTCCAATTAAAATAAGCATCCATATGATAAAAAAAATTAATACTCCAGGATTCAAGATGGCACCCTCTGAGCCAAAAAACCAACAAAGGCTTCAAGAGGAGTCCTGGAGGTGGAGGATGAGCCTTCAGAGTGGGCAGCATCTCTAGAATAACTGGGAAAAAGGGCAAATCTTATGAGAAATTTCTTTGAAAAATTGTTTTGTGGAATTGGAAAAACAAGATGGTGAAATGGAGTGTTTTGTGCTGGGAGAGAAGCAGAATTAGAGACACAGCATTAGCTGTAGACATAGAGTCATGGGGCTGTGACTGCTGCTGCTAGCAATGCTGACCCTGCTGGAGGGAGGCCTTGCTGATTTCCATGACCCATGCTACTGCCGTAGTGTACTGTGTTGATATCCTTTGTCCATGTTTAGGCCACAGGCAGTGTTGAGCATCCTATTCCGTGTTGCTGCTGGAGACTGTGTGGATGTCCATAGTCAGTGGGGCCCCAGAAACCATGTAGAAGTCCATGTTCCATGCTACCACCAGATGCTATGGGCAAAGAAGCTTCTTTAACAGTGGTGTTAATGGCTGCAGACTCCTGGCTGACAACTGAGAGACACTGAAGGCTTCTGTGACAAGCTACTCTTCCAAAAGAGAAAAGAGGAATAGCTCAGACAGGAAGCTATTGAACAGAGTTTTTAAAACTTGACAAAGATGCTGAAGTGTAGCTCTTCACAGTGGATGGCTTCCGGTGGGAGATGAGAAGGACTCAGTCTTCTTTAACAGTCTGGACCCTGGGTTTGACCATGCTGCAATGAGTATATAGTAAACACAGATTGACTCTTCTCTTCTTCTTGTGAGAGGAGGGAGAACACATAGTCTGGAGGATGGACTTGGGATAAATGAGAAGTAAGTGAGATTGGGGTGCATTGTTTGAAATGCCCAAATAATTAAAAATGCTATATTGGGAAAAAACGATTTCATAGCCAAAATATACAGAGAAGTCTGAAAACTCAGCAACAAAAATATCCAACATTTGCCCATTTAAATAGCTTGAGTAAATAATATTTCTGAAAGAATAAATAAAATGAAACTCCTTCTCTATCCATATGAGTGAAATTAAAACAATAATAGCTACAGTGCTGCATAGTATAAAATTTCCTTTAAAACCTGAGAGTGGGCTGTTTATACGAGCTAATGATTCTGACTTAGTATTTTGCAAGAAAATGCTAAATGCTAAATCTTTAAACAGTTATTTAGAGATTTTTTTTACATCTATATCCACAGTATCATTATTCATAGTAACTAAACTACAGAATTAGCTTAACTATCCATTTATGGATGAGGAAACAAAAAATATATGTGATACATGCACACAGGGATATTTGTTATTCAGGTTTAGAAACAAAAGCCATTCAGATATATACTAAACAGCTGTGATCCTAACCAAAATTGCTGTCAACAAAGACAAATGTTCCATATTTTCTGTCACAAGGAGTTATGTAGAAGGCCCCTACATACAAAAAATAACTTGGTGCTGTTAGAGCATTTGAGTATTTTTCCATTAGCATTTTCTATTAATAGGAATGTGATTTTAATTTAGGAAGACAAAAAACTTCTGAAGATGAATATTGGTGATGTCTACACAGCGTAAATATAGTCACATCACTGAACTATATGTTATGCATAAAATTATTAAGTTATTTCTATGGTACACATATTTTAATCAAAGTATGAAGAAATGGAGGAAAAGCCTTAACTTTTCCTTAAGTGCTTGTTGTTATTATTTTTAATAGTCAAAACTTAGCAACAACACAGACATTGTCAAGTAATGGATGGATAGTAAGTGGCACACCTGTGTGATAGAATATTCTCTAGACAAGGGATAAAATGAAATGGACCACATGTGTTTGTATATATCAACATGGGTTGAAAATAAGGCGCTTAAGTGAAAGAAATAAAACAGGAAAGGACAAAATATCATGCAATTTCACTTATTTACAAGTTCAGAATAAGTAAATACTAGAGAAAGGATGAGAAATTGTAGAATGCAGAGGTCAAGAGAGAATAGGAGTCACTTCATGGATATTGAGGTTCATTGTGTACTGATGAAACTGTCCTGTCATCATATGCTTTATCTGTAGATTGTTTCCTTTATATGTTACTTGTCAGTGATGTTGGAATCTGGCACCTCCCTAAAGGTTCCAATATATCTCTGCTGCATTTTCTGTCATTAAAGTCACACTTTCATTTTCAGGAAATACATGTTAATCGAACCATACTCTAGTGCATTGTTTTCATCTGGCTTCTTTCACATAGCATTATTATTATTAGAATCCCCTATTATGTCCCATATCAATAGTCCACTCCTATTTGTTGGTGAATTGTCTACTGTATGGATGGACAACAATTTGTTTACCTATATACCCTGCCATTTAGATCACCTCTTCCCTTCTCATAATTCCTTGTCACATATAATCACATATAAACTTAAATATTGATTCAACATATGAGAGAAAACATTTGTCCAAGTGTTATGTGTTTTGTGTAACATGATGATAATAATAATGCCCCATTACATTTGGTTTTTCTGTAAATATTGTAAATTTATTCTTCTTCATGCAATTATATATAACACCACATTAACTTTATCTAGTCCTTTTTTGATGGACATTTAGATTAGTTTGAAACTATCTTAGCTATTGTGAATATTACAATAAGTATGGATCTGCAAATATCCTTGTGATATGCTAGTTTCAATTCTTCAGGTGTATACTCAGAAATACGAAGGATCTATGATGTGAAATTACTGGTTGCAATTTTCTGAGAAACTCACATGCTGATTTCTACAGTGGCTACATGATATTTCATCCCCAACATCAGGGCACAAGCTTCCTTCCCTTTCTACAGTGGCTACATGACATCTCATCCCCAACATCAGGACACAAGCTACCTTCCCTTTCTACAGTGGCTACATGACATCTCATCCCCAACATCAAGGCACAAGCTACCTTCCCTTTCTACAGTGGTTGCATGATATTTCATCCCCAACATCAGGGCACAAGCTTCCTTCCCTTTCTACAGTGGCTACATGACATCTCATCCCCAACATCAGGGCACAAGCTTCCTTCCCTTTCTACAGTGGCTACGTGACATCTCATCCCCAACATCAGGGCACAAGCTACCTTTACTTTCTGCAGTGGCTACGTGACATCTCATCCCCAACATCAGGGCACAAGCTACCTTCCCTTTCTCTTGACATACTTCTCAGAATTTGCTTTCTTGATGATAATTATGTTGACAGAACTAAGAATAAATCTTAATTTGAATTTTTATTTTAAAAATATTAAATATTTTCTAGCAACTTACATTTCTTTTTTGGAGAAATTGGATGTACAGTTGGTGAAGGTTTAATTTTTCTTGCTGTGCAGAAACTTTCTAATTTTATAGATACCATTTTGTCAAGTTGGGACTATCTTCTGAGCCTTAGGAACCTCTTTCAGAAAGTTGCATATATCTTGATGAGTTTTTATCATCTTTCCTTAGTTCTTAATTTAATAGTCTTTTGACTGTTTCGAATATATATTGTGCCAGATGAAGGCAACGTATCTAGTTTCACTCTTTTATATGTGGATATCCAGTTTCCCCAGCACCATTTGCTGAAGAAGCTGGCTCTTGCCAATGAATGTTTTGGGAAAATGCTGTCAAAAATGAGTGGTGATAACTGTATTGAATTACTTCTGGCCCTTCTATTTCATAGGTCTATTTGCAAATTTTTGTGTTAGTAGCATGGAGCTTCCAAAGCTCAGATTCTATGATTCTTTTAGCATTGCCTTTTCTGCTTAGAATTGTTTTGGCCATTTGATGGTCCTTTGTATTAACATATAATATCTAGGGTTGTTTGTATCTAGTTTCATTAAAAAATCATTGGAATTATAATAGGAGTTGAACCAAATGGATAAATTGCATTTGGTAGGACAACAATTTTCACAATACAATTCTGTTTATACATGAGCATGGACCGTCTTTCTGTCTTCCATATCAGCTTCTTCATTGACTTAATGGTTTTTAATTTCAACTTAAAAGTTCAGATACCATTAGGTGTATCTCTGTGAGTTCAAGCCTCCCCAGGCTACATAGTATGTTCTAGGCTAACCAGAAATACATAGTAAGACTTTCTTAAAGACAGATATATAGAGAGATGGTGATAGGGGTGAGGTTTACCAGAATGAAAATTTTCAGTTAAAAAATAAGCTAAATGTAAGAAAGTGGAAAAAATTAATTTATAAAAAAACAAAGGAAAATGCTACATACAGTAAAAGAAAAAATAAAGGAAAAACTTTTAAACAATAAACATGGAAGAAAAAAAAGATTGTTCAACAATAAAAAATGAATAAACAAAATTAGACCAATTTGTGGAAAGGTGAGTACAACATAGAATATAGTACTCAAATTTATTGAGGAAAATACCCATAAAATGCATAAAGAGTGAAGCACAGGAGGCGAAAACAAAAAGTGAAAGAAAAGAGAAGGCATTGCACTTAAAGCACTTTGTATCTGAGTTTTCAAGAACCGGAACCTGCCATTCTGTGCATGGGGCAGGATGTGTGGGGGTGGGACGACAGGATTTGAGTTTGTAGCACCTTTCTTTAGCTTTGCTGATGTCAAGCCTGTATTGGACAAGTGTCTGTTGTCCACCAGAGCTGTTTTTTGCTTTGGAAACTTCCTTCTTGGGTAGCAGGGTCCTCGACTAACCACTGTTAACTTTACAGTTTGTGGTTTGGGTAGAATACCTCACCTTTCTCCAGCTCATAAGACTCTAGTGATAATGAAATCTTACATGTCTGAGAAAGATGAAACTCAGAAGATTCAGGAAGGCACAAATTTATAAAAAATAAAGCATAATCTGTTTACAGATAGTTTTTGCATTTAAATATGAAAATTTTCAAAATTTATACTTGAAATATTATTTAACCTAATGGTATTAATTCACAGATCTTCATAAGAAAAATCTACTATTTGTCATGAAAATAAAATGTGAGTGAAGAACAAACAGAGCATGGGACCGGAAAGCCAACAGGGAAATATTTGTCCTATTATTTAGAAAGAAGTAGCAAAACTGTAGAGTTAAAATAAAAAATAGTAGAGGAATATCTAGGGCAGTGCACTTGAACATTGATGATGTATTGACATTTTACTTTCTGGAGGGATGATGAACAATTTTATAAGTGTTGGTGGGAAAATCAATTATCTGTACAAAAAGAAAAATGAAGCCTTATTGACTGTCTATCATCGAAAAGATAACATATGAATAGAAAAAGAATAATAAAGAAGGCTGACAAGGTTGTTAAAAGGCTATACAAGGCTATACAAGCCTGGTGACTTGAACTCACTCCCTGGAACCCATAAAGGTGGAAAGACAGACCCAGCACCGAAAAGCTGTCCTCTGGCCTCCATACCTGTCCTATGACACATGCACCTCACATTGTATGTGTAAACACATACAATAATAATACATCCAATTTAAAATAAAAGCAAGTCCTAATAAATATTCAAACTATGAACAAATCAGAGCCACCGGGCCAAATAATTTTAAAACTATGGGAGTTAAGATGTTTGATTACAAAACAAAAGCAAGATGTCTTTATTTTCACAGACAAAATGCTGATATGATCAACTTGTTTTTGATCTCGATGAACGTACAAAATTGAAATTTTTTCTGTTGAAAAATATGTACCATAAAAGCCTTAAAAACAAAATGACAAAAACATTAAGAAAATATTATTCACTTATTTAAAATATACAAGTAATAAAGATTTTTTTGTATATCAACATGACAAATCATACAATAGGACAGAGAAAAAAGGCAAAATAAAATAATTTAATCAACAAAAGCAGAAGTTTCCAGACAGGATAAGGGCTTATGATCCTTATGCTATTAGTGAAAGCTGGTGCAATAAAATAATAAATCATTAGATTTTTTTTGTTAGAATACGATGGCAAAATGAAGTAATTCCCCAAAATGAAATGTGTATTCTATGCCTTAGTCTTGCAGTATGTCACTTCCTTAGACTGTCTCCATGTATCCTGCATGACCCAAGTGCCTGTTCTGACTTCATACTGTATTATTTGTCAGAGCATTTTTAGATAGTTTGAAATTATTCTTGTAGCATCTGTCCCTTTATTAATTAGTAATCCAGGAGATCAAAATATCTACTTTGTTCTCCACTGACTAATACCAAACATAAGTACCTGGCATAGAGAAATCGTGAACACTAGTTAATGAGTTAGTGAATACTGCCAGGCACGTATGGGCACCTGCATGAGGAACCTGCATCTAACTAGCCTCATGTGCTTTATTAATGTCTTCTCCATGAGATGTCTTAAAAGGACCAATAATATATTTGTTTCAGGATATATTTTTCATGCTTTTATCACTATACCTTACTGCACTAACACGAAAAGGGATTTCTTGGGGTGCAGGTACCATTTCTGTACTATTTTGTGCACACTAACACTCCACACCATGCAGTCTTTAGCCAATGGCATTTAATTTTCATAGCTGAGGTAACCTTTCCTCAGTGTGCGAACACTAGAGATGTGATGCTCTTGGTTTCTGTTCTGACTACATGGCATCTCTTTTCCCATCTGTTACTGTGCTTTCTGCTATATGTATAAATTTGGATTCTGTCATGGATTTAAACATGAGTGAAAATATACATTTTTACCTATATAAAACACTGTCTTAGTACTTGTAATTTACTCTTAGCACTCTTGACCGAAAAAGAGCTATTAGTTGTCAGAGTAGCTGTCAAAGGTTGTGTTGTTGCCACTTCATGGATCCCACGTACATATTTTAAAACCTAACACCAGGCCATGGATAGCTAAAACTTTTTTCTTAGTTTGCTGGTGAAGCATAAGCCAATTTCTGTAGAGCTTTTGTCTTACTTTCCACATGCATCATTAGTTACCTACCTGTGTTCTCCTCCTGACACTGATGTGTGTGGTTCCCACTGATCTCTCAGGACACTTAAGGCTTGTGTCTCAGCAGTGTGTCCCTTTACTGCTGAGCTATATAAGTGTTTCTGGCTTCAAGCTTTGAGAAGATACTTTGTTCAGGTTGTAGTGTTGTCCAACAGAATAAACATCCTTTTAACATATCTTCCATTTGTCTATACCTTACTCACCTGATGCCTCACAAAGGTACATACATAAAAGACTTGGTTGGATTCTGACAGCAAAATAGTGTTGTGGTAGGGGAAAGGGGTGGGATTTTGACTTCCGTGCATGTGTGTGTGTGTGTGTGTGTGTGTGTGTGTGTGTGTGTGTGTGTGTAAATAACTACACAAAAGCCATTATCTTAACCTTGGAATACAGTTTTGTGCCCTGACCCCAGTTGGCACAAATCTGTATTTTATTTCTCTCTTGATTTCTATTATTTATTTGGGAGTAATTATTTTCTTCCATGCAGCATTAGTACATTTTCTTTTTCATGTGCACATAATGTGCTTTTATCATACTCACCTCCCTCGCTGTCCTCTTTTGCCAATACATGCTGCTATTTAAGTTCATCTTCCTAATAGTCTTCTTCATTGCTCATACATTTGGGAAAAAATATCTCAACTTGACACATGAGAAAAATCATAGGATGTTTGTATTTTAGCATCTAATTTCCTATACATAATCAAAACCCCAAATTTCATCCATTTTCTGCTATTTACTTAAGTACTTCAGCCCTTATAATGGCTCACTAAAATTCCATTGTGCATAACTTGTCCTACATTCAACTTCCCCTTTTTTGTTTTTTTTTTTTTTCTTACTTTATTTAGATTTTAGTCTAATACACTTATATCCACGCAGATAAGGTCATGAAAGATAGTAAAGTGTGAGATTTTAACCACTAAAGTAATTGAGTGTTTAAATGCTAGAATAATGATTTTGAAATTAATGCATAAATAATGTGAAAATTCCAAGTGTCTTTCAGGAGAGACTTGTTAATGATGCCTTTAATTAGTGTAATATTCTGGTGATAGCGAAGTTGGTGTCATGATATTGTCTCATCCAGATTGCGCCAGATTTTACAGTGGGGCTCTTACTCTGAGTTTTATTTTATAATGTGACTGCACATAGTATAAAGATAAATGCCATTAATTAGATTTTCAGATTCTATAAATATTTAACTAAATATGTTGTCTTATTTGTATTGTTGCATAATTTGAATTTTGTCTTAATTCATATATTAGTTTCATATTTTCATTTCTAAGATGAAGATAAACTTGCTACATAAATGTAACATTTATTTGTTTGCTGTGTACACAATGCCTATCTACCAGCAGTGGTAAACGTACAATTTGTGATCATAATGCTGTTCTAATGCATAAAAGTTAATTTCCACCTTTGAATTTGGTGTCTAAAATACAAAGGACAGATTATATTAGGAACCTCAATAAGAAAACATGATCCTATCATGGTTTTTAAATAGATTCTTTCATTCTCTGAGACTTAACAGCTACGATGATGCCAAGCCTGGTGTGCTAAATATTGTATTCTGTACTCCACTTAGACTTTGATTTGGTTTTAAAATTCAAAATCACTCCCATCATTTCTATCCTTGTGAGTGTGTGCCTGTGGGGATATTAAAATAGAGAAAGAGCTACTTGGAGAGATGAAATGATTGAATTTGATGCCTAAGGCCAGAAACCTCATTTCTCTTATGTTAATATGTAGAACTTTCTGCACTGCAATCCATGGCTAGTGTATGCTTTTTTCCTTGGTTCGGTGAAATTCAGCATTGTATGTTCCTGTTGAGAACTTCATTTCTTTTGTTACAAATAGCACTCGCAACTCATCTCAATCAATATAGAGTCTATTAACATAGCCCAATTAGAAAATGGTTACATAGTGCTGTAGAAAAATGAAAACTTCTCTTTTCCCCTTCCCTCTCCCTCCTCTGCCCTCTCCATTCTTTCCTGCCTTTTTTCCTTATTTCTTTCCTTCTTTCTTTCTGCAGTGCTAAGAACTGAATCCAAAGCCTTCTGCATGTGTATTACCCTTATAAAATGTCACTTTATTTCGGGTTTAAGGGTGAGACTTTGCAAGTTTAGGTAAAGTGGAAATTATAACAGAGATGGAATGCAGAGATAAAATAATAGAATCCAGCGAGCATTTTGATGAGTATATAGAAAGATGCAATGAAGGTCAGACAGTGCTAGCATCCTCTGCATGGCAGCACTTGCACTAAGACATTTGTCACCAGTGTTTTAAAGTAATTCACTGATGTGTCCATTTTCAACATGGACAAATATTTATTTTATACAATTTCTTGGCATTCAAAGATTAATAAGAAAAATATTACATTTTGTCCTTGCAAACTCATTTTATAGACAGACTTGAGAATTTAAAGTACAAAGCTTGATTGGAAGGGGAAAATGTAGAAATAAAAATTTATAATCCAAGGTAATGAATGTTCTTGTCTATGCTTAAGATGACTATGAAAATGAAAACAACAACAACAACAACAACAACAAAAAAAGATAAAGTATTTCTCGTCAAAGCCATCTCTTTGATTAGCAGAGGTATTTCCCAAGCACAGAACTCAAATAGGAGCATCACAATGTGTAGTGTCTGTTTCCTAGCAGTGTGTCACACTCTAGTGATGGGAAAGAAAGCAAGGTGGAGCCCCTGGAGAGGGCTAGGAGGACTGCCAAGCACAGAAGGCACAGAAGGCAGATATGTATCACAGGAGTCCCTACGTACAATGCAAATTATTAGCATTTGCAAGTAAGAACAGTTGAATAAGACTTGTTTCAAAAATTCCTGGTGGGAAATGTGAAGGAACAACTGGTGACGGACTGAAGGTTGAGGCCCTGCCATGTAGAGGAAGGACTAGGTCTGAGGTCAAGGCTGAAGTGATTGTTTGGTTAAGACTCTCTCAAAGGAGTCTGGGACTGTGATAATATAGTTCTGACAACAGCATCAGGGAATTCTGACAGGGTAATGAGAGAACAGAAGTGCCAGATGAGGCACTTAGACTCCTGCAACAGTGGTGTAGCTGCCATCAACCAGAGAGGAATGAAGCAAGGCCTGGGGTTGCAAGCCTACAACTCCAGCATAGGAAAGGCTGAGGCCAGAAGATTCCTGTGCTTTCAAGCCTGCGTGACCTATACAATTCAAGACCCTGCCTGAGTTTGGCTTTCAACCAAAGACCGGGAATGAAGGATGAAAAGATGGGGACAAATGAGTTTGATTTGAAAATATGTGCTGCTTATAAACCACTTTAATAGACATTAAGTTATATAAAATAATAGCTAGGCCAATCCATTATCAGGCTTATAAGATGACATGATATTAAATATATTCATTAAAAATATATGCATATGTATATTAAAAGAAATAAATGGGCAGAGATGTATAGGGGTAACATATCTCACTGAAATAAAATTATCACAAATCTGAAGGAGATTCTTTTAGATATATATGATAAACGTAAGAACAATAATTATAGAAATAACTTAAAATATAGTAAGAGAGTATTAAAAGGTGAAAGTGCTTCATTGGAAAAAGTTTATTTACAGAAAGATATACAGTAAAGATGATCAGAGAAAGAAAGTAGAAAATGACACTTAAAATAAGAGTAAGAAAGATATATAAGTGCAACAGTGTAGGTGATAGTGGTAATATAAACAGAAGACTCGATAAAAAGAAAAATCTAACTATACACTATATATGAGAATCATATTTGATACTTAAAGATAAAAATAGGTCTAGTGTCAAGGACAATACAATAGTAAATATTGAACCCCTACTCTGATCTACCCAATGGACAGGGCATTCTCCATAGTTATGTGGAGAGCAGGAACTGACTTTGACATGAGCTCTGGTGCTCCATATTTGAACACCTCTTCTTGGTAGGGAGGCCTGGTGGCACTGAAAGAAAGAATAAGTGGGCTGCCAAGATGAGACTTGATAGCCTATGACCATGTAGTGGGGGAAGAGTTCCCCCTGGGTCATAGATCTAGGAGAGGGGAATAGGGTGAAAGTAGGAGGGAGGGAAGAATAAGAGGATACAAGTGATGGGATAACAATTGAGTTGTAATCTGAATAAATAATAAAATTAAAATAAAAAATTAAAAAAATAGGTCTAGTGAAAAGATGATATAACAGTATGTAATCTACAGCCATAGAGACCTGGAGTAGCTACCTCAATATTACAAAAATACACATTAATACTCAAACATTGCTAGAGATGAATACACACACAAAGAAGGCATAACAGCAGACTCAGGGACTCTTTTGGCTATAACTCAAATAATTTTAATATCAAAGTAATATTAGAATAAGTATAAAATAAATGCAGATGCTTCCATAATGCTAGAAACACACAATTGAATTAGTGAAGAACAGTTACATGTAAATTGAGTAGGCACTTCTTAGTCATTGAGGACAGCACACTGACTTTAGACTATAATCAGGAAAAAAAGTATTTTACAAGAGAAGAAACTGCAAAGCACACCCATTGCCAGACAATGACGGAACAACACGTATGCCCAGATATGGACAGGGAGAAGACAGCTTCATGATAATGTTGAGATGTGTGCTTCATGTGGACTGGAAGAGTGAATGATGTCAAGATTTCCTCAAATCCTCTTTTTATTCAAGGCAACCCCAATTATCCTCCTGTCATAAACCACAGGATGGCGATGTCACACGATTAAAATGGTCTTTCTCCTCTAACTAGGAATCCTAAATTAATCATGCAAAAGAACACCAGACAAATTCCAACAAAGGGCTCCATGATGTTCTTGATTAGTGCCCTTCCAAAGGTCAAGATCATAAAACATACAGAGGGTTTGAAACTGTCAGAGTCAAGAGAAGCCTAGGGAAACATGACAACCAAATGCAAGGCAGTATCCTGAATACAATACTAGAGTCAGAAAGTAACCCTGGGAAAAATGTCTTAATAAACTATGCACATAAGAGTAACGTGAAACTAGAGATATTTAGAATAAACATCACAATGTAATGTCTGGATTGATCCAGAGAGTGGGGTGGAGAAATCAGCATTTGAATGAACAAGGGTAAATTTGTTCTCTGTGTGGTCAATATAAACAAACTAGCCAATAGTGATCAATAACAGAGAATAGGGTGGGAGGAAAAAGGAGGAGGAAGGAGAGGACTGAGCCAATAGGAGTGACGGAAACATCAAGAAAAATGAACTGGGACTAGGAAATTATTTAAAAGCAAGTATAATGTGGGAAATCTAAATGGGAAAAATTATACCAATATGGAGGATTAGGCTAGAGTAATTATTATGCAGCATTGTGTTATAGGCTAATGTAATAGAAAAAAAAGTAATGTGAAATATTGAATCTCGTGATTGAGGAAACTGAGGTTGAGTGGTGGGGAAGGGCTGTACAAAATTTCTGTACTACCCACTCAATTACAGATAATTGTAAAACTTCCAAGGGAAAAGCATATGAACCAAAACTTGCATCTTAGTATTTCTCACTGACTCAGAAAAACATTTAATGAATTTTTCACACCAGGCCCAGAAGTAGCTGCAAACATAGTGTTCCATGGCAAAATGGAGTTCAGCCAAAGACTATATTAGGGTCGATATGCAAATTGTAACTTACCATATGAAAGAAGCATGACTAACATATCCTACAGAGAAAAATACAGCTTCCCAAATCCAACACAGAGTCACATAAAACTTCTTATTGAGTTACCAAAAGAAAGAAAAAATTATATGTACATACACATATACATAGAAACACACACACATACACACACACACATATATTTCCTTTGCATCTTCATCATAGCCCCCTCCTTCTTTTCCTCCCAGTCCCACCCTCCCTCCCTCTTCCCTATTCCCCCTTCCCTAGTCCTCAGAAAAGGGGAGCCCCCATTCCGATCCACCCCAGCTCATCAAATCACATCAGGACTGAGCATGTGCTCTTCCCTTGTGGCCTTACAAGGCAGTCCAGCCAGAGAGAAGTGATCAAAAATCTGGCAACAGAATCCATCTTAAGACTGAAAATAGACCATTATGAAAAACCTATTGACACAACACTCAGTGCTTTACATCAAGTCAAGGAGCCAGACAAGGTTGCCCTGTCTGTCTAAAGTATTTTAGTGGATCTCTAGAAGATAAAACACATGCATAGTTTAAAGAATAGGTAAAATGTACTTTATTTGTGAACAATTGCATCTACAAATATTTTCCAATAGTCTGGCAGAAAAAAAAAATTACTGGGATTAGAAGAAGTGCATACTGGGATTAGTATGCATGGTGAAATCTCAGTATATTAGAGCAATATATTTTAGCATAGGTCTTATTCCTGTATACTAATAATAAACATTTGGAAATTGTAAATAAAAGCAGCTTGGAATAGCATCCAAGGTGTGAGTTATTTGCAGAAGAAATTATGGTGAATTGAAGACTAAAAATTACTATACAGTTATGAAAGATGATATAAAGAGATGAGGATACATGCCTCTAATGCCTTTCTCACTGCTGTGACAAACACCTGACAGGAAACAACCCGAGGAAAATGAATTTGTTCTTACAGATAAGGTGTACACTCTCATGCGTATCTTTCTGCTCTTGGAATTTCAGGGTAATAATAGAGGTAATTTCAGGTAGAAGAGAGCAGCTTAGGTCATTTTGGGTAGTCCATTGAGGTTAGTGTATTGTGTGTTGGTATTTCCTACCTTCTGACATGTAGAATCAGGCCTTGTGTTTTAAAAAGACTTTTTTTTTAGAGCCTCTGGTTTTAGTTACTAAGGTTCTAGATTAAACAACCAGTCAATTCTATTGTAAAAATCCAAGCATGGGTAGAGTATGTGGTACTTGATCCCTACATGCTCAAACCCCTCCTTTAGTTTAGTGCAATCAACCCATTTAGTATTGGGGAAAGCCTGAATATCTTTAGGGTCCAGTGAACCACTGCATGTTGCCTTGCCCAATGCATTTGGAAATAGAAAAAAAGAATAGGCCAAATATTTTAAAAATCTATCTTTTGTTAGTTTTCCTGGATTAAGAAACATGACTTAGTCGAGCATAGGGAACGTTGTTGACACTCCCCCAAACTGAGTGCATTTGCTGTTTTTTTAGGAGTCATGCCATGGAAAGGGTTTTGATGTAAAGGTGTGAGCACTTACTACATGATTCTGACCACAAGCTGAGTTAGATCTAAGGAGCTACAGAAAGCAGAGAACTAAAGTTGTGTTTCCCCCTTGGAGAGATGATGAAGGGAGCACTCCCTGCTCATTAAGATGATGAAAAACTGGACTTCAAATTAAGAAAGTTAGAAAATGTGCCAAAAGAAAAAAAATGGTCTCTTTCTAATCTTTACATCCACAACATCCTCATTTGTCCTAACTCACATTGAGCCATCAAATTTTGTGGCGAGCTATAAACTTGTTGAGTCATTAGCCTGCCTGGTTAATGGAGGGAAACTAAATTCCTGTTCCTGTACAATGACACTTACTCACTGTAGACATTTGCATCCCTAGAAACCATAAAACCTCATCCTTCATAATGAAGTTCTGGTCTGACAAAGAGGAAAATATAGTGTTGTGGGACCACTATGAATATAAAATAAGCTTAATAAAGAAATAGTGACAAATTACATTATGCTAAATGTAATGTAATAAAAAACGTTACTAACTCATTGGAAATGTCATAAATAATCTAAATAGTTTTTGACTGTCAAGGACTTGAAAACAACATTGCTTCAAAGATGAGGTGTCATTTTAATTGCCATCACATTTTGACAATGTTGGAAGTCCCAGTCTTTGGCTTATTTACTAAATTTACATATGTGTTCATGATGAAGTGAAGAAAGGGGGGTCCGTGGCCTGGTTTTGGTACACAGGGCAGCTGATGGCATTCCTAGTCTGTAGTATGGTCACTGTGGTTTTGGTCCAATGTTCTCACTGTGTTATAACCAGTGTTCACAAATTAACCTCTGCAAAGGAGGCAGATTTGTATCTTGTTTGAGCCTTCCGAGAAGATCATTGTCAAATTAATGATATTGGTAATCTTGGAAAACACAATCTTGCCCTATAACCTGGCCAGCCTTCAGCAGTCTATCTGACTGAGACTCTAGCTCTGCATCATCAGCTTCCAAACAAGGGAATTACTTTTCTTCTTCTAACCCTGAGTATTTGCTGTAGAATTCTCAACTTTTGTCATTTCCAATTCTTTACTAATATTCCTTTCTTAGAAGACTGTTTTATGTTATAACAAATATAGTCATGTAGTATATAGTTTTCCTTGTTTTTCTCCTTCTTTTTATGAATTTTAAAATTTAATATAATTTATTCATACTATATCCCGAATGTTATACCCTCACTTTTATCTTCCCATTCCCACCCATTCTCTATCTTCCACCCTATTCCCCTTCTCTAGATCTCTGACAAGTAAAGCCTTCCTCCCTCACTGTCTGACCACAGCCTATCTGGTCTCCTACGATAGCCTGCATCCCTTTCCTCTGTGTGCCTGCATGGTCTCCCCACAGGGAAATTGATCAAATTGGGAGCACCAGATTTCATGTCAGAGGCAGTCGCTGCTCCCCCCCCCCCACAATCATGGAGAATGAGCTGTCCACTGGTTATATCTGAACATGGGGACTAGGTTCTCTGCATGCACTGTCAATCAAGATTTGGTCATAGGGGTTCCTGCACAAACGGTTGCACCAACTACTCCATCTTTGGTGTTTGGAACACACTTACGTGGTTCCAGGAGGAGAAGCACATGAGTTAGATCTTTGAGATTGAGGATCGTTTTAAAGTATCCTTATCTTTCTCCTAGATCATTGTAAAGAAATGTTCTATTGCCTAGAAATCTTGAGCTTGACAAAGCTTCCATTCTGCCTAGACAAAGCAAATAGACCACACTGCCCGACTTTCATGCCAGCCATACAGACAACAGAGGGAAAAAGACTGGACAGTCTTCTGCTCTTGGTGTCTTGCCTTCCTACCTTGAGGAAGTCTGTTTCTTTTGTGGTAAGTCTAGTGGGTAAAGAAAGCAATAAGGTCAAATGCTGTGAAGATTTTACAACAAGATTTTATATAATGGAGGCTTCTCCCATTGAGTCTCAACATTTCTTTCTTTGCAACTTACTTCCACATGTTGGAAATATGGTGTAAGATGCCTTTGTTGTGGCATCTGTCTTAGAGGACGGAATGTATTCCCAAGACCGAGCAGCCTTTAATTCCCTGTGAAACTGGAAGAGTTGTTATTAATATAATCCTGTACATTGCAACATTTTCATCGACCTCATAAATGCAAGGGAGAGCCTGCAAGATTGCATCATCAATGGGCACCTATCTGAGGCTGTGCTCCTGCAATCTGTGGTCTGGAGAAGGAAACCACCTAACAACACATTGTTCAGATTATGTCCCCGTTGTTAGAGACAAGTCACTTTGTACGTACATACACAACTATGCCATCTCTCTGTGTGCACATTATCTAATGATACATATGGTACATGTGACCCATTGGGACATATGTTACATATGTTACTTGGAATTTTTGTTTCAGTCAACACATATTTCATAAAAACATTGTAATTATTTTGCTGAACTACTTGCATTTCCTGTTAGTTCTAAAATATTTTTACAATTTATCTCTTTGTTTCTAAGTAAACTTCCTGAATTATTATCTATGACAAATTGCCTTAAGGCCGCTACGTAAACAAAACTAAAATATGATTCTGGGTCCACTTCTTTATTAAATATAATCAATACCTCTTTTTATTGCTGCATTTATTAGTTACCAACTATTCTATATAGGCAATGAAAAATTTAAAACTATGTTTTATAAAAGACTGCAAAAAGCATCAATAAACAAAACTATAGACTAGGTAGAAATATTTACACAGCAAAGATCTGATAGACTTGAAAATGCAAAATATTCTAAGTACTCTTGAAACTCAGCAATAACAAAATAAAGCAAAAATTCTGGTTCAAAAAAAGCATCAGTGCTGAATGGACATCTCGCTGGAGAAGGTACAAGCACAGCAGAAAAGTGAAAATATGCCAAGCATCAGGTTCATTAGGGAGTCACATATTAAGATGGCAAGGTAACATTGCACACCTATAAGGCTTGCAAAATCCAAAACATCAGCAACTTCTGGCAATGTAGTGCAACAACAGGAGTCCTCATTCATTGCTTGTGGGGATGCAAATTGCAGGGGCACTCTGCAACGCAGTTTGGCAGACTTTACTGAAGCTAAACATAATCTAGCCTGAGATTCAGCATTTGCATTCCGAGGTATTTATCCAAATGTGTTGAAAATATATGTCCACACAAAGTCCTACACAGGAATATTTATAGGCGCTTCATTCATACTTGCTGGAATGAGAAAGCAATCAAGACGTCCTTCAATAGGTGATCTGATAAACAAACTGCTACACCCACAAAGGGGATATTATTCTGAACTAAAAAGAAATGACTTACCAAACCACAAGATGGAAACGGAAGCAATTTCAATATACATTATTAAGTGAAAGAAGCCGGTATGAAAAGACTGTGACACATGATTGAAAGAAAATACTCAAGACAAGACAGTAGTTGCTAGAAGTATGAGGAAGTAAAAAAAGAATAGATGGTGCTCAGGACATTTGCTAGAGCCAGTAATTGATCCAAGTTAACAGCATACAAGATATCACTTCCTGAGTTTTAACCATGCATTACACTAATTCAAATAGTCATTATTTGTAAAACTTCGTACTTGATTAGAGCACTGTGTGGAAATTATATATTCTGCTTAGAATTTTTTGTAAGTCAGAACCTTCTCTGAAAAAAAAAAAACCTATTAAAAATGCTAACAACAAGGCAAAAAATACTGCTCTGTTCAATCTTTTTGAAATCTCATGCCAATTGTTTCTTTGATAAGTTTTGTCTTTGATAGCCTAGTGCATCTTGGTTTAATTTTAAGCTCCAAATTTAGATGGGAAAACCATGTATTTCTGAATGTTCCTAAATATTTTTAATGTATTCTAGGCTCCATAAGTTTAATTTTAATTACTCGTAGTTTCACATATGCAAAACTCAACTGTGACAATATGACCAAGAGCTAAAATCTTCGAAGCATCTGTGAATAACTTTGTCCTTCAGATTCTCAACAGACTGAGACGGCAGCAAAGCCATAGGCAGACATGAGCAACTGATCAGACTGAGACGGATGCAAAGCCACAGGCAGACATGAGCAACTGATCTATGCAGTATAGAGCAGTGGGTGGGGAAACTGCCACCACAACAAAAGCAGAGTATTGAGGCCAGCGCTATGGCTGGCTGTGCTTCTGCTATAAAATTTGATGTTCATGCAGCTTGAGAAAAATTTGACTCCATATTATAGAATAAGTGCAATGGCTATTGCTTATGGGTAATATATGAATATTTGCTACATGGCATGCACTGGCAAAAGACTTGGCCTATGTAGGCAATTTCCCACAACATTTCTACGGGGCAGGTGCCTGCGTTGTTCCAGTTTTACAGATAACAGGAAGTCATCGTACAAGCTAAGCAATCTTGCCTCCACTTCGGAGTTAAGTGAAGGATAGAGTGATAATTTGAAATTGAGCAGATAGACTCTAGCATACACATTCTTCTCCGGTCACAAAAAGTTTAATCTAGTTATTAAAAAGATTTAAAATTGACGTTTGGGCCAAAGAAGTCCCATATACTGCCATTACTGGCTATTGTCAATTATACCTTACACAAGTTGATGGTAATTCCCTACTGCTGAAGACACCACATATTTACATCCTCAAACATAAAGAAATTAAGCTAGTGCTCACCCGGAAGCTTCACCCTTACTGATTAGTGTTCATAGTACTGAAAGGCATAGTACATGCTACTAGAGCAGAAAAGCACTCATCAGTCTCACCTATCTATTAGTCCCGTGAGTTACAAAACTATGCCTGTGGTTCAATAGTGCCAAAAATTTACTGGAGTAACCAATTGTTTTCTTAAATTGAATATAAGCCTGACATGTGAGTTGGAAAACATACTTGCCATTATTAATGATTCCAAGAACTTAAGAGTTGATAGGCCATAGTCTCTAGGAGAAAAATTCTACTAGTGTTACTTCACTAAATGAGTATAGTGATAAAATGGCTCCCAGTGACATATCTCGTACCTGTTAAGCATTGTATCACTACACCTTCGTTCGAGAAGCTTCTTCCTGTGCAGCATTGCAATCAACATAGAAATTTACATCTAGACAGTGTGCAGAATGAGAGACTTTGGGGAACCCAACCCGAAGTGTGATATTTTTATTGAAGCCCTCTCCTCAAGGCTCAGGGATCTATGTGGAAAAGGACCCAGAAGACTGTAAGAACCTTGCAAGTGCATGACTTAAAAGGAAAAAAGTTTTCTACAAATAATAGGGCTGATGCACAAATGAACTCCCAAATACTGGGGCAGCGTGTGCAAGACCTGCAGGTGTTTAGACTAGAAAAACCTCAGCATGAAGAAGCAGATGTAGCTGGGCATGGTGGTGCATGCCTTTAATCCCAGCACTCGGGAGGCAGAGGCAGGCGGATCGCTGTGAGTTCGAGGCCAGCCTGGTCTACAAAGTGAGTCCAGGATGGCCAAGGCTACACAGAGAAACCCTGTCTCGAAAACAACAACAACAACAACAACAACAACAACAACAACAAAGAAGCAGGTGTGAGCACTGAGTCCCATCCCCAACCAAGACACTACTTGCTATTGGCAGCTGCTGGGAAAAGGAAAATCACTTTTCTTAAATGGAGAAACACTGAGTCTATCAATCATACTTCCACCAGGCCCCATGTTGGAATAGTTGCCCAACACAAAGTGGAATCCATGTTGTTTGTTCTTTGTTTTGTTTTGTTTCTGCTTTCATTTTAAGAGCAAAATAGCCCATGAAGTTAGATGGGGATGGAGGGGTGGGGTAGGATTTGGAAGGAGTTAGGGGAGGGGAAAGGCTGTAACGAAAATACAATGTATTAAATTCTCAAAAAATAAATGAAAACATTTTAAGAGTTCAAAACACCATTAAAAATTTAAAAGAAAAACAATGTTTTTAAAATATAGTTTTTAATATCTAATTTCTTTTACTTTGAACTTAATGCTTAAAACCCTTGGCTTAATGTACCTATGTATGTCTCCTATAAACTGAAAGTAAGAATTACTACTTACTTTATTGTTTTCTTAGAAGAAAGACTTCACAAGACATTGTTTAGGCTGGTAAGATGATTGGTAGTTAGACAAATGTCAAAATTATGCACATAACATAACACAAAAGCCTTTAGCATTTATTAACCAAAGCTACCATTTTTCTTAATACCTTTAAAAATTATTCACATGGAATTGTTGCTTTTCAAGTTCATTCTTTGCAAACAGCTCCATACTGTAAAGATTTTCCCCCAGATTGCTATTTATCTATCAAACAAACATATCTGGCAGACACCTTTTCATAAGACTGAGGAGATTGAAATTCTTTTTTTTTTTTTTTTTCACAATAAATTGAAAGAAACTGAAAAACAACTGGGAACAAATACTGCAACTTTTTTATTGTCTGATGTTCAAAGAATTCTAAGTGTAATCTTCTCATCACTCTCACAGCATACAAAGCACACAGAAAGCTTGAGGGGTGACTGTTACAAAGAAGGATGGAAGACACAATGAAATGGAGGAAGAGTAGCGTCTTTTTGTACTGTTGTCTCTTTCTTATCTTAAAATGTATAATAAAATACTTATATTTATCAACTCCCCATAATTTACTTGAATTTACTTGTAAGAGTTTGAATGTCAAGGCAAATGCAACTGCAAGAAAGCTGACTCATTACAAAAGATGGTCAGCTGAATACATTGCGACTCTTTTTTTTTTTTTTTTATTAATTTATTCTTGTTACATCTCAATGTTTATCCCATCCCTTGTATCCTCCCATTCCTCCCCCCCCCCATTTTCCCATTATTCCCCTCCCCTATGACTGTTCTTGAGGGGGATTACGTCCCCCTATATATTCTCATAGGGTATCAAGTCTCTTCTTGGCTACTTGCTGTCCTTCCTCTGAGTGCCACCAGGTCTCCCCCTCCAGGGGACATGGTCAAATGTGAGGCACCAGAGTACGTGAGAAAGTCGTATCACACTCTCCACTCAACTGTGGAGAATATTCTGACCATTGGCTAGATCTGGGAAGGGGTTTAAAGTTTACCTCCTGTATTGTCCTTGGCTGGTGCCTTAGTTTGAGCGACTCTTAAGACAACTTACCAGGACAGATGCATTTGGAATTGAAGATAGTAATGATTTCTGTACCCCTTTGTAGGTAGAAGGATGAGGATACTTTGAATAGTAAAGAAACAATGTTTTTGGCATGCCCAAGGAAACAGATGTGAGTTCTAACAACTTGGTGTTTGAAGAACAGATAATCTGATGTAAGGATGTTTCTCTACCTACTCCCAAAGATTCTGTATGCTTGTTTTAGTGTGTGTGTGTGTGTGTGTGTGTGTGTGTGTGTGTGTGTGTGTGTGTGTGTGTGTGTGTGTGTGTGTGTGTGTGTGTGTGTGTGTATGTGTGTGTGTGTGTTGCTTGCCTATTTAGGCTTGTGGGGAGATCAGAGGGTGTTGAGTATTTCCCTCAATTCCTTCTATAACTAGTTTTTAAGACAAGGTCTCCAACAGGTCCTAAGGCTAGACTTTTTTTTTTTTTAATTTATTCTTGTTACATCTCAGTGTTTATCCCATCCCTTGTATCCTCTCATTCCTCCCTCCCCCGCCCCATTTTTCCATTATTCCCCTCCCCTATGACTGTGAGTGAGGGGGATTACCTCCCTCTGTATATTCTCATAGGGTATCAAGTCTCTTCTTGGCTACCTGCTGTCCTTCCTCTGAGTGCCACCAGGTCTCCCCCTCCAGGGGGCATGGTCAAATGTGAGGCACCATAGTACGTGAGAAAGTCATATCACACTCTCCACTCAACTGTGGAGAATATTCTGATCATTGGCTAGATCTGGGAAGGGGTTTAAAGTTTACCGCCTGTATTGTCCTTGGCTGGTGCCTTAGTTTGAGCGGGACCCCTGGGCCCAAATCTGCCTATCATATTGTTCTACTTGTAGGTTTCTAGGACCCTCTGGATCCTTTTATTTTGCTATTCTCTCATGCATCTCTCATTTAGAGTCCCAATAGGATGTCCTCCCCTCTGTCCCAGTTTCCTGGTAAGTGAAGGCTTTCGTGGGACATGCCCCTTGGGCTAGTATGCAGATATAAGTGAGTATATACCATTTGATTCTTTCTGCTTCTGGGTTAACTCACTCATTATGATCATTTCTAGCTCAATCCATTTATCCACAAATTTCGGGAATTCCTTGTTTTTAATAGCTGAGTAGTATTCCATAGTGTATATGTACCACAGTTTCTTTATCCACTCTTCTACTGAGGGACACTTAGGCTGTTTCCATGTTCTGGCTATTATGAATAAGGCTGCTATGAACATGGTTGAGCAAATTTTCTTGTTGTGTGCTGGAGCATCTTCTGGGTATATTCCAAGGAGTGGAATAGCTGGGTCTTGAGGAAGCCCTATTCCCATTTTTCTGAGATCCTAAGGCTAGACTTTTGACTGGCTAGACATCCAGCTCTCAGGATCCACCATTTCTGTCCTTCTCCATGCTCTTCACCTCCTGAGTCAACTCCCAACTACACCCCCACCTTCTCTAGGTATTATAGCAAGCAACATTTCCGCTGAGCTACCTCTCCCATCTGAGAAAGGATTAATCATACTTGCTATTTCTAGGCTCTGAGATGATCTTAACTTACTTAACATAATGTGCATTCACAAGTAATGCTACTTAAAATTTGGAGAACCCAAAAGGTTGTTCTGAGCATGTTCCCATACCAAATGGAGAAGGCTCGGTACGTGGCTGTTGAATTGAAGTTTGGAACCTTTGGCAAGATTCTCTTACTGTATATTCATAGATAAAGCAGGACTCTAAAACATATGGAATTTGACCCACGTGACTCATTCGTAGTAAAGTGAATCCATTATGGGCCTAAGTTCAAACAGAGTCTAAGTGTTATAACTCTGCAAACAAATTGGAAAAGAAAAATAGAAGGCAGAAGTTACATAAAATAAGCAAAGCAGTTTTCAAAGCAAAATAGTACTTGCATAGTTGAGTTTATATACATAAGGATTATCTAGGTTTCCTAAAAGCTTGCTTGAATACAAAATGATATAGAACCACATATAAATTCTACACACACACACACACACACACACACACACACACACACACACATATATATATATATATATATATATATATATATATATATATATATATATATATATATCTCCTCAGTATATCTCTAAGATATGTTAAAGAAGTTGGTATAGCTATATGGAAGTATAGACTAAAGCTAGAAAGAAGCTTAACCCAATTAGTACCCTACCTCTATTCTACCTGTTTCTACCTCCTTATACTATACTTGCTCAGTGTGCTGACTAATTTTATATCACTTGACACAAACTAAGTCATTAGAGAAGAAGGAACCTCAGTTGAGAAAATACCTCCAAAAAATGGGGCAGCAGGCAAGCCTTCAGGGCATTTTTAAAATTAGTGATTGATGTAGTAAGTCCAACCTCATTGTGGGTAATGTCAAGCCTGGACTATTAATATTGGGTTCTATAGAACGCAAAGTAAAGAAGACATGAGGAGAAAGCCAGTAAACAACACCTCTCCACGGGCTCTACATTAGTTCTTGACACCAGGTTCCCACCCTGTTTGAGTTCCTGTCCTGACATCCTTCAATGATGAACAGTGATATGGAAGTGTAAACCAAATTAATCCCTTTCTTCCCCAAGTTCATTTGGTCATGATGTTTCATCAATATCTACATTTGTATTAAACCAAACAGCCTCCTACCTCCCAATTGAGTTGTTTTCTCTGTCTCTCACACACACCTAAAAAATCTTGAAAACCTACAACTAATTTTGCATGGCAAATGACTGAAATGTTTCTGGACATTGGATTGCCTTAGTAAAAACGTATTGCTGGCTTCCAACTGTATTCTCTTTCTTGGGGCATCTGAGGTCCCAGGTCCTTCTGTACCTTCCACAACTTACTGCCAGATCTTTTATTTATTTGTTTGTTTGTTTATTTATTTATTTATTTACTATATATTCTGATTATAGCCTTCTTCCTCCTCTCCTCCTTGTCCCACCTTCCCTCCCCCACCCCCCACTCCCCTCACCTACTCCTCAGAAATGGGGGGGCCCCCTCACCAATCCACTCCAGCACATCAGGACTGTGTACAACTTCTTCCCTTGTGGCCTGGCAAAGCAACCCCTACAGGGGAAAGTGATCAGAAAGCAGGCAGCAGAGTCTATGTCAAAGACAGCCCTGCTCCCCTTACTAGGGGACCCATATGAAGCTTTGGCTGCTCATCGGCTACATCTGTGTAGGGGGCCTAGGGCAAGTCCATGTGTGGTTCTTGGTTGCTGCTTCAGTCTCTGCAAGTCCACTGGACCCTGATTAGATGGCTCTACTGGTCTTCTTGTGGAGCTTCTGTTTCCTGTGGGTCACTCTATCATTCCTCTCAGTTTTCTGCAAGACTGACTGCACTCCACCCAATGTTTGGCTGTGCGTCTCAGCATCTGTGAGTCTCAGATATTGTGTGGGGCCTCTTAGAGAAGTGCTATGCCAGGCTCCTGATTGTAAGTATATCAGAGAATCATTAATAGCATCAGGGGTTGGCTCTCTTCCCATGGAGTGGATCTCACGTTGGGCCAGGCATTGGTTGGACATTCCCTCAGTCTTTGTTCTATCTTTATCCCTGCACATCTTGCAAGCAGGGTAAGTTTTGCTCAAAGTTTTTGTGGGTCGATTGGCATTTCCCTCCTTCCACTAGGAGTCCTGTCCTGTTAGAGGGTGTCCTCTTCAGGCTTCATGGACCGAGCTACTAGGAGTCTCAGCTAGAGTCAGATTTTTGTGGTAGTGCTTCACTCCATAGCTGTCAGAAACTCTACCCATCTTACCCCAGACCTTCACAACTCTCACACAGCTCTCTTTGTCTCTGTCTTTGTCTCTGCCTCTGCCTCTGTCTCTGCCTCTGCCTCTGTTTCTGTCTGTCTGTCTGTCTCTCTCTCTCTCTCTCTCTCTCTCTCTTTGTCTGTCTCTCTCTTTGTCTGTCTCTCCTCTCTCTCTCTCTCTCTCTCTCTCTCTCTCTCTCTCTCTCTCTCTCTCTCTCTCTCTCACAGACACAGACACACATATACACACACACCACATTCCACACAGCAAACATACAATGCCCATTCCCACACGTCACACACACCCTATACCCTCTCACAGCATACACACACACACACACACACACACACACACACACACACACACACCACACATACACATATAAACCCATCATTACACACACACACCACAGCACACAGGCCACACCCCTAACAGTACACACACTCACACATACACTCATGCACATCACACAGGGTAAACCCCACCACCACAGCCCACACCTCACATAGTAGTCCTCTCCTTCTGCACACACTGATATCATTTAATACCAACAATGTCTGCTTTAGAACATGTGGACAGGATAGCATGGCTGCTGCTGTTGAAGTAAGCATCAAAATGAAGGTCATAAAGACAAAATGGCACTAGTTTGTGGCAGAAACTGGCTTCCAGTTCAGTTTCTATTACTTCTAGATTGAAGCCACTTCTCAAGTATGTGATATGCAGGCAGCTTGGCTTTTCACCAACTAATCATGGTTTTTAAACTACAAAAAGTATTAAATAACTGCTCCAGTACTGTGCCATGGAAATATCACCTGGTAGGAGAAAACATTGTTTTGTGAAAGAAGCAATGGAAAACAACCAAAACCCTCTTTCCTGATTCTTTTTAAAACTGAGTGAACTAAGTAGGGCTCACACGGGCTTATGGAGACTGAAGCATCAGGCTCAGGGCCTGCATGGGCTTGCATCAGCTTCTATGTGCATATGCTGTGGCTGTTAGCTTGGTGTTTTTGTGGGACTCCTAACAGTGGAGTAGGTGTATCTTTGGCTCTGTTGGTTGGTCTTGAGACTCTTTTCTTCTACTGGGCCGCCTTGTCCAGCCTTTATCTGATGGCTTTCTCTGTGTCTTATTAGATGTTCTTTTGCCATGTTTTGCTGTTGTCTCTTGTAGGCCTGCACTTCTCTGAAAAGGAAACAGAGAGGGTATTGATCTGGGAGAGAGGGAAGGTGGGAGAGACTGGGGGTCAGGGAGTGGAGAGAAAGGAAACTATGCTTGGGGTATATTGTATGAAAGAAGAATCTATTTTCAATTAAAAATAGGAAAAAAATAAAGTCAAATAAAAATTAAATAAAATTATTAAGTAAAATTATCAAATGTATTATACATTGAATTCTCACATTTATTTGTTTTAAAAACTCCATTTTACCTGTTTTGACATAAAAACATATTTTCTGCTTAACTTTCAGAAAGAACTGTATGGTGGAGAGCCATTCTGTACGACAACGTGTCATATAAAATGAATACTGAAATAATTCTCTGACTGCTGACAATATTCACAGTCTACAGCATCTCACAAAAGAAAATCAGGACAAGAAAATGCCAGAGATTTTTTTCTTTTGGTCTTAGAGCCCCTGGCAATTTGGAACACCTAGGCTGACTGTCACCTTTACTTCTTTTTTCACTCCCAAAATGTATTCTCTCTGGGTTCTGTTGTGACATGTGCAATATCACCTTAATCTCTACATCACCACTTCTAGCATGGAAACTTTGCTCTTCAAAGAGAAATGACTGCATTGTTATTGGAAACAAAATTACATTAGCTCAGAAAACCGAGCTTCATGATCTTGCTCTGGTTTATCAACTTCAGAGAAAAATCACATATCGGTCATTCTGATTTGGAAAAAAAGATTGTTTTGGTAGAGAACAAAGATTTCAAAGCACACCAGGGGAAAATAGACTTCTTGCTAATATTGCATCATGTTAGAGTATGTTTTACTAAATAAAATCCAATGCATTATTGCTTCATGTATCTTAACCATATATTACAGATATTATGATGCATTGAAGTATAGCCATTAATATCTCATAAATATCAGAATTAATACACAGAATGGGTTAAATACAGCCTGAGCGGTGGTGTTGGACATGGCTTCACATGTCTGTCATCCTAGCTACTCAGAAAGCTGAGCCAGGAGTGCTGAGAGCTCATGGACTGGCTGGCTACAGAGAGTTCTAGGCTAATGTGGGAAAGTTAATGAATACTTTCTCAAAATAAAAGTTTAAAGGGGAAATTGGAGATTGGGGTGATGGGTCAGTGAGTGTCACCTGAGAAGTGGTGCTCAGATCCTCAGAACCTGTAAAAGCTGAGTAGGCATTGTGGCGTTGTGGCTACCTATAAAGACAGTACTTGGGAAACAGAGACTGCTGGCACATGCTGGCTATGGAAACTAGCTGCAATTAAGACCTGAACTCATAATCTCTGATTCTGCAAGAAACTCCATCTCAATAAATAAGTGGAGAGAAATCAGGGGGTGTCCCTGACATCAACCTCAGGTCTATACATACATATACATATTCATATACACATACACATCACATAAATACACCTATATCTGCATGTAGATACCCTATGTTTCCCCATGTCAGAACATGCATCCATGCGCTACATACATACACAATCACACACACACACACACACACACACACAAGCAGAAGAGCACAGTGTGTTGGGGCTGAGGAATAGAGCTAGTAGTTTTCCAGTGCATATGTGTATGACTGTAAGTGTACATAGTGCTATATTTTTATTTGAGTTCTCATGTCTACATAAGAAGAAGTACAAGCGATACTTTGTCTGTATTTGCTTTATATGTAAGGTTTGTAGCTAAGTGTTTGGGCTCACTGTATTGGTCTAGAGAAAACAGGTTTCCATGTTGTTTATGTTGCCTGGCGCTATGGCATATGACAGGAGGAGGACACAGTGTCTTGTTATTAATTCCAAGATCATCGAGGCTGTTTAAAGGCTTCTTATTGGGCCATAAGCAACACACCTAAACCCGAGAAATTATTAAGGTTGCAGCTGTTTGTGATGAAGTGGGTTTTTGTTCTGGCATTAAAATATTGGAACTGACTATCTTCTCCTGCTTGCCTGGAGCCAAAGGAAAAAACTGCTCACAGGTTCACATTTGGCAACTAGCACAGGTCACCAGAGGATTCTGAACATTCTGAACAGTGCCTTAGATGACAGTAGCCAGGAGATTTTGCCAGTGGGCTATGACAATTAGATGTCTCAAAAGACAGCTGTTTTTCCAGAAGCTTCTCATGGTTGCTTGTTGTTTTGGATTGTTTGTGTGTGAACCAGCTTTATTTAAAACTTCTAACCCCCAAAGTGGTCAAAAATTTGTTTGAATCTGAACATAGTCTCCATTGTCCAACAGCAGATCTAAGCCAAATAAAATAACTTATTAACGTACCACATTAACATTTCATAATAAATTCATATCTGCCAGTGGGCTATTTAATCAGACTGGGCGGTCCATCCAACTTCTGCTTATGGTGAAGTTAAAACAAGGAATGCCATCATAAACAATGATCTCACACAGCACTATTAATATAGTGATTTTGAGTAACGTTAAAATTTGGCAGTATTCAGAAATAGTAAAACCTCAACTGATATTCAAACCTCCTCACTCCCTAGACCATAGATTGAGGGGGAAACAATGATGTTTCTTAGTCACTGTTGTATTGCTGTGAAGAGACGCCATGATCAAGGCAGCTCTTATCAAAGAAAACATTTAATTGGGGCCTTGTTTACAGTTTCTGAAGTTAATCTCTGCTCATCCTTGCAGGAAGCATGGCAGCAGGCAGAGTGTTGGAGAAGCAACTAAGAGCTTTGCAGCCTGGGTCGCATGGTAGGCAGTCAGGAGAAGAGAGGAAACACTTGGTATCGCATGGCCCTTTTGAAATTCTTTCTCTAAAAGTGCCACATCTACTCCAATAAGGCTGCACTTCCTAATCCTACTAAGCACTCAAATGTATGAACCTAATGGGGCCATTATTAGGAAGTGCCCGGAACCTTAGAATTACGACACTTAGCAAAGGAAGTAGGGCCATTAGCCATTGAAGGGAGCACAAACACCCCGGCCTGTTAGGAAGGACCTCATCTCTAATTTTAGTTCCCTTGCAAAGAGAAGCAACGAGTTTCCTGGATCAGGACAACAGTACCATACTAGCTCACTTCACCTCAACTACATCTTAACAGTGTTGTCCTCCAAAGTCACATTGCAGAACAGGCTTGGAGGCAGGATTTTGGGAATTGGGGACAATTCAGCCCATGATAAATAGAAACTCAGCAACAGAAAAGTAAGTGTAAATGTGTGTGTGCATTTTTTAAAAAGATCAACAGCTATATCACCGTGAGTTCCTAGAGATTGAAGACTCAAGGCTTTCTTCTGAGGTCTCACAGGGAAACTCAGAAGGAAGACTTTTACACACTTCCTGAATGTAGCCTGTCCTCTCCTTAGCTAAAAAACTACCACCAGCAGCCAGAGGGGCTGGTGACAGTGAGTGCCTCGAACTCCATAGTGAGCTGGATGGAGAATCCTTCTCTGCCTGTTAGAAATAGCCTAGACACTAATTGAAGTGGAGGGAGAAAGGGGTGGGGGGTGGGGGCAAAAGAAACCTAAAAGAGGCAGGGGGAGTGAGATCCAAAGCTTTTAAAATGTACTTTGATATGGTAATTCATGGTATGATGCAGAGATCACAGATTCAATGATGGCATTTTCAGATTTGATTTTCCTATCTCTTGCTGATGTTACAGCTGTTGTGACATGTCCATTGATTGTGTGTGCTGGAATCCACCATGCTTCTGTGCTACCAGTCATATACTGGGGTAGCACACGTCACACACAGTGAATTGTACTTGATAAACAACAATGTTCTGGCTCCTGTACTTTATGCACTGTACTTTTGAGGAGACCAGGTTAAATAAGCCTAATCGACTCCATGGCAAGCTTCATTTCTCTCACTGAGCCAACCTAAGAGGAAGGTTCTGGGTCTTAGAAATAGAGACTTGAGTTACAAGAAAAACCATAGAAAATCTGAACTGGCCAAGAATCTGGCCATGGGAGATAAGGGAGATAAAGTTTAAGAGGGGGCCGTAACTCATGACTTGGCGCCAGTCAATCCCCAATGCACCCCTACCTGCACTTCTATTTTACACCAATGGAAATAAAGATGACCTAATTGTATCTGGAATTCCCCTAACTGGCTTTAAAAAGATCCTTCAAGTCACCTTGTGGTCACCATTTTGTAAAGTGGCGGACCCCTGCAAGCAGGATTCTACTGAAAAAAAAAAAAAAAACACTCTTGCCAAGTGCATGTGTGAGTGGTGGTCTCCAAGAGGTTAGTTTCGGGCCCCACCCTTTTTCTAATGATCACTCGTGTAGGCACCTTCTACCAATAAGGTTTGTACTGTAAGCAGGGTGCACTGTACAGTTTCACCAGCACAGCCTTACAGAGCTCATGCTCACTACTTGAAACAAACACATAATCTCCATTTTTTGAACAGGCAGTACAGAACTATTTGTAGTTAAGCTGTCTATGAAAGTATTATTTTCTCTATCTCCTTCAATGTCAGCACTCATGTTTTCAATCTGAGTTTAAGAGAATATAAACATGGCCAACAAGCTGATATTTTCACTGTCACACCAATGGGAGCTCTGTGGTTGAGTTAGTTCTTTTAAGTTTAATGATTTATTTTTATTCAATTTTATAAATGACCGAAGACTCATATTTGGTGCCAGAGTTCTTGAAAACAGGTGAAGATTTTAGATGCTGCCACAGTACTTCCTCTCTGATAATCTCACAGTGTCCCCCTTTCTTTTTCATAGTCTTCTCTGTACTTTCCGATTTTACATTCATGGATTTAACCAGCCAAAATATTTAAGGAAAAAATGTGTCAATATTGAACATGTCAAGAAACTTTTCTTGGTATTCTGTAACAGATATTTACAGAACATTTACATTGTGTTGGTAATTATATACAACTTAGAAGTGATTTAAAGTGTAGAAGAAGATGAGCAGGATTTATTCAAATACCATGTCATCTTGTCCAAGGAACTTGAGCATCTGCAGATTTTGGTACGCTGGGGGTGGGGCCAGAAACCAACTCCTTGGGATGCTGAAGAGCACCTACATACTTTAGATAAGTGCATTTTGGATGCAATATGTTTTGCTTTTCAAACAAGCCTTCTTAAGAATTCACTTAAGAGGCATGTTCAAGGACATAAGTTTTCTTGGCTGATGGACTACTTAGTGTCTCACTCACTAAACGTGAGGACATCACTTCAAGGTTGTTTCACTCTGCAAACTATTTTCCATAGCTGCACTGTTTTCAAGTTATTATTCAACTACCTTTTCTAACTGACTTAATGAATAAAAGATAATATGACTGCTATAATTTTGATCGTGAATGTTCCCCAAGAGACTAAGCCCCCAGCTTGGTGCTATTGGTAGGATCTATGGAAGTGATCTTTAGGTCTTTGGAAGTGTGCCTTTGAAGAGGATTGTGAGACAGGTAACACTTCATCCTCTCTTTTGTATCCTGATCAGAAGGTGAACAGTGCTGCTTAAGCAAACATTGTCAGTGTATGTGCTGTATTCTAGGGCTCAATGTGGCCAACTGATCATGGATTGCAACCTCAGACCGCGAGCCAAAATAGATGTTCGTCTTTGTGAGCAAACTGCCTCCAGCATTTTGTTATAGTCACAGGAATCTGGCTGAAACACTCATAAAAAGGCCTTATTTTCCATTACAGAAAAGTTTTTAAAGAGCTATTTACATTACCAAGTATTTCTTAGAGGAAATGACAATTTGTTATATGATCTCATTAAATTTCAACCAAATTTCAGTTTTGTAATATGTAGGTCATATTTTCAAAGCGTATGGGTAAAACCCAGGTATGTTATGCCTTTTTTTGGGGGAGGGGCAGGGTTTCTCTGTATAGCCTTGGGTGTCCTGGACTAACTTTGTAGACCAGGCTAGCCTTGAACTCACAGTGATTCGCCTGCCTCTGCCTCCTGAGTGCTGGGATTAAAGGCGTGCGCATATTACCAGTTCACTTGGAGGTTAAAAAGGTACATTCTTCACAAACTGTATTAAGATACTTATTTGTAAAAGTTGTTAATTCGAAACATAATCAATTATGCTAACTTGAAAATTACATTTACTTTGAATAAAATGTTCCATAACTTTATAATTTGATAAGTTAATTAGCCTATCTTCTCTTTGCTTCCTGCCTTCCGCACTCCTTCCTCCTTCCTTTTCTTCTCTATTTCCTCATTTCTTTTAGGAAACATCATGGCTGAAGTTAGGGACAGATAAATAATATTTAATACTAGTGTCAAGAAAATTTTAAGCTCTAGAAAAAGCATTGAGACTTCACACAATTTCTTAGACTTTCCTCTGAAGTGTAACAGATTGGACCATCTATAGAATTAGCTCTTTATCCGGTGAGAGGTAAATATTTGTAATAAAAGTTAACTGCTTGAGATATAAGGAGACACACCTTAGCACTTATTCCTTCTGCTTAAACACCCTCTGTGGGTAGTAACAGATGTTTGGTTGGTAAAATGGCATTATTTTAGCCAAAAGTTGTGCTTCCACCATCAAATGTCTTCTTGATGTTTAGGAATGTTTACTAGTAGGTATGTTATTGCCTAGAGACCATGTGCATGTCTCAGGTGGTGAGAGGTTGTAGTGGTATATAGAAACATGTATATAGAAACATGTACATAGAAACATGTATATAGAAACATGTATATAGAAACATGTATATAGAAACATGTATATAGAAACATGTACATAGAAACATGTATATAGAAACATGTTTTTATCTCATAGTCCTAACAGGTGGTGCCTTTTCCTTTGAGAGACAAGAAAAAAAATTTTAAGTATAAAGATAATTTCAGGGAAATTGTCATTTTAAATTATATTACTAGCTATATTATTAGAAACTTTTACATACATATAAAGGAAATTTTGGTAATTTCAGTGTACTATTCACTGGTTGTATTCCATCAAACGTTACCTGATATTAATTCAATTGTTCTTTGCTTACTTAGTGGTAAAATTTCTTTAAGGTTATGATTTTTTTCTATTAAAAAGCCATGTTGGAACTCACAAATTTTGACATGTAGCTCTCACTGTAATTTATTTTTAAGTATCCTTTGATTATGATTTTTGTTTTACTCAAAAATCAAGACTTGTATAGCCGTGTCTTTATATCCTCAGGGGCTGCAGTTACGTTCTTTATAAGATTTATGTTATGATAGTGTTGACATTAATTGTAGTGTTAGAATATTATGCTGAGAAATATAAACTATCATAATTTTGCTTTTCTGTTTTCATTATTTGTAACATGGTAACAGTTTCCAGATATGAATTATTATTTTCTTACAGTCTAGGAGAGATAAACTTTATTTTTAAAATACAGATTTATATTTCTTCACTATCAAGATATTTGTTTTTATTTCCCAGTATTGACTAGTTACTCTCTATGCCACCCTTATGCTTTCAACCCCGTATTTTTACTTTGTTCCATTCCCTTTCTATGACTGTGAACTAGTATTGTAGCAATGCACTATTTATAATAACCAAAAGCATCTTCTAATTTCTGAGGAGAGTCAGGACGCTAGGTAGTGCATGTCTCTAGATTCTATCATTATGTCTTGTGCAAACCGGACTTTCCAGGTTACAGACTGTATTCTTTCTTGGAACTCTATTTAGTAAAGAATTGGAGTAAGGAAATTTCACTCACTAGAGGCTATTTCGAGTCATAAATCATTTAGGCTGGAGGAAAAAAATTCATGCATCATGGCGAGGGGAATGAACAGAAAATGAAATGTACAAATTCTGACTTCTACTAACTACAAGGGTAACCATGGCAGCAATAAGCAAGTTTAAAAATCTTCGTTTCCTCATTTAGAAAGCAAGGAGATTGAATTTCATGATCTTTCCAGTATATTTATGGCTAA